>NW_027441788.1:702866-1054300 GCF_048569485.1 Anomaloglossus baeobatrachus | reverse complement strand
GGAGGTAGGTGCAGGGTATTATATATCTAGTGTGCGGCTCTGCAGGTGGAGGTAGGTGCAGGGTATTATATATCTAGTGTGCGGCTCTGCAGGTGGAGGTAGGTGCAGGGTATTATATATCTAGTGTGCGGCTCTGCAGGTGGAGGTAGGTGCAGGGTATTATATATCTAGTGTGCGGCTCTGCAGGTGGAGGTAGGTGCAGGGTATTATATATCTAGTGTGCGGCTCTGCAGGTGGAGGTAGGTGCAGGGTATTATATATCTAGTGTGCGGCTCTGCAGGTGGAGGTAGGTGCAGGGTATTATATATCTAGTGTGCGGCTCTGCAGGTGGAGGTAGGTGCAGGGTATTATATATCTAGTGTGCGGCTCTGCAGGTGGAGGTAGGTGCAGGGTATTATATATCTAGTGTGCGGCTCTGCAGGTGGAGGTAGGTGCAGGGTATTATATATCTAGTGTGCGGCTCTGCAGGTGGAGGTAGGTGCAGGGTATTATATATCTAGTGTGCGGCTCTGCAGGTGGAGGTAGGTGCAGGGTATTATATATCTAGTGTGCGGCTCTGCAGGTGGAGGTAGGTGCAGGGTATTATATATCTAGTGTGCGGCTCTGCAGGTGGAGGTAGGTGCAGGGTATTATATATCTAGTGTGCGGCTCTGCAGGTGGAGGTAGGTGCAGGGTATTTATATATCTAGTGTGCGGCTCTGCAGGTGGAGGTAGGTGCAGGGTATTATATATCTAGTGTGCGGCTCTGCAGGTGGAGGTAGGTGCAGGGTATTATATATCTAGTGTGCGGCTCTGCAGGTGGAGGTAGGTGCAGGGTATTATATATCTAGTGTGCGGCTCTGCAGGTGGAGGTAGGTGCAGGGTATTATATATCTAGTGTGCGGCTCTGCAGGTGGAGGTAGGTGCAGGGTATTATATATCTAGTGTGCGGCTCTGCAGGTGGAGGTAGGTGCAGGGTATTATATATCTAGTGTGCGGCTCTGCAGGTGGAGGTAGGTGCAGGGTATTATATATCTAGTGTGCGGCTCTGCAGGTGGAGGTAGGTGCAGGGTATTATATATCTAGTGTGCGGCTCTGCAGGTGGAGGTAGGTGCAGGGTATTATATATCTAGTGTGCGGCTCTGCAGGTGGAGGTAGGTGCAGGGTATTATATATCTAGTGTGCGGCTCTGCAGGTGGAGGTAGGTGCAGGGTATTATATATCTAGTGTGCGGCTCTGCAGGTGGAGGTAGGTGCAGGGTATTATATATCTAGTGTGCGGCTCTGCAGGTGGAGGTAGGTGCAGGGTATTATATATCTAGTGTGCGGCTCTGCAGGTGGAGGTAGGTGCAGGGTATTATATATCTAGTGTGCGGCTCTGCAGGTGGAGGTAGGTGCAGGGTATTATATATCTAGTGTGCGGCTCTGCAGGTGGAGGTAGGTGCAGGGTATTATATATCTAGTGTGCGGCTCTGCAGGTGGAGGTAGGTGCAGGGTATTATATATCTAGTGTGCGGCTCTGCAGGTGGAGGTAGGTGCAGGGTATTATATATCTAGTGTGCGGCTCTGCAGGTGGAGGTAGGTGCAGGGTATTATATATCTAGTGTGCGGCTCTGCAGGTGGAGGTAGGTGCAGGGTATTATATATCTAGTGTGCGGCTCTGCAGGTGGAGGTAGGTGCAGGTTATTATATATCTAGTGTGCGGCTCTGCAGGTGGAGGTAGGTGCAGGGTATTATATATCTAGTGTGCGGCTCTGCAGGTGGAGGTAGGTGCAGGGTATTATATATCTAGTGTGCGGCTCTGCAGGAGGAGGTAGGTGCAGGGTATTATATATCTAGTGTGCGGCTCTGCAGGTGGAGGTAGGTGCAGGGTATTATATATCTAGTGTGCGGCTCTGCAGGTGGAGGTAGGTGCAGGGTATTATATATCTAGTGTGCGGCTCTGCAGGTGGAGGTAGGTGCAGGGTATTATATATCTAGTGTGCGGCTCTGCAGGAGGAGGTAGGTGCAGGGTATTATATATCTAGTGTGCGGCTCTGCAGGTGGAGGTAGGTGCAGGGTATTATATATCTAGTGTGCGGCTCTGCAGGTGGAGGTAGGTGCAGGGTATTATATATCTAGTGTGCGGCTCTGCAGGAGGAGGTAGGTGCAGGGTATTATATATCTAGTGTGCGGCTCTGCAGGTGGAGGTAGGTGCAGGGTATTATATATCTAGTGTGCGGCTCTGCAGGAGGAGGTAGGTGCAGGGTATTATATATCTAGTGTGCGGCTCTGCAGGTGGAGGTAGGTGCAGGGTATTATATATCTAGTGTGCGGCTCTGCAGGAGGAGGTAGGTGCAGGGTATTATATATCTAGTGTGCGGCTCTGCAGGTGGAGGTAGGTGCAGGGTATTATATATCTAGTGTGCGGCTCTGCAGGTGGAGGTAGGTGCAGGGTATTATATATCTAGTGTGCGGCTCTGCAGGTGGAGGTAGGTGCAGGGTATTATATATCTAGTGTGCGGCTCTGCAGGAGGAGGTAGGTGCAGGGTATTATATATCTAGTGTGCGGCTCTGCAGGTGGAGGTAGGTGCAGGGTATTATATATCTAGTGTGCGGCTCTGCAGGTGGAGGTAGGTGCAGGGTATTATATATCTAGTGTGCGGCTCTGCAGGAGGAGGTAGGTGCAGGTTATTATATATCTAGTGTGCGGCTCTGCAGGTGGAGGTAGGTGCAGGGTATTATATATCTAGTGTGCGGCTCTGCAGGTGGAGGTAGGTGCAGGGTATTATATATCTAGTGTGCGGCTCTGCAGGTGGAGGTAGGTGCAGGCTATTATATATCTAGTGTGCGGCTCTGCAGGTGGAGGTAGGTGCAGGGTATTATATATCTAGTGTGCGGCTCTGCAGGTGGAGGTAGGTGCAGGGTATTATATATCTAGTGTGCGGCTCTGCAGGTGGAGGTAGGTGCAGGGTATTATATATCTAGTGTGTGGCTCTGCAGGTGGAGGTAGGTGCAGGGTATTATATATCTAGTGTGCGGCTCTGCAGGTGGAGGTAGGTGCAGGTTATTATATATCTAGTGTGCGGCTCTGCAGGTGGAGGTGTGTGCAGGGTATTATATATCTAGTGTGCGGCTCTGCAGGTGGAGGTAGGTGCAGGGTATTATATATCTAGTGTGCGGCTCTGCAGGAGGAGGTAGGTGCAGGGTATTATATATCTAGTGTGCGGCTCTGCAGGTGGAGGTAGGTGCAGGGTATTATATATCTAGTGTGCGGCTCTGCAGGTGGAGGTAGGTGCAGGTTATTATATATCTAGTGTGCGGCTCTGCAGGTGGAGGTAGGTGCAGGGTATTATATATCTAGTGTGCGGCTCTGCAGGTGGAGGTAGGTGCAGGGTATTATATATCTAGTGTGCGGCTCTGCAGGTGGAGGTAGGTGCAGGGTATTATATATCTAGTGTGCGGCTCTGCAGGTGGAGGTAGGTGCAGGGTATTATATATCTAGTGTGCGGCTCTGCAGGAGGAGGTAGGTGCAGGGTATTATATATCTGGTGTGCGGCTCTGCAGGTGGAGGTAGGTGCAGGGTATTATATATCTAGTGTGCGGCTCTGCAGGTGGAGGTAGGTGCAGGGTATTATATATCTAGTGTGCGGCTCTGCAGGTGGAGGTGGGTGCAGGGTATTATATATCTAGTGTGCGGCTCTGCAGGTGGAGGTGGGTGCAGGGTATTATATATCTAGTGTGCGGCTCTGCAGGTGGAGGTAGGTTATAAAATAAAAAGGACACACAGGAAGAAGAGTTGCATTTTCGTCACAGTATATATGATAATAAGAGTAAAATCCCTTATATAGTGCAACCAATGACTACATATCCATACTGGACAAATCGTATAATAATACATGGAGAAGGAGAGAAAAGACACGATCAACCGTCCATAAGGTGAAAAAGAATTCTTTATTGACCAGTGCTGAGTGGACACACAGATAAAATATTTAAAACACCAAACAAGAACCAACCGGCAGAAACAGGTCACAGTATATACCAAACGCCAGACCTTGGAAAAGCATTAGATACCAGATGGTAATTATACATCGGCATACGTGTAGATATATGAAACACGTAGACACATATATATCTCACACCTCATATATATCACAAATGTAACTTTATAACACTAGCCCATATTGGGAACAATAGTAACATCAAAAAAGTCAAGCAGACATGGAGTGCTTGATCATATATATAACGTGGGTGCAGTGCTACAATATTAGCCAATGTTGCAATTGTTACTGCCTTCCAAAGTCTGGCACAAGTCACGTGATTAAGATTATAGTGATGCACGCCACTATATGCTGAGGGCCAACACTTGTGTATTATATCTTCATCACTACATAGAAGAGTACAAGGGGGATGATGGCATACATCCCATAGAAATAACTGGCTCAAATGGGCCCATCATATGTAATAAAGGTAGTGATAAACGGTATATACACACACTTGTATAAGCCCAAAACGTTTTGTAGTGATGAAGATATAATACACAAGTGTTGGCCCTCAGCATATAGTGGCGTGCATCACTATAATCTTAATCACGTGACTTGTGCCAGACTTTGGAAGGCAGTAACAATTGCAACATTGGCTAATATTGTAGCACTGCACCCACGTTATATATATGATCAAGCACTCCATGTCTGCTTGACTTTTTTGATGTTACTATTGTTCCCAATATGGGCTAGTGTTATAAAGTTACATTTGTTATATATATGAGGTGTGAGATATATATGTGTCTACGTGTTTCATATATCTACACGTATGCCGATGTATAATTACCATCTGGTATCTAATGCTTTTCCAAGGTCTGGCGTTTGGTATATACTGTGACCTGTTTCTGCCGGTTGGTTCTTGTTTGGTGTTTTAAATATTTTATCTGTGTGTCCACTCAGCACTGGTCAATAAAGAATTCTTTTTCACCTTATGGACGGTTGATCGTGTCTTTTCTCTCCTTCTCCAGGTGGAGGTAGGTGCAGGGTCTCTATTATTTTCCTCTCCTTCATTATGATGCTGAAGTTGGTTTCTTATTCGTCAGTTTCTTATTTGGCAATTTAGTTTTTTTCAGTTTTTTATGCATTTATCAACAAAAATAACACATCACAATAATACAATACAATGCACTGAGGTGCCCTAATATAAATACACTCAAAATCAGCTTCGAAAATTATAAAACTGGCAAGAAAATGGGCATCAAAGTGGGCACTAAAGCATACCTCCCAACCTTTCAAGAAAGGAAAGAGGGACAAAGTATGCGTAACACGTTGTATAAATTCTGTTTCTTTTTGTTTCTGTCTGCACCAAGCTACACAATAACAATCTTCTCTGTTTTTTTCCATTTTTTCTGCCTTTTCTCCATTATTTAATGCGTTTTTGGTTCAGATGTGAATCTGTGTTTTTAAGTGTTTTTATTGTAGAGAAGCTTTTTTCTGCATTTTTTAAGCTCCACATAGAAACCTCCAGAGAACCCCCCCCACCCCACCCCGAAAACCGCAGAATTCAGCGGCGTCTTTTCATGGAACCACATACACTTTACTTGGACAATTAAACACAGCAGAATAAATGTGCAAAGAAACAGCAGAAAAAAATGCAGCATTTACACTACATGTGAATATGGACTAATTGTCCAAGCAAAGTGGATGAGACGTCCTGAAATCTCCGCCCCCGGTGCGTGGAAAGACGCCGCGGAACGGTGCGGATTTGGTGTTTCTTTCTTTATAAGCTTCAGGATTCACATCAGCAACAAACATGTATCAAATAAGGGGGACAATGCATAAAAAACACCGCAAACACGCAATAATCAGAGAACATTGTTATTGCACTCGTGGCGCAGACACCTGCAGAAAAAATGCCGCATTTACGCTATGTGTGAACACGGCCTCAGTGATCCATTCTTCTTACATTTTTTATGGGTTTTAATAAAGAAAAATAATAAATTGCGCCTTTTTTTTCCCGCCATTTACCGATCCCCATAAATAATCCTGATCACTGTGTTGTTCAGGTCATTACGATTACAGGGACACCAAATATGTCCATGTTATTTGCTGATTTGTGATGTTTATTTTATAAAAAAGTGCAATAAAATTACATTATTCTATTTTTTATTTATTATTTTTGGTAACTTTATTAGAAGAAAAAAAATCCTCTTTTCCTCTCCCTCTAGAATACAGGACATAGAGATGCTGCTCTGTACAATGGAGCTGTGTCCTGTGTAATCTGCTGTGTAAGAGGCTGCATTGTAGGTTCATTTATGTGCAATCCTCCCTCTGACATCATCAATCCTAGTGGCTCAACAGCTAGAGCAGCTAGGAAAGCCAGGAGGTTGCTGGTTTGAATCCAAGGTGGTGAAGATAAAAAAAAAAAAATTGTATTTGTATTTTTTTCCTCATTTCTTTAAAGTAGTTTTATGGGAACAAACGAATCTGACTCTTTCACCAACATTGAGATACAGTATTTATCTATCTATCTATCTCTATCCCTCTATCTATGATTCTATCTCTATCTATCTATTATCTGTCGTGTATCTATATATCCCTCTATCATCCATCCATCCCACTATCATCCATCCCTCCCTCTATCCCTCCATTCATCCCTCCATTCATCCCTCTATCCCTCCCTCTATCCCTCCATTCATCCATCCCTCCCTCTATCCCTCCATTCATCCCTCTATCATCCATCCATCCCTCCCTCTATCCCTCCCTCTATCCCTCCATTCATCCCTCTATCATCCATCCCTCCCTCTATCCCTCCATTCATCCCTCCATTCATCCCTCTATCAGCCATCCATCCCTCCCTCTATCCCTCCATTCATCCATCCCTCCATCCATCTTTGCAGCTGAATAATCTGCTTCTGGTGTCTCACCTGCAGTATATAGGTCAAGATCACAAAATCTTCCTATTGGTTTCAATAGAGGCAGTAGCTCACTGGTAAAGCTGCTGCCTTTGAAACAATGACTCACAGTTTCACGAGTTTGAGTCCCCGCCGCCCCGAAAATCCAGAGCCGATGATAATTTAATTTATTCACTTCACTGAGGGGAGGAGCCGGGACATCAGCTGTGAGCCGCGGGAGTGCGGGACAGCCCTGATAAATCGTGCAAGTCCCGCAGAATCCGGGACGGTTGGGAGGTATGCTAAAGTATGTTACTGAAAGGATTAAATGGCTTTGGGCCACTGATCTCACACCACAATTGCATACCTAGTGATGCCTCTAATCAAACTCAAGTGACTCCAGCCTGGCCCAAAGGGGTTCTGGGCATCAAAGTGGGCACACAGCCAATTTTCACAGATTTGAATAAGTAGCTGGTGTTTTTGAGGGGTTAAATGGCCTTGGGCCACTGATCTCACACCACATTTACATACCTAGTGATGCCCCACATCAAATTCAGATCACTCCAGCCTGGCCCAAACAGGTTCTGGGCTTCAGAACTGGCATCAAAGTGTGCAAAACCCCAGTTTTCACAGATTTGAATAAGTAACTGGTGTTTTTGAGGGGTTAAATGGCTTTGGGCCACTGATCTCACACCACATTTACATACCTAGTGATGCCACACATCAAATTCAGATCACTCCAGCCTGGCCCAAACAGGTTCTGGGCATCAGAGCTGGCTTGGCTGGTTTGGGCCAGGCTGGAGTGATCTGAGTTTGATGTGTGGCATCACTAGGTATGTAAATGTGGTGTGAGATCAGTGGCCCAAAGCCATTTAACCCCTCAAAAACACTAGTTACTTATTCAAATCTGTGAAAACTGGCAATTTGCCCACTTTGATGCCAGTTCTGATGCCCAGAACCTGTTTGGGCCAGGCTACAGTGATCTGAATTTGATGTGTAGCATCACTAGGTATGTAAATGTGGTGTGAGATCAGTGGCCCAAAGCCATTTAACCCCTCAAAAACACTAGTTACTTATTCAAATCTGTGAAAACTGGCCATTTGCCCACTTTGATGCCAGTTCTGATGCCCAGAACCTGTTTGGGCCAGGCTACAGTGATCTGAATTTGATGTGTAGCATCACTAGGTATGTAAATGTGGTGTGATATCAGTGGCCCAAAGCCATTTAACCCCTCAAAAACACCAGTTACTTATTCAAATCTGGGAAAACTGAGGCTTTGCCCAATTTGATGCCAGTTCTGATGCCCAGAACCTGTTTGGGCCAGGCTGGAGGGATCTGCATGTGATGTGTGTCATCACTAGGTATGTAAATGTGGTGTGAGATCAGTGGCCCAAACCCATTTAACCCCTCAAAAACACCAGTTACTTATTCAAATCTGTGAAAATTGGCTGTGTGCCCACTTTGATGCCAGTTTTGATGCCCAGAACCCCTTTGGGCCAGGCTGGAGTGACTTGAGTTTGATTAGAGGCATCACTAGATAGGCAATTTTGGTGTTCGATCAGTGGTCCAAAGCCATTTAACCCTTTCACTAACATACTTTGGTGCCCACTTTGATGCCCATTTTTTTGCCAGTTTTATAATTTTCGCAGCTGGTTTTGAGTGTATTTATATTAGGGCACCTCAGTGCATTGTATTTTATTATTGTGATGTGTTATTTTTGTTGTTAAACATCTAAAAAACTGAAAAAACTAAATTGCCGAATAAGAAACTGACGAATAAGAAACCAACTCCAGCCCCGAATAAGAAACTGGACGAATAAGAAACCAACTTCAGCATCGTTCCTTCATTTTCCTGTCGTTGTCTTTATTGTTTCTTTGCTTTTAACACGAGGCTGAAGTCGGTTTCTTATTCAGGTTTTTACGAGCGGCTGCTGATAAGTCTTCGGCTTTATCCAGAAAGAAATGAGATAGGATGATGAAACTTTCCATTTCTTCCACATACGCTCCACTGATGACAACCCACTTCTTACATCAGTATTCCAAGTTCTGTAAGCCTAGCAAAATGAAGGATTTCGGTTGTGCCTCAAACCAGGCATCCGAAGCAGCCATAGCATAAGAAATGGTGTGAAATTTGGTGCCTTGAGGTGTTTCTTCAGATTTGGAAACAGAGGATAGTCGGAGGGAGATAGATCTGGTGAATAAGGTTGGTGGTCACCATCTGGAAGCCCGGCTCTGCCAGTTTTGCCGTGGTCGCTTGTTCAGTGTGAGCGGAGGCGTTGTCTTGCAGGAACAAGATTCCTTTGGATAGTTTGCCACGCCTTTTGGCCTTCAGAGCTGCCTTCAATTGGTCCAAAAGTTCAACGTAATACCTTGGATTGATGGTGGAACCCTTTTTGAAGGTAGTCCACTAGCAGCACGCCCTCCTTATCCCAGAACACAGATGCCATCATCTTAGTGGCTGATTTTTGCACCTTGAACTTCTTTGGACGAGGAGAACCACTGTGCCTCCACTCTTTTGACTGCTCCTTGTTTTCAGGGTCATACAAATAAATCCAGTTCTCATCCATAGTGACCAGTGGATCCAGGAAGTTGTTATCAGTCTGGAAACGCTGACAAATGGACCGGGAGTTTTCACTCGCATGCTTCTCTGATCTGTTGTCAGACATTTGGAGACCCACTTTGCAGATCGCTTCCTCATGTCCAAATGTTCATGGATAATGACACAAACACATTCACGGGAATTCCCCATGATGTCTGCTATTGCTTTAGCTGAAATTCGTGGATTCTCAAGTATGAGGTTGTGCACAGCATCAATGATCTCAGAACAACAACCACTCTCGGTCATCCAGGACAATCCTCATCATTGGTGCTAAAGTGGCCCGTTTTACATTTGGCAACTGTAGTGTTAACATTTTAGTCGCCATCAGGAATCCATATTGGAAGTCTGTCCTTAAGAAACCCTTTAAGGCCTAAAACACACTTCCGCAAAAAAAACGTCCGTGTGACACGGTCCGTTTTTCGGTCCGTGTTCCGTTTTTTTGGGGCGTTTCTCCGGTATGTATGGCATCCGTGTGATGGCGTATGCGAGCCGTATGTACATGTAAAATATCCGTGTTTGTGTGTAAAATGCCCGTGTATGTGTACGTGGAATGTCCGTGAGGAATGTCCGTTTCTGTGTTGCACAATGTCGTTGATGCATGTCGGCTGACAGCAGACAGAGTTGCGCGATGAGAATGAACTCGGGTGAACTTCACCCGACTTCATTGTCATGCCGCGGCTCTGTCTGTGTGCCGCGTACTGATTAGCGGTCACCTGTGAAGGATTCACCAGTGACCGCTAATCCCCCGAGTGACTGAAGTTAGCAGCCCTCTCTCATACTTACTGCTCCCCGATCACCAGCGCTGCGAGGAACAGCTGTGCAGAGAATACGCGCCAACAATTACTTTGATTAATGAGCGGCCAGCATATTCAATCTCGTATTCCCTGCTTTCCCCACCCACCGGCGCCTATGATTGGTTGCAGTCACACGCCCCCCACGCTGAGTGACAGCTGTCTCACTGCACCCAATCACAGCAGCCGGTGGGCGTGTCTATAGTGTGCAGTAAAATAAATAAATAATTAAAAAAACTGGCGTGCGGTCCCCCCCAATTTTAATACCAGCCAGATAAAGCCATACGGCTGAAGGCTGGTATTCTCAGGATGGGGAGCCCCACGTTATGGGGAGCCCCCCAGCCTAACAATATCAGTCAGCAGCCGCCCAGAATTGCCGCATACATTAGATGCGACAGTTCTGGGACTGTACCCGGCTCTTCCCGATTTGCCCTTGTGCATTGGCAAATCGGGGTAATAAGGAGTTATTGGCAGTCCATAGCTGCCACTAAATCCTAGATTAATCGGGGGCGTGGCCTGAGCAGCATGTGAGGAAGACTTGTGTAGACAGAGCTCCTGCAAAAAACTCCTGTATAATCCTGTCCAGCTGGGGTTAAAGTTTGTTTTACTGCTTTCCTGGAGTGGTGACCTCTCCTAGACTGAGGGGGCTTCAAAGACCTGAGTGATATGACCAGAACTCGGGCTGATAAGAAGCGCGGGACACAGGCCACACTCATGGACGCTGGAGCTTCATGTGGTGGCAGGGCGTCTGATGCAATAGCTCGCCTCAGCAAGTTTGCACGAGATCAGCCTGAGATACCTGGAGCTGTTAAGCAGTGTGACCCCAGCGTGCAGGAGCTACAGATCCCAGGACAAGAACTGATGGAGGAGGAAGAGCAGCAGGGAGCTGTGAGTATGTTGGCTGCTGCCAGTAATGTGGAGAAGGGGGACAACCTTAGAGCTGCAGATGAAAACACAGATCCTGGGAGCGCAGAGCCCACCCTCAGTGATGTGCTTGCAGCAGTAAACACCTGCAACAATATGCTAGCCACTTTGAACATACAGATGGGAGGAATTAAAATGGACATTTCATCTATCAGGCACGAGTTGCAGGGGGTCAATGTACGGGTGGGGGCCCTGGAAGACCGGGTCAGTGCCACAGAGGATAAGCTTCCCCCTCTGACTCGGGACCTTGGCAGAGCAATCCACAATATCTCATTGCTTAGGGCTAAGGTGGACGATCTAGAAAACAGATCCCGCAGAAGCAATCTCCGACTGGTCGGGGTCCCAGAAAAGGCAGAAGGCAATAATCCAGTAGCTTTTTTTGAAATGTGGCTCCCCAAGACTTTGGGTATGGATCTGTTTTCTCCTTTCTTCACTATTGAGCGGGCACATAGGGTCCCCACTAGACCCCCACCACCAGGGGCACCCCCTCGTCCTATCCTCCTCAAGCTACTGCACTTCAGGGACAGGGACACTGCGCTCCGCAGAGCTCGGGAGATTAAGGATCTGGCTATTGACGGCCATAAGGTCTCACTGTACCCGGATTTTTCCACTGAAATCCAGCAGAGGAGAGCGCAATTTATTGATGTCAAAAAACGCCTGAGGCAGCTGCAGATCTCTTACTCAATGCTATACCCTACCAGGCTGCGAGTGGTGGCGGATGGTGGGACAAAGTTTTTTGACACTCCAAAGGATGCAGCCGCATGGCTCGATACCAATGAAAAAGGACTGCGCAGAAATCACCGCTGAGGATTATTGCGGATTCCTTGCTGTTGGACTTGCTGAGGTGACCTTGCTATGTTTCCCGGCTGGAACACTTATGGACGGTTGGCAGGAGCCACCCAGATAGGTTACTATGCAGTTGATGACTGTTCAGGAATTTAAACCGTTATGTGCTCTTACGGTTATGTTTAGCCCCACTTCCCTCTGTTTGAGAGGAATGTCCTGGTTTACTGTGTATGTTTTTATGTTGTTTGACCTTTTTGTTTTATGCACCTGTTTGGTCTATGCTCATCTATGGGAACTGCTGCAGATGGGTCCGGGGGTCCCCGCTTGCTGCCCCCTGCTGTTACATATGTGCACTCACCCTTATGGCGAAGGAGGTTAATATAGTGGCCTGGAATGTGCGAGGATTGGGTGAAGCCACTAAAAGATGTGCAGTTTTTCTGTTTCTACAGCAGCTTAAGCCAGACATAATATTCTTATCAGAAACGCACTTGGTGAAGGAGCGGCTCCACTTGCTCCACAAAAAATGGATAGCCCATGAGTACCACTCTGTATATACCACACATTCCAGGGGGGTGAGTGTCCTGATACACAGGACAGTGCCGTTTGAGTGTCTTAAAGCTTCTGTGGATCAGGAGGGTAGATTTGTATGTCTTTACTGTGTCCTTCATAATGTGCGCTGTGTTCTAGTTGCAATTTATATTCCGCCGCCATACACAGGGGAACCATTGAAACGTATCCTCAATTTTGTTGCTTCCCTCCCTGAGGTCCCCACCCTATTAGTAGGAGACTATAATAATTACTTGCACCCGTATTGGGATAAGTTACATACAGGGAATATCTCAGTGGGGGCGGCAGCTACATCCCTTGCCAGACTGATGGAGGAGGTGGGATATGTAGATATTTGGCGTATTAGAAACCCGCAGGTCCGGCAGTATTCATGCTATTCTAGTTCTCATCATTCACTGTCCCGGATTGACCTGGCCATTGGAAATGCTCAGCTGCTGCCTTGTGTAGCTTCAGTCACGTACCTGGCCAGGGGGGTGTCTGACCACTCCCCACTACAGGTCCGTCTAAGGCTTGGGGACCCAGACCGGCTGGCGGGGATACCTTGGCGGCTCAACCCTTTTTGGATACAACTGATAGGGGGCACTCTGACTGACACTATACGGGAATATTTTGTGACAAATGACGGTACGGCATCTAAACATATAGTGTGGGACGCAATGAAGGCGTATGTTCGTGGGACATATATTAGGGAAATTTGTACCCGAAAGGCGAAAACAAGAGAGCGCACTAAGTATCTGATGGACACTTTAGGTGATGCAGAACGACTTCTTATATCTAACCCTACAGATGATGCCAAGCGGGACTTAGAGAGGGCACAGAGAGCTCTGAGAGACCATATGACTTCCTTGGCCACTAACAAACGCTTTTTCCTTAAGCAGCGGTACTTTACAGAGGGGGAGAGTGTGGGACATCTCTTGGCTACAATTGCTAGGGCGCAGGAGGGATTGACCTATATCACCAAATTGAAACTTGACACTGGAGAGGAGGTGAGGGACAGCGGGAGGATTGTGGAGGTCATGCAACAGTATTACACCCAATTATACTCCTCTAAATCGCATTATGGGGATGAGGAACTGCGGGACTTTGTGGAGGAGATCACTCTCCCCAGTCTGTCAGATAGTGAGAGAGAATCCCTGAATAGAGATATAGACCTGGAGGAGCTGGAGGAGGCGCTCGGTCAAATCCAAAATGAAAAGGCCCCAGGTGCGGACGGACTCCCGGGTGAATTCTACAAATTATATACCCATCTGCTGCTGCCAAGACTCTTGGATGTGTTCAGAGATGCTGAGGAGAAGGGATCCCTCCCTGCATCCATGAGGGAGGCTATTATTGTTCTGATTTTAAAACCCGGGAAAGATCCGACCGCGCCTGACTCCTATCGCCCAATCTCGCTGCTTACATTAGATATTAAATTAATTGCTAAAATTCTAGCTAACAGATTGTCCCGGGTGATCACGTCAGTGATCCACGAGGATCAGACTGGATTCATCCCCAATAAATCTACTTCCATTAATTTGCGACGTTTATTCCTGGGGATACAGCTAAGTTCTGAGGGGAGAAACAAGGAGAGAGCAGTCCTGTCATTAGATGCAGCCAAAGCCTTTGACAGTATTGAATGGAATTTCCTATGGGTAGTTTTGGAGAAATTGGGTCTTGGCTCCAGATTTATTGGCTGGGTCAAATTGTTATATGCCTCTCCGCGGGCCAGGATTCGAGTTAATCGTTGTACCTCCTCGTCTTTTAATTTGGCCAGGGGCACGAGACAGGGCTGTCCTCTCTCTCCATTACTATTTGCAGCGGCAATTGAGCCATTGGCGGCTATGCTTCGTGCATCCGCTGGCGTAAAGGGGTTTGAGATAGGCGGTCTGGAGCATAAGGTTTCCCTCTATGCGGACGATTTGTTGCTGTATCTCAGGGAGGTGGGGACATCGGTGGGCCCAGCAATAAATATTATTATAGAATTTGGTAGGCGCTCGGGACTCCTAATAAACTGGAAGAAATCGGCCCTGCTCCCTATAGATCCACTCCCATCTAATTTTAGTACTCTGGGGCTGCCAATTCCGACGGTGGATAAATTTAAATACCTGGGGATTGTGGTTAGTGCCCGACCGCGTGATTACTACTCTCAAAATCTGGAACCAGTGTTGGCTCAGTTTAGGAACAAGATAGATGTCTGGTGTCGACTCCCACTGTCCCTTATTGGCCGTGCTAATCTACTAAAAATGGTACTGATGCCCAAACTTCTGTATCTTCTCCACAACGCCCCAATATGGATCCACTGGAAATTTTTCCGTAAAATCAACACTTTGTTTCGGGAACTCTTGTGGCAAAAGCAGCAGGCTAGAATCCGCCTTGAGACCCTGCAGAGAGGGAAGGAGGATGGGGGTCTGGCAGTCCCCAACCCGTGGGTTTATTATGTTGCGGCACAGATGCAGCACTTCAGGGGGTGGGGAAAGGATGAGGCATATGACGCTGGGGGCAAATTGGTGAGGGGCCTTGCAGAATGGGGACACCCAGTGGCTTTTTTGGATGCAGGATACTCACCCAGAGGAGGAACATTATATCCAACATTATCATTGATGTACAAGGTGTGGGATAGAGGGAAGCAGTTGCTGGGAATATCAGGAATGACTGAGTACTGGCCCTTATGGCATAATCGTGGACTGGCGGAGCTGCAGAGACTCCCGGGTTGGAGAATGTGGGTGAGCAGGGGGGTGCATCAGGTGTCTCAGATTCTTCAGAATAATATACTTAAAAGATTTGACCAGCTTCAAGCTGAGTTTGGGATACCGCACAGTTCCTTTTACCAATACCTGCAGCTCCGTCATGCCTATGAGACACAGACACGTCGTATGGACATTAGGATAGAGCGGAATCACACTCTTACTGAATTGTTGACATCTGATCGCTCCTATGGTATTATTTCTAGGTTGTATACAGTGATGCTATCTAGACACCTCGACAAATTCCCTTTGCAGGCTAGAGAGAAGTGGGAGAGGGACCTAGGCCCTATGACAGAGGAACAGTGGGGTGAGGTCCTGTCTCAGACTCCAAGCCTTGCTGTATCTGAAGGCCAACGACTGTCACAGCTATTCCTGTTACATAGAGTATATAGGACACCTAGTCTATTGCATAAGATGGGAGTTAGGATGGATGATCTGTGTCCTAGGTGCGGACAGGAAGGTGCGAATCTGATGCATATGATGTGGTCCTGTGGGAACATTGAAGATTACTGGAGGGCAGTACTAGATTTGGTTAGACAAGTTTTCAATATCCGTCTACAGCCAAGACCTATTATATGTATCCTGGGTCTACTGGAGGGGGGGGTGGACTTGAGTTCGCCGGTAATGGTCGGTATTACACGTCTCTTGTACCAGGCTAGGAAACTGTTGGCCTACCACTGGTTGGACCCAGCGCCTCCGGTCATCGGGGATTTTAGGGAAAGAGTAAACGCTATACTTCGACTGGAGAGAGGAGTATACCTTAAAAGAAATGCATTGAAAAAGTTCTATAAGATCTGGGGGGCATGGTTGGATACCCCAGGCCTTCCCTCCTCGGCGTTACTGCAGGACAGTGCGAGCGACCAGGTCCTTCTCCTTCTGACCGGTTAACAAATTTCCTCAAATAGGGTGATATGCGTACTGCTGGAATGTGTGTGTATGTATATGTGTGTGCATGTATATGTGTGTGCATGTATATGTGTGTGCATGTATATGTGTGTGCGTGCGTGTATGTATATGTGTATATATATATATATATATATATATATATATATATATAATGTCATAATGATGCTGGGTAAGCTATACTATGGAGAATATATTGGGAAATAATATGCACTTTGAGACCCATATTGAAATGAGACGTGGACTGCGGGTGCATTGTTTATTATGTTATTTGTGTGGTTTTTCTTATTGACTAAAGGTTTTTTCCCTTTCTGTGATATTTCTATGGAGGGAATTATTTTATGTGTTGTATAATTTTGATGTTAAATAAAAATGAACCTGATTTAAAAAAAAAAATCCTAGATTAATCATGTCAGGCGTCTCCCCGAGATACCTTCCATGATTAATCTGTAAATTACAGTAAATAAACACACACACACACACACCCGAAAAAAACCCTTTATTAGAAAAAAACCCACAAACATATACCCTGGTTCACTTTAATAAGCCCGAAAAAGCCCTCCATGTCCGGCGTACTCCAGGATGGTCCAGTGTCGCTTCCAGCTCTGCTGCATGGAGGTGACCTGAGCTGCTGAAGACACAGCCGCTCCTGTCACCTCCACGCAGCTAATGAAGGCAATAGCGCGATCAGCTGAGCTGTCACTGAGGTTACTCGCGGCCAACGCTGAATACAGGTGATCGCGCTATTGCCTTCATTTGCTGCGTGCAGCTGACAGGAGCGGCGGTGTCTGCTGCAGCTCCTGTCACCTCCATGCAGCAGAGCTGGAAGCGACGTTGGAGGTCCGTGGATTACGCCGGGCATGGAGGGCTTTTTTGGGCTGAATAAAGTGGTGAACCAGGGTATATGTTTGTGGGTTTTTTTATTTCTAATAAAGGATTTTTTCGGGTGTGTGTGTTTATTTACTGTAATTTACAGATTAATCATGGAAGGTTTCTCGGGGAGACGCCTGACATGATTAATCTAGGACTTATTGGCAGCTATGGGCTGCCAATAACTCCTTATTACCCCCATTTGCCAACGCACCAGGGCAAATCGGGAAGAGCCGGGTACAGTCCCAGAACTGTCGCATCTAATGTATGCGGCAATTCTGGGCGGCTGCTGACTGATATTGTTAGGCTGGGGGGCTCCCCATAACGTGGGGCCCCCATCCTGAGAATACCAGCCTTTAGCCGTATGGCTTTATCTGGCTGGTATTAAAATGGGGGGGAACCGCACGCCGGTTTTTTAATTTATTTATTTATTTTACTGCACAGTATAGACACGCTCACCGGCTGCTGTGATTGGGTGCAGTGAGACAGCTGTCACTCGGCGTGGGGGGCGTGTCTGACTGCAACCAATCATAGACGCTGGTGGGTGGGGAAAGCAGGGAATACGAGATTGATTAATGAGCGGCCGGCATATTCAAAGTAATTGTTGCCGCGTATTCTCTGCACAGCTGTTCCTCGCCGCGCTAGTGATCGGGGAGCGGTATGATCCGGGGGAAGAAAAAACCGAGCGCCAATGTAAGTATGACTGAGAACATCATGAAAAAGGTAAGTATACTGAATTTAATTTAAAAAAAAATAAAAATAAGATCGCTAGTGTAAAAATGCACACGCACGAAACGTGCTGAACACGGACCTACTCTGTGTGCGGTACGTGCAGGCACGGACACGTAGACTAAAGCGGGTCCGTGCCTGCGTGCTGCCTGCCAAAAACGGACATGTTGTCCGTGTACAAAAGCGCACACACGTACTTACCTCACGGACACACGTTCCGTGCGATTTTACGTGTGTGTGCCATCTACCATTGATTAACATGGGTCTCCGTGTGTACGTGTCTCCGGTACGTGCAAATACGTACCGCACACGTACAAATTACACGGATGTGTGTTGCGGGTCTAAGATATTAGACTGCAACAGTTATACAGTATTATTAATATACAGTTATGCAGTAGTTTCTATTAGCTTGTTTTTTTCTGTAATTTTCCCAGACACCTGGAATTATAGTTTTAGTGAGAAAATACCTGTTTATAGCATCACTCAGTAACACAGTTTTCTTATCAATGTTTACTGAGAATGTGCGTGTTTATAGTATGGTAAAACATCTAAAACAAGGAGCCTTTGGCATGTCTCATCCGGTGACGTATTTGTCCGGTGTAAGTTGACATTTGAAGAGTTGGCCACTCAGAAGAGGGATACTTTATTGGACAAATGGAACCTATTAGAGTTTGTGTAACATTTAGTTACGCAAGCAATTTGTTTTCAAGTGAGATATAGACTGGTGAAGATTACAGCAAAGTCGGAAGCCTGTTTACCTGTGGAGGGGACGCCCATTACACCACAGTGTGGATCCCAGGAGTTTCCCTGTCTTCGCTGCTTTGCTTCTCACAGTTGATGTTTCTGGGCAGATGATGCGTGTAGTTTTTTTTTTATGTAGTGTGCAATGTAAGTACTTTACCTTTGTGATTTATATTATGCAAGAGTGTACGCAATATCACACTATTTCCTTTTTTCTGTAATCATTTAATCATTACAAAATGAATCGCCTTCTTTACAGCTGTATCCAATCCCTTTAAATACGTGGTAAAACAGCAACCCAGTTCTTAACTGTGGAATACGAAGGGCATTGATCCCCCAATGTCTGCGACATATCACCATGAATATCCTTCGCTGACTTTCCTTGCAGAAACAAGAATTTTATCCCTGCTCTGCTCTCAGTTGCTGTGAATATCGCATTAGACTCCGCCATTGTTTTCCCACCTGCGTAGAACACTGTTGCCATAAGCAACAAACACAAAATTTTGAAATCATATATTAGACACATAAGGATTTCATTTGATGTAACATTCGTTACCATAGAAACAAAAAAAGATCAAAAAGCCAAAACCTTATCAGCAGCCCCTCATAGTTTTTTTTTTTTACAGGTTTTTATCAACAAAGTGACGCGAACTTTAAAAACACCAGTTACTTGTGTAAATCTGGGTGAATTGCCTATTTGCCCTCTTTGGTGTCAGTTCTGATGCCCAGAACCCATTTGGGCCCGGCTGGAGTGACCAGACTTTGATATGAGACATCACTATATAATGTTGGGGTGAAATCAGTCCCCCAAAGTCATGTAAGGCTCTATGCGCACGCTGCAGGTTTTTCTGCACACAAACTGCAACCAAAACTGCCCCTTGTCCCAGAGAGACTGGAAATGTAATAAAACGCTTGTAATGATGCTGCGATTCTGCTGCGTTTTTGCTGCATTTTTGTTAATGTTTTTTAAACGAGTAATAAAATATGATAGGACTAGGATAATTGATAGAAAGAATGGATAGAAAAATTAGAACATATATAATAGATTGAAAGAAATAACAGAATAGCTCGATAAAGGGATAGCTCGCTTAAACAGCTGTTGTTTTTTTTTAAATTTTGTGGGGGTAAAAAAATGAAGTGGGGTCCCCCCATTTTTCATATCCAGCACAGGAACAGCAGCAGCTGTGGGCTGCACCCTTAGCTGTTTGCTGTACCTTGGCTGGTTATGAAAAATAGAGAGGATCCTACACGTTTTTTAAACTATTTGATTTATTAAAAAAAAAAAAAAAATATGACGTGGAGCCCCCCCCCTCCAGTTTTCTCAAACCAGCCAAGGTACAGAAGACAACTGAGGGCTGATATTATTAGGGTGGGAAGGACCATCGTTATTTGGCCCTTTCCATCCTAACAATAACAGACCACAGCCGCCCCAGAAGTGGCGCATCCATAAGATGCTCCAATTCTTGTGCTGGACCCGGCTCTTCCGTTGCCCTGGTGCAGTGGCAATCAGGGTAATCAGGAGTTAATAGCAGCCCACAGGTGGCACTGAGCCCTAGATTAGAGATAGCAGGTGTCTGAGACACACTCATCAGTAATCTGTAAGTCAAAGTAAATAAACACAAACACCCAAAAAATCTTTTATTTGAAATAAAAGAAAAAAAAGCCCCCCTGTTTAAAAAAAAAAAAAAAAAAAAAATTAGATCCAAATAAGAAACCATCCTAAGCCCCAAATAAGAAACTGGACCAATATGAAACCAACTTCAGCATCAAGTTTTTTTATTGCTGATGTCGAGTGATACTGGTGGGAAAATAAGGGAAATGTCTGTTATTACCACATATATACCCTGCCCCCCGCAGTGACTGACAGCCGCTCAGCATTAGAACCTGCTGTCAGTCAGTGCTGAGAGCGCGTATAAAACCACTGATCACTGTATACTGAGCAATGACTAAAACCTTATCGGGGCCATCCCTATGACTGAAAGCCGGACACTGTCATATTATATGTCTATGACCACATGTAAATATTTCTTTGCTATTTAGTAACACTTATTATTATTTGGTATATATGGCTGATTTTTACCTGGTCGGGGCTAATGACAGTGATTTGGATTGACAGTGTCATTTTCCTTTATTTCACACATTGGGGGGCGGGGGGGTTAGTTTCGTATTTAAGTACTTTTATTTTCCTCTTCCTTCCCTTGTAACTGGGGCTGATATAACGACTCAGCAGTGACCAGATGACCTCTGTGTGTGGGGGAGAAATCATAAACAGCTCTTTCTACACTGTTTCTTTGAAACCCTGAAAATAAGCCCTAGTAGGATTTTTAGGGCTTTTTGACTAGACTAAAAATATAGCCCTACTCCAAAAATAAGCCCTAGTTGCGGTTTGTCTCTGCTTTATGTAGAGATGGACAGATTTCCTCTCCGTTGCTACATGTTTGTGTATAGATGTACTGCTATGTAATGACATTGTAGAACATCACTGCAGAGTAGGAGTCAGATGGCCCGAACGTGTAAAGTCTACAAGCTCTGAAACCAGTTTAGAATATCTAAACTTTTTTATTTACATAATTTTTCTAGTTTAGGAGTGAAATATAATGTGGGCACATTTTGTAATTTGGATAATTTTCACTATTTTGCTGCCTTCATACAAGAAATGGGTTGTAAATTGTGTGCGTCACAGATCCGTACGCCATGTGTGGGCTACTCTTCTTCCGTTAGAAACAAAAAAACATTGAATCCTTATTACATTGCCTTGGTCTTAACCGAAAAACTGGGAATTTTTTGTTTTCGCACTTTTGTACTTTCCTACTTGTATTCAAGGAGCAATTACTTTTTTATTTTTCTGTTCATATTGCCGTATTGTGTTTTTTATCATAAAGATAATGTGCTACTTTTACAGTTGTACTATTTACATAGCACATTTCATGATAAACATTTTTCCTACCCAAATGATATTGAGTCGCCCACCACAGCGCTGCAGCGTGACACTGCGGGCACAGCTCTTGGGGAATACCTTCTGGCCACAGGTCGGTCAGGTTTTCTTTATACGAAGTCGTAACACCACTCTCGATATTTGCGGTCAGGATGGATGACCGCCACTGCAGTTTAATGAGCGTCTGGGGCTGATGGTATTGCAGTCGGATGGTGCGGTCTCCCGAGAGTGAGGCTAGCCCCAGGGGCTCGGGTATATATGCCTGGAACCACAAGTTGCAGAATGACTCAGACACAGTCCAGAAAGTCTTTCAACTTGTTTACTCACTTTTTGGTTGTTTCCGTGAGATGCCCAGGCGACACTGTGATAACCAGGTGGAACCAGGAATTCCTGCAGGCCGTTCTGAGGGTAGCTATCAACTCGCCTTCCTTGCACTCCTTTTGTTTGGGAGGACCCCTCACTTGTAGTATGGTGGGATTCCTCCAGGGAAGCTGTCTCTCACTCCACTCCCCTCCCTGGCCCGTCTGCCGGCAGCGTAGACCATGGTGGGATGGCTCCTGGCCCTGTCCCCTTGTGGGTCCCCTTGTTGCTGCTTGAGCTCGGACTGTGTTTCTGGTGAGGTACCACAAGTACCCTCACCTGCAGGTTGAGCAGCTCCAGATGATTAGATTTCTGCTCTGGGGACCTGTATCCCCATGCATGCCGGAATACCAGCAGTCCCTGTACTCGGCCACCCACAGGTACTCGTTCTCCCCTGTTAACAGCTACCACACACTCCGCAGGGTCTGGCTAGCATGGGTGTACGTCTGCTCCCTTCCACACTCCTGAACACTCTGCTCCAGACTGCCGGCTCCTCCTCCTTTTTCTTGTCTCCCCTGCTTCTAGCCTCCAGCCCCTTCCTACACCCCCTTGCAGGGAATTGAAAGTTAACCTCTTCTGGGCTACTCAAGGGTCCCTTCTAGTGGTGTGGGAGACCTGGTTGCTAGGTGTTTGTATGTGCACACCTCATCCTGGCCTTTGGAGATTACCTGGAAGCACTGCCCCAGCATGGGTGCAATACTCTGTGTTGCCTGACCAAGTCAGGGACGACACACTCCCCCTTAGTTATCATCAGCACGTCCTCGGGCTGCAAAGACAAGAAGAGAATTATAAATACAACTTTTCCCACATAGGGGCAACTATTTACATTTAACCATATAAAACATACTAGGTACCAGTCCACCACCAATCACCCACAAGTCCGAAATCCACCCAAAAACCTTCAGGAGGTAGGTCATCGGTCCTTTTGGCAACCAGGTCTGGGCCATCCATTTCCCCAGACCTTTCCTCCAATCTTCCTCTCCTGAGGAGGGTGTTGTAAGGTAGGACCCTTCCGTCGAGCCGCCTCTTCGGCCTCTTCTGGCAGAACGTGTTTCCCCGAAAGTAAGACAGTGTCTTACATTCTTTTTCCCCCCAAAAGTGCCACTATGTCTTACTTTCGGGGTATGTCTTATATTGGAAAAAATCCCACAGCAATCGCAGCAAGTTTCCATGCAATGTACCGTATGGGGACTTGCCGCGATTGCGCCCTAAGTGTACCGCAAGTTAAGGAAACTTAACCACCAGCGGCTGCACATGAGGGCACTGAGGCTGCGTGATTTTGTATGTTGTCCGTGGTCCTGATGGACCACGGACAACATTACTGCAACATTTCAACATTTCTCGGTAGCCGAGCGTTCAGCTGAGCGCCCGACCGCCGACATGTGACAGCTCTCAGCTGAGCGCTCTGCCGCCGGCATGTCAGGACGCTCAGCTGAGCGCTCGGCCGCCGGCATGTCAGGGCGCTCAGCTGAGCGCTCGGCCGCCGGCATGTTAGGGCGCTCAGCTGAGCGCTTTGCCGCCGGCAAGTCAGGGCGCTCAGCTGAGCACTCTGCTGCCGGCATGTCAGGGCGCTCAGCTGAGCGCTCGGCCGCTGTAACTGTACTGTAAAGAAGAAAAAAAAAAAAAATTTTTACTACGCCTTACTTTCGGGGTACGTCTTACATTAGCCGACCCCCCAAAACCCCCACTACGTCTTACTATCGGGGGTGTCTTACTATCGGGGAAACACGGTAGAGGCGGCTTTCCCTGTCGGTGTTGTTGTTAACGGGTAAACCCCTGTTGTGGAGCCGCGCCTTCGGCCTCTTCCTGCAGGAATGTAGAGGTGGCATCCACAGTTGGTCAGACAGGGTATCCCCTTTGTGGTGGAGAGTCATGCCCCTCAACAGGCAGACTCTGAGGTTGGTACCATTGAGGCAACTTTTTACAATGCGAGAGTTTGTGGTTATTGCCAGTTCATAACCTGTGGTCTATTTTAGAAGTGCACGTAACCAGGTGTAACACATTTTAGCAGCAAAGTTCTCGCAATAGTCCTTGCGGGCAAATTTTTAAACGTTACTAAACCTTCAGAAAACATTTGTAAACATTCTTAAACTTAAATTTGCTATAAAAAAACATTTTAGACTGTACTTTCTCTGTACCGTAATGGGGGCTGGCCAAGTTTCTGCGGGTTGATCTACGCAGTACTGTACTGTCACCTGCCTGAGGTTGTGTCCTCCCATCCGGTGTATGTGTCTCAATGTGAATGATAGGTGTACTGATACCAGTGCATGGTCTTCTGATTCAGCTTCACTTGGCTCTTCAAGTTTCTGAACAGGTCCTTCTTGTTCTTTAACTTCTTCTCTGGGTTGAGGGAAGGTGATTACTGGAATTACAACTGCTCCATTGTATTGAGGCCAACTTGCTGGAAAATCTCCAAGTACAGTATGGATCATCTTTTCTCTTGGGTCTTCAACTGGCGAAGGTTGGAAGTTTCTTGAGTGATTCTTAGCTGTTCAGGACATCTCTTAAGATGATCTCTGGAAACTACAGCTGTTGTTTTTCCTCCATCTTTGCTAATGAGGCATGTCTTTTCACGGCTAAGTGTTGATGGTAACACAGTGTTGGGTTCTGCTTCCCAGTGATTGTCGAGTTTATGACGTCTTCTCTTTCTCTTGAGGGCTACTTCTCCAGGCATCAAAGGAACAGCAGGTGCATTTTGATTGTAGGCTCTTTCTTGTTTCTCCCGCTGCTGAGTCAAGCTCCACACACTCTTGTACTCTCTTGTATTGGGCTTGGCGGGTGGAATCCCAATCAGCATCTTGTAGAGGGTCTTCAGGGGTCTCAATTCCTATTTCCAGATCCACTGGCAATCTTCCAGGTCTGGCCATCATCAGATATGCCGGTGTGCAGTTTGTGGAACTCACAGGGATGTTGTTATACATGTCCACCAGGTCAGGCAGCTTTTCTGGCCACTGGCTCCTTTCTTCTAGTTGGAGAGTTTTCAGGAGGTCGAGAACAATGTGATTCATCTTTTCGCACATGCCATTGGTCTGAGGATGGTAAGGCGTGGTACGAATCTTCTTGCAGCCATAAAGGTTACAAAATTCCTTGAATACCTCAGCTTCAAAGGCCGGGCCTTGGTCAGTGAGCACTTGGTCTGGATAGCTATGTGGTCTACAGAAATGTGCTTGGAAAGCTCTGGCTGCAGTCTGGCCTGTCAAGTCCTTGACTGGTACTACCACCAGGAACCTGGAGTAATGATCAACCATAGTGAGAGCATAATTGTAGCCTTGTCTGCTGGGCGCCAACTTTACATGGTCCAGGGGTCGCTGGTTTGGATTGGCTGGAGCGGGGTTTTCTGGCTGTGATGATCTTTTCTTCTAAGATTGCAGGGCCCGCAGTTTCAACACCACTTCTCTAGGGCAGATCTCATGCCCACCCAGTAGAATCTTGCTTTAAGTAGTGCCTCCAGTTTTGTTCCAACCAAAGTGGCCTGCGCCATTGTGATAGGCTTCTAGCACCACCCGTGTATCCTTTTGCGGTACAATCACCTGCCACACCTTCTCATGCGTCTTCGGGTCAATAATGCTCCTGTAGAGTTTGTCTTGGTAGATGAATAATTGACCTCTCTCCTTCCATAGGTACTGTGTCTCAGGTGGAGCTCCTGGGTCAAGGCTGGCGCCAGGCTGGGTGATCAGCTTCTTTACCAAGCCTACCGCTGGGTCATTTTCCTGTGTCTTGTTCCAGTTTTAGTGAGGTAGTGGATTCAGGGTCACTTCTTGGTGGCTGGAACGTGACTGCCGACACTGTTTGGCTCCATGGCGATGGAACGCTAGCAGCTCAATCTCCTCAAGGTCATCCACATCTTCACCCTTGTCTGCTAGGTGAGGCATCCTGGACAGAGCATCTGCGTTGCCATTCTTGCGGCCAGCTCGATACTTTACAGTGAAATCATAGTTTGCTAGCCGGGCTACCCAACGTTGTTCCATGGCACCCAATTTAGCAGTATCCAAGTGGGTCAGGGGGTTGTTATCCGTGAAGACAGTGAATTTGGAGGCTGACAGGTACTGCTTGAATTGCTCTGTGATAGCCCAGACCATGGCCAGGAACTCTAGCTTAAATGAGCTATAATTTTCTGGGTTTCTTTCAGTAGGCCTGAGCTTCCTGCTTGCGTAAGCAATCACACGTTCCTTGCCTTTCTGTACTTGTGAAAGCACTGCTCCCAGTCCCACATTACTGGCATCTGCATACAGTACAAATGGTAGACTGTAATCGGGGTAGACTAGGATCTCTTCACCCGTCAAAGCCCCTTTCATTTGTCTGAAGGAGTGTTCTTCTGCTTCTACCCAGTGAAATGGTGGGCCGGAGGTCTTCCCCCTTCTTTGCTTGGCCTAGTAAGAGCTCTTGTAAAGGTGCCGCCATCTTCGTGTAGCCCTTGATGAACCTTCTGTAGTAGCCTACCAAGCCAAGGAACTGACGTACCTCCCGGACGGTAGTGAGTGTGGGCCATTCCTGGATGACTGTGACCTTCTCTGGGTCTGGCGCTACTCTTTCTGCACTGACCACATGACTTAGGTACTGGACCTTTGGCTTCAGTAAATGGCACTTGGATGGCTTCAGCTTCATCCCATATCGGGATAGTGCTTCAAAGACTTCAGACAGGTGTTTCAGGTGGTCCTGCTGTTGAACTCAGAAGCCCATGGAATGGTGAAGGCCGTCTTCTCCTGATCTTTCTCTGCTACAGATACTTACCAGTAGCCACTAGTGAGATCTAGGGTAGAAAAGTAGTTAGAAGCTTTTAAGGCAGCGAGCGATTCCTCTATCCGGGGTAAAGGGTAGGCATCCTTGTGTGTTATCTGATTTATCCGTCTGTAGTCCACACACATCCTCATTGTGCCATCCTTCTTTTTCACCAGGACCAGGGGAGCTGCCCAAGGGCTGCAACTGTCCCTGATGACTCCTGCCTCTTTCATGTCCTTCAGCATGTCCTTTGTGCGCTGGTAATGGGCTGATGGTATAGGCCTATGTCTTTCCTTAATGGGTGGATGACTGCCTGTGGGTATGTGATGTTGCACCCCTTTGATTCTACCAAAGTATAATGGGTTCTTACTAAAGACCTGCTTGTATTCCTGCATGATCCGGTGAACCCCGTGTTTCTGGTAGGCGGGTGTAGAGTCAGTCCCCACATGGTGTTTCTAGCACCAGTCCTCTACTCGCTTATGGGTGGTCTCGTTCTCTTTTCAGTTGGCTTGTGTCAGGGGACCTACAGGGTGTATTGTGTCATTTGGGCAAGTCAACAATTTGGCAATGGTAGCGTATCTTGGTAGTCTGGCTTTCTCCTCCCCACAGTTCAGCACTCGTACAGATACTCGTCCCTTGTGTACGTCAACTACCCCCCTGGCTGTTAGGATCGTGGGCTAGTGTTCTGAATGAGTGGGCTCTACTACAGCCTGGTAATCCCGTCCTCTGAGACCTACCGCTGCTCTACACTACATCATCATTTCACTCCGTGGGGGTATCACAATGGGGTTAGCATCCATCACCTGTACACTACCAATTTCACCGCCAGTCTGGTTTACCTGCTGCTTCCTCAGAATGAATCGGATCTCTTTTTGCAAGGCTCTCCGCGATCCGCCCTCAGCACCCTCAGCAATCTGGTGAAGCAACAACAACACTTCCCCTAGGCAATTTTCTATGACATTAGTGCCTAAAATCATTTCTGGGTTCCTTTCTCTAACATCATCATCCACAACAATCAGTCCTTGTCCCTTCATTTCCTGCCTTCCCACCTGTATGCAGGGCTGTGGAGTCGGTAAGCCAAACCTCCGACTCCAAAATTTCTCTTGCTCCGACTCCGACTCCAACTCCGACTCCTACATACATTGCTTATAGTTAGGTGAAAAATTTATTGTAGTACATGAACATGTGTATGTGAACATCAGACATTTAATAATTTTTATGATACAATAATCAAGATATTTGGATAGAACATAAAATATATTTAATGGATACAACTTTAGAACACAAAAAACTGTAATGAATTGTAAATATGTAATACACTATGTAATATACAGTAGATTACATAAATATCTTGTGTGTGTATTTATCGTGTGTGTGTGTGTGTGTGTGTGTGTGTGTATGTGTATATATATATATGTGTGTGTGTGTGTGTGTGTGTGTGTGTGTGTGTGTATATATATATATATATATATATATATATATATATATATTTTATATACTGTATTACATATTTACAATTTATTAGTTTTTTGTGTTCTAGAGTTGTATTCTAATAAGTATATTTTATGTTCTATCCAAATTAATTGATTATTGTATCATAAAAATAATTAAATGTCTGATGTTCACATTGTACTACAATACATTTTTCACTTAAATATAAGCATTATACTAAATGTTATTATTTAGTAAAATATTCAGCACATTCTGCATTGCACTACTGTCCACAATTTATTATATATTTTAGGAGTCGGTGCATTTTATACTGACTCCGACTCCACCAAAATGAGCTCCGACTCTACGACTCCGACTCCACAACCCTGCCTGTATGGTTACCTCTTTGACCCCAATCTGGTCTATAGGTTGTCCATTCGCTGCATAGATGGTGAGGTCAGGGTCCAGTGGTCGGAGATCGTTGTCCGACCAAAACCTACGATAAAGGACATACAGGATTGTGGTTACCTGAGAACCGGTGTCCAATAATGCCGGGGTAGGGATCCCATCCAGGACAATGGACAGGACCGGACGTCCACCCACATACTGATCACGGCAGTGAGCTGGGCCTAATCTTCTTAATCCTGGGGACTGGCCCTTGGCCCCAGGTTTGGCCCATTTAAAGGACAGGCCCTTGCATAGTGGCCTGCCTCCTGGCAACGACAGCAGAGAGGTTGTCCAGACGAGTCATAGCGATCACTACTCCTCCCTCGGGATGTAGGACCTCTTCTTCCCCGCATCCAAGGGATGTCCTCTGGGATGTCAGCTAGCAGGATCCAATGAGCGGCTTTGGGTTCTGAGGGGAGTTGCATTGCTTTCAGGATCCGGGCGACGTCCTTGCTGAGCTGGTGCACCTGGGAGGATAGGGTATCTATGGCCTCTGCTGGCGTGTTGACTCCTTTTGCAGCTACCAGGGCCTGCGAGGAGGATTCTGCTCCGGCAGCCGGGGTGCTGATAGACCATGCTGGTGACATGGGGTCTGTATCCATAGGGGGTTGAAGTGCATTCACTGCCCTGTCTTTCAGAATGGCAAAGTCCACATCAAGGTGTTCCAGCGACCACAGCTTCAGCTGTTTTCTATCCTCAGGAGAGTGCAGGCCCTGCAAGAATTGTTCTTTCATCATCCGGTTTCCTTCCTGATCACTGACAGGATCCACAATCTTGAGAGCCCGTAGTGCGGCTTGCAACCTGAGGGCATAGTCTCTTATGCTATCTTAGGGCTTCTGGCGGCAGTTATAGAAGTACTTTCTCAGCTCTCCCTCGGTGCGGTTTTCAAAAGCAGTTGTTAGTTTGGCAAAAATGGCTTCCACAGAGCTCCAGTCATCACTGGTCCAGGCCTCAGCCTCCAATTCTGCTGCTCCAGTCAATTGCCCCAGCACCACGGCAGCCCTCTTCTTACCGGTCATTGCGTACATGTCCAGCAGGGTGCTAATCTTCTTGAATCCGGTCAGTGTGTCTACTTTACCGGCATATTGGGGCAGCCAGTGCGCCCCTGGGACGTACGGTAAGGAAATTGGCATGATCGGGGAGACTTCGGCCGGCGCAGCAGCGACCGCGGCACTGAGACCATGCGCTGCTGTGTTCATGGCGCCAGGGCCTGGCATCGCTTGGACTGCATCGCCCTGGCTGGGGGCATTAGCTCTCACGGTGTCCATCCTCCCTCAGAGTCCTGCTTCTTCTTTTTCTGCAGGTCACTCCCTCTTCCGGGGTCAGAATGCTCTGGGGATTCTGGGGCGGCCACACCTCTTCGTGGGCGGTGCTCTTCTCTTTCGCGCAGGCTGCAGGTCTCAACTTCATGCGCTTTTGATGATGACAATATGGCAGCGGTTCAAATTTTGCAGTCGGACCTCTGAGGCGCACGGTCGCTTGCCTAACAGGTCTAGTCCTTATCCTGTTTGTGACACCAGAATGAGTCGCCCACCACAGCGCTGCAGCGTGACACTGCAGGGACGGCTCTTGGGGAATACCTTCTGGAAACAGGTCGGTCAGGTTTTCTTTATACGAAGTCGTGACACCACTCTCGGTATTTGCGGTCAGGATGGGTGACCGCCACTGCAGTTTAATATGAAGGGCTGATGGTATTGCAGTCGGATGGTGCGGCCTCCCGAGAGTGAGGCTAGCCCCAGGGGCTTGAGTGTATATGCGTGGAACCACAAGTCGCAGAATGACTCAGACACAGTCCAGAAAGTCTTTCAACTTGTTTACTCACTTTTTGGTTGTTTACGTGAGATGCCCGGGCGACACTGTGATAACCAGATGGAACCAGGAATTCCTGCAGGCCGTTCTGAGGGTAGCTATCAACTCGCCTTCCTTGCACTCCTTTTGTTTGGGAGGACCCCTCACTTGTAGTATGGTGGGATTCCTCCAGGGAAGCTGTCTCTCACTCCACTCCCCTCCCTGGCCCGTCTGCCGACAGCGTAGACCTTGGTAGGATGGCTCCTGGCCCTGTCCCCTTGTGGGTCTTTTTGTTGCTGCTTGAGCTCGGACTCTGTGTTTCTGGTGAGTTACCGCAAGTGCCCTCACCGGCAGGTTGAGCAGCTCCAGATGATTAGATTTCTGCTCTGGGGACCTGTATCCCCATGCGTGCCGGAATACCAGCGGTCCCTGTACTCGGCCACCTCTCTGTAGATGTCTTTCAGGCTGACCCACAGGTACCCGTTCTCCCCTGTTAACAGCTACCACACTCCGCAGGGTCTGGCTAGCATGGGTGTAAGTCTGCTCCCTTCCACACTCCTGAACACTCTGCTCCAGACTGCCGGCTCCTCCTCCTTTTTCCTGTCTCCCCTGCTTCTAGCCTCCAGCCCCTCCCTACACCCTGTTGCAGGGAATTGAAAGGTAACCTCTTCTGGGCTACCCAAGGATCCCTTCTAGTGGTGTGGGAGACCTGATTGCTAGGTGTTTGTATGTGCACACCTCATCCTGGCCTTTGGAGATTACCTGGAAGCACTGCCCCAGCATGGGTGCAATACTCTGTGGTGCCTGACCAGGTCAGGGGCGCCACAATATCTTCCCTCCATTATTATCTCCATTAATTTTACATATCGGCTCATCTCCTTCCCATTCAGGTCCTTATAATATCGGATCCTCTCAGTGATTGTATTCTGTTTAAGAAAACTTCCTGACCAGGATGGATAAAGACTGGAACAAGATAGCGGAGAGGATATTACACCTCACCCTAGAGATCCTCTTCCGGCTTACTGGAGAGGTGAGAGATTCTGATGACGTCACATTACATCATTCTTATCTATGGGAATAACAGATGGACAGAACTGGAGAGGTGAGGACTCTGGAAATGTCTGGAGTGAGATTTATTACTGTGTCTCTCCATAACTAGGATTACACAGTAGTGAAGAAGACCTCTAGTGAGCGCTGTCAGGCCCCTGTGTCTGAGGGATGGGGAAGACCCCTGAGCCCAATCACGGGGCCTCCACCTCACCCGCCGATACATGAGGACATCAATGAGCAGAAGATCCTAGAACTCACCTACAAGATGATTGAGCTGCTGACTGGAGAGGTGACACTGCTGGGAATGCTGGGACATTATACAGTAACGCTATGAAGGGATCGGGGGTGACGGTATCATTGTATGTGTCAGGTTCCTATAAGGTGTCAGGACGTCACCGTCTATTTCTCCATGGAGGAGTGGGAGTATTTAGAAGGACACAAAGATCTGTACAAGGACGTCATGATGGCGGTTCCCCAGCCCCTCACATCACCAGGTAATAGACAGGACTAAATACACACAGCCTATAATTATCTGTATGTAAGGAATGAATTCAGTCCCTGTATGTGTTTCCTCCAGGTCTATCCAGTAAGAGGACAACACCAGAGAGATGTCCCCGTCCTCTGCTCCCACAGGACTGTAAACAAGAAGACCCCGATGTTCCTCAGGATGTGTTTCCTCCAGTTCTATCCAGTAAGAGATATCTACTCATGTACTTTCTGCACTAATTTTGTGTTGACATTTTTAGGCTTTCTGCTCTGGTTTTTCAGCTGTATTTTCTTTGCTTCTGCTTCTTCTGCTTCTGCTGTTTGTTTCTAGTGTCTTCTCACTGTCATTATGAAGGCAACTTAAAGACCTGCAGAGGGTTCATGAATACCCTGTTTCCCAGAAAATACGACCTACACCGAAAATAAGCCATGGCATGATTTTATGGGATTTTTGGAGAATGTTTAAAATATAAGCCCTACTCCAAAAATAAGCCCTAGTTACAGTCAGGGCCAGCGTTGGGAAGAGTCAAACTGCGCAATTTTTCAGGAACCCCTCTCTCTTAGGGACTCCATCAGTTGTATTCTAAGATTGATTGTTTAAGGACCTTTGATGACTTCAAAGTCATGTGACATGATGCAACCAAAGGTCTTTTAATTGCAGGAGTCTAATAGAACTGAATAGAAGAGAGACTGGCATTAGGGGAAAGAGAGAGCAAACTAAGCAATTGCACCGGGCCCCCATTCTTCTAGGGCCCGGTGTTTATATGCCGATTATAGGACTACTTAAGAACCTTTTCAACATCACATCATGTGACCAAAGGTCTCTTAATTGCACGAGTCTAAAGCTGAAGAGCAGACAGGCTGGTGTGTAGGTGTTCACGCCAATTTTAACCAGCTTTAACAAAATTGGCAGAGCTTGGCCATAAGAAGGGTGTGATGCCACCGCTTCTCTACTTCGTAACAAACTACAGCGTTCCCTATGCCAGAAATCTCACTCCAGTCCCTGACATCATTTTTCAGTGTCCATCACCGGTCCTGATGATTTGGAGCCATAATGTTTATATGCACAGAATGCAAGACCCTGCTACCTGCTTTGGTTACAAAGACTAAGGGCGGCGTTACACGAGACGATATATCGTGCGATCGCATGAGCGATTGCACCCGCCCCCGTCGTTTGTGCGTCACAGGCAATTCATTGCCCGTGTCGCACAAAGTCGTTAAACTCCCGTCACCTCCCTAACGACGTCGCTGTGGGCGGCATCCGCTTCCTGAAGGGAGAGGGACGTTCGGCATCACAGCGACGTCACACAGCGGCCGCCCAATAGAAGTGGAGGGGCGGAGATGAGCGGGACGTAACATTCCGCCCACCTCCTTCCTTCCTCATTGCCGGCGGGACGAAGGTAAGTTGTTGTTCGTCATTCCCGGGGTGTCACACATAGCGATGTGTGCTGCCACGGGAACGACGAACAACCGGCGCGCAGAAGAAGGAATGACATTATGGAAATGAACGACATGTCAACGAGCAACGATAAGGTGAGTATTTTTGCTCGTTAAGTCGTTCGGAGGTGTCACACGGTACGACATCTCTACCGATGCCGGATGTGCGTCACGAATTCCGTGACCCCAACAACATATCGCGCGATAAATCGTACCGTGTAACGCCACCCTAAGGATAGGCCATTAACGTTACTGTCCCAGAAAACCCCGTTAAATATCCGGCATATGTCTCTAACAGAGGTGGCTCTTAGCTTTTTAAACTTGACTGTCAATTTTTGACAGCAACATCACAACTCCAGTCGGCACCTTGTGATTCGATTGCAGGATACTGAAGGGTTACTAAGTTTCCTATCACTGCTGTATTTTACTCCTTGGATGTTCAAAATATAACATTAGTTACAACAATCCATAAATGTTCGAGAAGAATTGATGATATAAGATGTGTTTTTTCACTACTCCTCCCTGATCAGTCGCGCAGCAGCAGGAACTACAGAATGGAGCGGATACAGATGAATTGTCACATATGAGTTAATATTTTTTTTATTACATGCGGCTTTAACTATTTTATTTTCGCCCTTAAAAAAATAAATCTCTTTGAAATTGTCTATGTTGTGGATCAACGTCACAAAGAGATTTTTTGCAGGCATCGTCAACTCTCATGGCGGCATCAGGATCTGTAGAAACTACAAATTCTGGTACTCTGCCTGTTAACTTCTTTGATGTCTGTGATCAACACACTGAGTCTATTAAATATAGCAAGGTCATTCTCTCCTGGGCTGCTTGTTAATGTCTTTGATCACATGCTATAGGGGAGCCAGTGTCATTCGCTTCTTTACTGTATATGCCATTAATGCCAGCTATAGTTTACCTATACAGGTGTGGTGAAGTGTTGTGATACAAACTAACTGGTGTTTGGTGTTTGTTGTTGTGCATTATTTTTGTGAGCAGTTGTGGTGTTAACCTTTGCTGTCTTTTTGTTGCTGCCTTCCTGCTCTTGCTTTTCTCCTTAGTCTCTCACTCTTTATTTCTGTGAGTTTGCAGTGTGTCTGAATTTTGTTTTTCCCGTCTGTTTTAATCTGTGTTTCAATCATACTCCAGCCCTTTCCTTCCCTAGGGGGATAACAGATTAGATCTGGTCCGGAGAATAGCAAGGCACAAGACTCTGGCATCTTCTCATTCAGGGGTAATCCAGAGGTTGGGGATAGCCTAGGGTCTTCTAGCATGAGGAACAGTATGGGAGCCCTCTGTCCCTTGTTATCCTGCAGTCACATTGTGACAATCACTCAGATTATTTATTGTAGCACATTTCAGAGAACTGGTATTACTGGAGAGATATCTTGGATACAGGAATGGAAGGTCTGAATTAACAAAGATGTAACTCTTAGATCTCAAAATTAGAAAACAGATTCAGAATATTTTTTTCCCTAATTTAATTTCTGCTGTTATGGTTTAAAAAAATGTACTTTCAAAATAATTTCATTAAATAATAACATTGTGTTTATTGTTAGCAGATGACTGTGTCGGGAGTTCAGTTGGACCTCTAATATCTTCAGAATTTAAAACAGATGATCAAAGTATCACACATGATACATATGAAGAGCCGGCTAGTTTCCTAGATATACCTCCAGTCCTTCCTAGGAAAGAACAATCATCTGATCTTTTCAAACAAGTCCAAAATTCCGATCATCAAAAAACTCACACTGGGGAGAAGCCATTTTCATGCTCAGAATGCAGTAAATGTTTTACTCAGAAATCAGATCTTGTTATACATTACAGAATTCACACAGGGGAGAAGCCATATTTGTGTTCAAAATGTGGGAAATGTTTTATTCAAAAATCAGATCTTTTAAAACATCTAAAAATTCATACATGGAAAAAGCCATTTTCAAGCTCAGAAGGTGAAAAATGTTTTACTCGGAGAATAACCCTTGCTAACCATCAAAAAATTAACTCTAGTAAGAGTAAATTTTCATGCTCAGAGTGTGGGAAATATTTTATTCACATATCACATCTTATTAGACATCAGAAAATTCACACAGGGGAGAAGCCATTTTCATGTTCAGAATGTGGGAAATGTTTTATTCAGATATCACATCTTGTTAGACATCAGAAAATTCACACAGGGGAGAAGCCATTTTCATGTTCAGAATGTGGGAAATGTTTTATTCAGAAATCAGAACTTGTTTGGCATCAAAGATCTCACACAGGGGAAAAGCCATTTTCATGTTCAAAATGTGGGAAATGTTTTATTCAGAGATCACATCTTGTTACACATCAGAAAATTCACACAGGGGAAAAGCCATTTTCATGTTCAGAATGTGGGAAATGTTTTATCCAGAAATCAGACCTTGTTAAACATCAGAAAAGTCACACAGGGGAAAAGCCATTTTCATGTTCAGAGTGTGGAAAATGTTATATTCAGAAATCAGACCTTGTTAAACATCAGAAAATTCACACAGGGGAGAAGCCATTTTCATGTTCAGAATGTGGGAAATGTTTTATTCAGATATCACATCTTGTTAAACATCAGAAAATTCACACAGGGGAGAAGCCATTTTCATGTTCAGAATGTGGGAAATGTTTTATCGATAAATCACATCTTGTTACACATCAGAAAATTCACACAGAGGAGAAACCATTTTCATGTTCAGAGTGTGGGAAAGGTTTTATTCAGAAATCGAAACTTGTTTTGCATCTAAGATCTCACACAGGAGAGAAGCCATTTTCATGCCCAGAATGTGGTAAATGTTATACTAGGAAGTCTGGTCTTGTTTACCATCAAAAAAATCACACAAAATAAACCATTTTTATGTTCTGAATGTGGAAAATGTAATTTTCAGAAATCAGATCTTGTTAGACATGTGAAGAAGCCACACAGGGAAGGATCCTTTTTCATGTTGTGAATAATTGAAATGTTAAGGCCCTGTGCGCACTTGCCGGTTTTTGCCGCGGATTTCCTGCGGTTTTGCAGCATGTTTCGCTGCATGTTATGTTCATAACATCTCTATAGTGATTTACCAGCAAAACCTATGGGAAAAAAAATGCTGTGCGCACTATGCAGATTTTGACAGCTGCATGTTTTTTATTTAGTTACAGCAGGGTATGTTTTCACAATTTTTCCCTTGGTTTCTCTTTGTCTAATGGCCAGTGTGAACATGGTCTCACAAGCTCCATGTATACCATCTCATACTCCGGCTCACTTTTTTGTTTTTATGTAGTTTTTTTGTATTCAGTACAAACAGGGAGTAGCCCCCTTTTCAGTGAGCTGGGCATTTCATTCTGTGCATCCCCGACTGTGTGTCCTGTTGGGACCCGGTCACTCTCAGCCCTTAGCCACATTGAGGCCTATTTTAGACCCATGGTAAGGTTTTAATATTAGAGAGTGTAGGTACTATCCCACCTGGGTACACCTTGACGTTTGGTGGGATAGCTTTATGCTTTTTTTGATCAAAAACAGTGTTTACTAAGTACCCTATGTTTAAATGCACTATGCTTTTATTTAGTTACAGCAGGGTATGTTTTCACAATTTTTTCCTTGGTTTCTCTTTGTCTTATGGCCAGTGTGAACATGGTCTCACAAGCTCCATGTATACCATCTCATACTCCGGCTCACTTTTTTGTTTTTATGCGGGATTCCTGCAGCAAAAACAATTGCATGTCACTTCTTTTCCGCAGGTAGCTGCGGCATTTCACTCCATTTACTGCAATGTTATCGTGAAATCCCGCAGGTAGCAATTTCTGTGCGGTTCATTGCGTTTTCCTGCGTTATTCCCTCCGGTATTTCGCGTTTTTGGAACATAATGTTTCATCACTGCCTGCGGTTTGCAGGGAAGTGATGTCATTGTAACAGGAAGAGGAAGCGGAGCAGAGAGTAAACACACAGAGATCACAGACACAGACATAGAATACACACACATCGCACTCACACACAGACACAGACATATAGAATACACATAGAAATCAAATGGACATATAAAAATAAACAAACGCGGGCTCCGCTGTATTTTTACCTTCCAGGCGAGGTAAACACACAGCGGCGGCCCGGTATTGTCAGGCTGGGGAGGGCGAGGGGCAGGGTTAATGCCCGTTCCCTCCCCTCCACCCCTCCCACAGCTGAGAATATCAGCCCGCAGCTGCCCCGGGGCTGTCGCATCCATTATGCGACAGTCCCGGAGTGTCCCCGGCTCTTCCAGATGCCGTGATGCGGTGGCTATCCCGGTGGTAAGGAGTTAAATGACAGCGGATCGCTGCCATTTAAGTCCCGGCTTTTAATCATGGCAGCGTCTATGAGAAAGCTTTCATGATTAAAACCTGTAATTAAAGTGAAAAAACACACACACCGAGAAATCCTTTATTTTAAATAAAACACAAAAAAGCCCATTTCACCCCTTTATTAACCCCTCCCAAACACACAGCTCTGGCGTAATCCACGTCCTACGATGCTTGCATCAAGCCGCGACTGACACTGTACATAATGCAGCCTCGCAACAAGCCTGCAGAGAGGTAACAACAGGTCATTTCCCATGGCCGGTAATGTGAACACACTACCGCTGGGGAGAACTAGAGTGATCTGTCATCTATCTATCTATCAAGAAAATTACTTTTTTTTTTTCTCAATGTGCTTTATTGCATTGAATGCATTAAAACATATGTACCAACCTGCGAAAAAACTGCACCAAAACTGCACGAAAAACGCAGCAAAACGCATGCGGATTTCGGTGTGTTTTTTTGTGGGGGGGGGTTTCCGCGGGTGCAGTAATCTTTCAGTGCCTGCGGAATTTTCTTTCTAAAATTCCATTTTCCATAGCGCACAGGGCCTTAACTGGTAAATCAAGCCTTGCCAACCTTCAGAAAACCAACAGAGCAGAGCAGCCATTCTTGCTTTCAGAATTTGGCAAATGTTTTATATCATTAATCAGGTCCTGTTGTCAGATGAGTCACACGGGAGAAGCCATCATGATGTACTATAATTCAAAGGGTTTTTATCCAAAAAGCAGCTGCAATTGTTCAAGTAAGAATTGGTGAGGGGAAAGAACCATTTTCTTTCCTTTTAAACTTACTGCATTTTTCAGACCATAATACACACCCAGGTTTTGAAGAAGGAAAATAGGGAAAAAGATTGAAGCAAAAAATGTGGTCATGACGCTCTGTTATGGGGGGGAATCTGCTGCTTACAATGTTATGTTACAGGGTTAATATCCCCCAATTTTGAACACGATGTGGTTTTTCTTTACTTTTCCTTTAAATGGTGCAAATCTGTGGCTGCCTTTTATATTTACTAAAGCAGTGGAGAGCTGCAGAGTAGTGAATTTTTTAAATACCAAAATTTTTAGAAGTCTCCCCAGAAAGGATTTTCCAGGTTGTGAGATCCCACAACCCTCAGTGATCACTCTCATAGTGAAAGAATGAGCTCTATAATCCCAGCACCCACGACTTTATTTTCTAAACAGCGCAGCCCCAGATTCAAGATAGGAACTCTTAAGTATATCACATGGTATATAATTGCATTTCCAAACTTGTTTTGTTAATAATGCTTGTAAAATATATATTCTTCATGCCTGTCTTTCTTTGTTGTTTAGATGTGATGATTTTGCCTCAGAACCTCTGGAGTTGAGGCAGAGCTATAGACATTTTGCACAAAAATAGTGACCGAGTGTTGGAAAATCCCAGAGATTGGCAGTGCGTGTTCTTATCTGACAGTTTTCCATTTCTGCAGCAGTGGACTCTATGACCCTGGCAAACTGTCAGTTTTTCCTCTCAGTTGTCAGCCTCTGACTTCCTTTATAAACCTCAGCCTGGGTTGCTTTGGGTGCTGTTTATAGTTGTTCCTGACTGTAGTCTGCAGTGTTCTTCTCCTTTTGTTGTTCCAGAGACTTCTGTGGTAGCTGCTAAGATAAGTGTTTGACTTTTGCTATCTCGGCTCAGGTGGTAGCATTTGTGTTTCCCCTGTATTGTTTTCTTTTGTCTCCTTTAGCATTAGTAGTGTTGACGAAGAGCTCATACCCACGATCCTTACTTTAGGCCTGAGCTCTTTCCCTGGAGTGAACTAAGTGACACCTCAAAACCCCATTGACTCCAGCCCTTACAAGGGCAGTACCAAACTGACCCTAAGTGAAATGGCTCTAAAAAAAGGGTGTCAGTTAGTCCACTCCAGGGAAAGAGCTCATGCCTGGTCGCGGACAGCCACCTGACTCACCTATGTTGATGACCCCCCTCCAACAACTGACCCGGATCTGGATATGGGTGAGACCAACCCTTATTATCAACTGTGTGACTGCACATTGTCTTTTTTCATTGATCTGGATGTATAACCCTTAGGCGAATATGAAATCATGAATATTGTTGTTATAATCATACCCACATAAATTTAGCCATAGGACACCGCTGTGACCTGGATTTTTTTTCTCTCATGTAATGATTAATGTTTCTGGGACAATATATATGGATATATGTCTTTTTTCTAGATGAAACACCAATTTTATATATTGTATCAGTAGGTCATAATGAGAGGTTTTTTGTTCCCACTGCAACATACCTATTTTGGATGTATAAACACACAAAACTGGCTGTTTGCCTATTATTTGGATCAAAGTAGCTTATCAATCTTGCAGTGTCTATCAACAAGAACTGAATCACACTGTGCATCCTAGATACGTGGAAGTTGTTAAGACACTCTTGTCCCAATTCATAAAAGCTTTTATGCCAAAAAATTGTCACACAAGCTTTGAAAAGTCTCAAAAATGTGGATCAATTCAGAGAATTTTGATGGCTTTTGGCAGTTTCACTTCAAAATTATAAAAGCCATGGGTGGGACGGGGGCGTAACATTACAGCTTTAATTCATGACGAGCTGTGGCATTCCCTATGCCAGAAATCTCACTCCAGTCCCTGATGAGAGTAATATTTCTATTATGGCACACGAAGGCACACCCCAGATTCATGAAGAGGCATGCACCACTTCATGAACCAGGAGTGTCCCCTGCATAAATTGGTTTTTTTATATTATAAAAACGATCCCTTTACAAAGGATAATTGTTGTAGTTAAAAAACCGACAGACAGAATTTTATATGTCTGATATCCAATTGGTTATTTTTTTCATGGGGCTCCCCACAAATAGTGATAAGTGTACCCGTTGAACTTCGGGTTCAGCTGTTTAATCCAGACTTTAGATAAAGTTCATTTCGGGACCCGGACTTGACCTGAATCCCATTGGAAGTTACTAATTGGGCAGTTCGAGTTTTCGCCCACATGCCACCAGCCAAAAAGCAAACATTTCCGCGGTAGGGAGAGCGGGAATTGTGCACACTACATCCAATAACAATGTTTTTACTTACTGTGAAAGCCATTCAAACACTGCTAGGAGCTTGCATCAGGCATACCCGAGCACAGCGATTCTAGGTCGAGTGGTTAGGATACGTAAAGCACCCCAACTCCAAACTCGGTCACTGATTTTTTTTTTTTTTATGAAGTCTGTTTTCGGTACAAACTTTACTGTTCGGGTTTCCTCTTCTCTGCCAGTGAAGCTTTATTGCAGTTTAGATTATGGGTGTAGAAGAGACCAGAACTGAAAGGGGTCTATCTCTTGGTGAAGAGCGAGTAACATTTATGATACCTATGCTGAGGTTTTTTGAATGTAATGGGAATCTATCACTAAAGGGGGCTTTACACGCTGCAATATCGTTAATGAATTATCGTCGGGGTCACGGTGTTTGTGACGCACATCCGGCGTCATTAACGATATCGCAGTGCGTGACAAGGAGGAGCAACCTTAAACGATCGCAAAAGCGGCCAAAATCATTTGCCGCGGAGAACGCGTCCTGAAACAAAAAATAGTTTTCAGGATGTTAGCGATGCTGTTCGTCGTTCCTGCGGCAGCACACATCGCTGTGTGTGACACCGCAGGAGCGACGAACATCTCCTTACCTGCCTCCACCGGCAATGCGGAAGTAAGGAGGTAGGCGAGATGTTACGTCCCACTTATCTCCGCCCCTCCGCTTCTATTGGACGCCTGCCGTGTGACGTCGCTATGACGCCGCACGAACCACCCCCTTAGAAAGGAGGCGGATCGCTGGCCTGAGTGACGTCGCAGGTCAGGTAAATCCGTGTGACGGGGGTAAGCGAGGTTGTGTGCCACGGGCAGTGATTAGCCCGTATTGCACAACCGATGGGGGCGGGTACGATCGCTTGCGATCTCGCTAGTGAGGTCGCAGCGTGTAAAGCCCGCTTTAGTGTTTACCACTTAATTAAAAATCAGAATATAAAAATATCCAATGACGTGTAATTTACTGGGCTGCTTGATGTAGTTTTCATAAAATAACTATTATCACTAAAGAACTAGTAAACCTGCTGCCATGTATCCTCTATCTCCATAAGCTCTGTATAATCCCGTCCCACCCCTGATTGGCAGCTTTCTGTCTATGCTCATTGTACACAGCCAGCTGCCAATCAGTGATGTGGGCGGGGTTATACACAACAGCATTTCTAGAACTGATAGATCTTCAGCAGATAAAACTAATTTTTAGCAAACACTTCAACAAGCAGCCAAATCACTGGAAATGGAGTCAATTGTGGTATCTAAAATACACTCGATTTGTCCCACAAATACAATGGATAAATTCTCCTTATTCATGGACCTTTACACAATCATATGTAAATTAACCCTTAAATTTCACAATGAATAAGGATAATCCCCCCAACACCAAAACATTTGATGCAGGATGTCACGAACAGCACGCTGCTGCCCCCAATTGTCAGGACATTTACGCAATTGACCAATGATTAATAGACGAAGCCATGACTGTTTCCACTATTAGGATGATTATTGAAAAGCTCACAGTGAAGGTATAGTGTATATATACAATCGTTTCTATCTCTGGAATATATCTATACCTCAGTACAGTCACTGCCAACTCCACAATAATGAAAGGAACTACTACTAGCTGCCACCACCAATCGCTCAATTGGACACACAATATAAGTAGGTTTGTTCCTCTTAGGGGCACTTTGCACACAACGACATTGCACGCCGATGCTTGCGATGCCGAGCACGATAGTCCCCGCCCCCATCGCAGGTGCGATATCTTGTGATAGCAGCCGTAGCGAACATCGCTACGGCAGCTTCACATGGACTCACCTGCCTTGCTACGTCGATCTGGCCTTATTAAGGGGGTGGGTCGTGTGGCGTCATAGTGACGTCACCCAAGGCAAGCGGCCAATAGAAGCGGAGGGGCGGAGATGAGCGGGATGTAAACATCCCGCCCACCTCTGTCCTTCTGCATAGCCGGCGTGAGCTGCAGGACGCAGGTAGATGTTCCTCGCTCCTGCGACTTCACACACAGCGATGTGTGCTGCCGCAGGAACAACATCGTACCTGTCGCAGTCACGTAATTATGGAATTCCCAGACACTACATTGATGATACGATTACGATTTTGCGATCGTTAATCGTATCATCTAGGATTTACACACTACGATATCGAGTGCGACGCCGGAAGTGCGTCACTTTCGACATGACCCCTCCGACATCGCACCTGCGATGTCGTAGTGTGCAAAGTGCCCCTTAATCTATAAACCACATTCCAACGCCATACGTTATTTTATATATTTAATCTGAAAAGTAGGCAGTATTTATAAAAATATACAAAAGATATTACAAAAGTGAACTGAATTGCTTCCTGCAGGTGCAGAACTAGCATCTCTGAGAGAGTTTTGTAGTAAAAATTCGTTAGGCCGTCTGGGCCTGGGGCTTTATTAACCGGAAGGAGGTTTATTGCGGTCGTTATTTCCGCACATATTAGTGGTGCATTGACAGGATCAAGCTGCTCCGGTGAGATGAAGAGGAGCTTTAGGCGGGCTTTGCACGTTGCGACATCGCAAGCCGATGGTGCGATGTCGCACGCAAGAGTCCCGCCCCCGTCGCAGATATGATATCGTGTTATAGGTGACGTAGCGAAAATTATCGCTACGCCAGCTTCACATGCACTCACCTGCCCTGCGACCATCGCTCTGGCCGGCGACCCGCCTCCTTCCTAAGGGGGCGGGTCGTGCGGCGTCAGAGCGACGTCACATGGCAGGCGGCCAATAGCGGCAGAGGGGCAGAGATGAGCAGGATGTAAACATCCCGCCCACCTCCGTCCTTCCGCATTGCAGCCGGCGGCAGGTAAGGAGATGTTCCTCGCTCCTGCGGCTTCATACACAGCGATGTGTGCTGCCGCAGGAACGAGGAACAACATCGTACCTGTCGCGGCACCGGCATTATGGAAATGCGCTTTTGCGCTCGTTCATCGTATCATCTAGCATTTACACAGTACGATGTCGAAAGTGACGCCGGATGTGCGTCACTTTCGATTTGACCCCACCGACATCGCACGTGCGATGTCGCAACGTGCAAAGCCGCCCTTAGGCTACATGCGCACGCTGCAGTTTTTTCTGCACACAAATTGCAACCAAAACTGCAGCTTGTCAGAGAGAGCCTGGAAATGTAAAAAAAAAAAACTGCTTGTAATGTAGCTGTGTTTTCTGGTGCATTTTTATGCCATTTTTATGACAAAAATGCACCAAAAACACATGAAAAATGCACCAAAAACGCACCAACTTGACAACATAGCATGTGTTTTTGATGCGTTTTTTGTGACAGATGTTGACAAAAACGCTAGAAGAATGAACATGCTGCTTCTTTTTTGTCACAAACTTTTGTCAAAGAAAACACTGACAAATAAACTGCAAGGTGTGTCGCGGGCTGGGAGGGGACGCTGCGCTCACTAACGTTCGGGTCCGGCGCTGCTGTTGCTGCTCGGTGGCTCGAGCGGTGGGCCGGATCCGGGGCCTCGAGCGGCGCTCCTCGCCCGTGAGTGAAAGGGGTGGCTTGGTTTGGGGATTTAGTCCGTGACGCCACCCACGGTTGTGGTGAGGTTGGGACACCACCGCTGCTCTGGACTGGGATCTCGGGAGCGATGACAGGGAGCAGCTGTTTTTCTCCCCTCCGTGGGTAGGGGGTTTTAGTGGTCCCGGGGCCCGGTGATGGGGACTGTAAGGTGGATGGCGGGGATTGGTGAGGTGCAGGGTCGCGGAGGCAGCGCAGTGCCAGACGGCACGGTGGTACTCACTCAGCCAATAACGTAGATGGAGTCTCTGGTAAAACAAACGGCTGGATGGACGGGACCTGCAGCCGGCCGCGGTGGTCACTCCCGGTAGGTTGGCGGTGACTGCCTCTCCCTGCACCTGTGATATGTTTTCGGCTCCGATGGCTTCCCACCAGTAACCCGCTCCCCAGCGGTGTATTTGCCAGAGGAGCCCCTTTTTGCCCGCAGGCTCTGGCCCCAGGAACTCTAGCTGTGGCGGTAGCTGTATTTCCCTTCACGGTTGAGCGGTTGCCTTCAGTCGGGTCTTTGCTGCTGAGAAACCCCGGAGGTTCCCGTCGCTGACGGATTTGACCGGTTTAACGGCGACTCCAAGCCTGGTCGGGGTCCGTAGGCCCTGCCGAATGGTGCTGGCTTCTCTTCGCTCCCCGGTTCGGTACCGGCGGGCCACCGCCCGTAACCAGTCCTCACGGTTGTGCGTCAATCGGCCTCGCCTGCAGACGGTCACCACCGTCTGCCAACCTTGCTCTTGAGTGCCCGGGCCACGTACCCGGACATTCTGCTCTCGCTCCTCCACTGCCACTTCACTCCTCCACTACCACTCTCCCTCACAGATCTCTCTTCCTTTCCCGACTCCAGGACTGTGAACTCCTCGGTGGGTGGGGCCAACCGCCTGGCCCCACCCCACCTGGTGTGGACATCAGCCCCTGGAGGGAGGCAACAAAGATTTGTGTGTGTGACTGATGTGCCTAACCGGGGTGTGGGCTGTGTTGTTGTAGTACCTGTGACGTCCTGGCTTGTCTAGGGCGCCACATTCCCCCTTGGTTAAACGCAGACTGTCCGCGGGCTGCCCGTCCATCACCGGTTTTATTTATTTTTTTCTGAAAAAGGTAAAAAACACAAACATTAAAACAAGCACTTTTATCAATCTTCCCTTAACGGGAGGCACTTTCTTAACGTTATTAACGGTAGTCAACATTATCAACGGTAACGGCTTCCGCTCTCTCCCGCCCAAGCAACCTGGCCCTGATGCTGCCCCTAAGAAGTGGGCAGCACCCCTTGCCCCACTCCATCACCAAGCTGCCCGAGCGGGTACGGTCTCTTTCAGGGGACCCACGTCCATGGGGGACCCCTGACCCCCGGAAGATGGCCACCGGTCCAGGTGGTGGCCGGGCCCCAGCCTACTCTGCTGCGGGCCCTTCCTCCAATCTGCCTCTCCGGAGGCGGTAACGGATTTATGCCAACAATTATTTACATGCCACAAGTTTGTGGTTGCCCTGCAAGTTCTCGGGCGTGTCCGTAAGCAGTTCCTTACGCAAACGGTGCAGACAGTCCCTACGGGGACTAGTTGCCGGCAACGGCCGGTTCAATCACGTTTGCAAATCAGATAACCTCTTTGGTTGATTTAATCTTATCATTCAAACTCTTATCGGTACTGGTGGTCCCAACGGGGACAACTTGCAGTGGAGGACCGCTGCCATCACTTCAGGTCCACCCCACCGACCGGGGGATGGGGCTGGGCTGGTGCTTGAGGCCCCTGGCCTCTTTTCAACCTACTGTCCAGGGCAAACCAGCCCCTCTCCCCGCAGTGCCGAGTATAGGTGACGAGGTCACCGGGGAGCAGGTTGCGGCCCGGGTGGTCCTCCGGCAGGTGGTCATTCACGTCCCTTCGGGCCACAAAAACTTCGGCCTCCAGGCCCGGCTCAAAGATGAAGCCGTATCCCCTACGGACATCGAATCTCCTCACTTGCCCCTCATATCTCGGGCCCCGTACTCGGAAGGTGGCTCTGCGGAGACTCTCCTCCTGGATGGTGCGGGCCACCAGCTCCGCTTTCCTCTTTTCCCTCTCCGCAATCTCTCGGCCCAGCGGGGTTGGTTTCCTGTGCCAGTAAGGGGCTGCTGCGGGCCCCTGTGCGTGGGTCGGGCCACGCGAGACTTCCTTTACGCTGCCCCTTACTGGCATTCTGGGTGGAAGGTCCCGCGGTGTCATGGCCAGGGGTGCTGCCTCACAGCGGCGACCCGGCGCAGCCTCAGCCGAGGCGTGGGGGATGGGTACAGGGGTCCTCTCCCACTTGACCTCCGCCTCCTCCTGCACGGGGCGAGCTGCCGGAGTGGCACGGGACCAGGCACGGTCACCACATGTGCCTCCGGTATATCTCCGCTGACGGGCTCGGTCTTCGGCAGCTTCCATGGAAGCGGTTCAGGGCGGCCACAGGCCTCGACTGCAGATCGGTCCGCTTAGGCGGATAGGCAGGGTGCTGCTACCGGTTGCGGTGGTAGCGGGCCTAGTGGCGGGGCAGCAGCAGCCAACACGGGCAGCGGGGGACGCAGCGGGCGCAGACCGGGCCCCTCAGCCGTGACGACCGACCCGGTAGGGATACAGGGGCGTGGGTCGCTTACCCGCTCCTCCAAAACTTCCTCCACCTCGCGTCTTCGTATGGCCGCCACCACATCCGCCATGTCGGCCTCCCACTCCTCCAAGAGGAGCTGCACTCGGATCTGCAGACGGCTACGTAGCTGGGCGGTCCAGACCTCCACCCACGCCGCGGTGCCGGGCACGGGGGCTACGGTGTTGCTGGTCGGATGGTGCATCGTTGCAGTGGCCTCTTCCAGGAACCAAAGATGGCCGCAGAGTCCTGGCGTCCCTGCTTTTATAGCCGCGGCTTACATGCAGCCAGACGCCATCCATCCCCCAAATGGTTTTCTTTCCGGCACCTCCTCTTCAGGGGCGGAGCTTCGGCTTTCGCGCCTCCACTGCTCGGGAAGACGCTCGAGCGGGGAACTTTTCGCGCCCAAGATGGCGGCTTCTGAAAATTTTCCGGCGGGACACAAGGCGCACTTCTACCAGGCGGTAGAACGGTAAGATCCTGTTCGTGACGCCAAATTGTCGCGGGCGGGGAGGGGACGTTGCGCTCGCTAACGCTCGGGTCCGGCGCTGCTGCTGCTCGGTGGCTTGAGCGGTGGGCCGGATCCGGGGCCTCGAGCGGCGCTCCTCGCCCGTGAGTGAAAGGGGTGGCTTGGTTTGGGGATTTAGTCCGTGACTCCACCCACGGTTGTGGTGAGGTTGGGACACCACCGCTGCTCTGGACGGGGATCCTGGGAGCGATGACAGGGAGCAGCTGAGATGTTTTTTTCCCTCCGTGGGTAGGGGGTTTTGGTGGTCCCGGGGCCCGGTGATGGGGACTGTAAGGTGGATGGCGGGGTTTGGTGAGGTGCAGGGTCACGGGGGCAGCGCGGTGCCAGACAGGCCGGTGGTACTCACTCAGTCAATAACGTAGACGGAGTCTCTGGTAAAACAAACGGCTGGATGGACGGGTCCCGCAGCCGGCCGCGGTGGTCACTCCCGGTAGGTTGGCGGTGACTGCCTCTCCCTGCACTTGTGATATGTTTTCAGCTCCAATGGCTTCCCACCGGTAACCCGCTCCTCAGCAGTGTATTTGCCAGAGGAGCCCCTTTTTGCCCGCAGGCTCTGGCCCTGGGAACTCTAGCTGTGGCGGTAGCTGTATTTCCCTTCACGGTTGAGCGGTTGCCTTCAGTCGGGTCTTTGCTGCTGAGAAACCCCGGAGGTTCCCGTCGCTGTTGGATTTGACTGGTTTAACGGCGACTCCAAGCCTGGTCGGGGTCCGTAGGCCCTGCCGAATGGTGCTGGCTTCTCTTCACTCCCCGATTCGGTACCGGCGGGCCACCGCCCGTCCCCGGTCCTCACGGTTGTGCGTCAATCGGCCTCGCCTCCAGACGGTCACCACCATCTGCCAACCTTGCTCTTGAGTGCCCGGGCCACGTACCCGGACACGGTCAGTCTGCTCTCGCTCCTCCACTACCACTTTCCCTCACAGATCTCTCTTCCTTTCCGCCTCCAGGACTGTGAACTCCTCGGTGGGTGGGGCCAACCGCCTGGCCCCGCCCCACCTGGTGTGGACATCAGCCCCTGGAGGGAGGCAACAAGGATTTGTGTGTGTGACTGATGTGCCTAACCGGGGTGTGGGGTGTGTTGTTGTAGTACCTGTGACGTCCTGGCTTGTCCAGGGCGCCACAGGTGCGCACAGCAAATCTGAATTCTCATAGACTTTGCTGGGAAGTCAAATGTCAGAAAGTTCTGACAACAAATCTACATCTTTGTCAGTGTATATTTCCATTGTTAAATCTCCGCTGCCCCCCTTCAGCCTACCTTCATAACTTGTTACAAACATTACTTATAAACACTATCCCTCCCATCCCCCCCTCCCCTCTCCATGCGACACAACCCCAAACTTAGCCAACTATACTTTCAGCTTGCCCAGGGACCCTGACAGATCTTCCTTCATATACCACTCTGTGGACACAAAGGACATTATTTGTAGTAATTCTTCTCTTGAACAGATCACGCTTATAAACTTTCTCCATTTACTAAAAAATTTTGCTGCCATCCTCTCTTTGCATCTCTCCAGCACCACCATCTCCAACATGAGCGTTTTTTTTCAATTGATTAACCAGTTCTTCTTTTGTTGGTATTTCCTTCACGAGCCACTTCTGAAGAATTGCCCTTTTACTTATCATTGCTATATCATGGAAAAGATTCGGTAACTTGTCCCCCCCTTCCTCTCCCTCCTCCTGATGCTGCTAGAGATGGGGGACACAAGGCGCAATAGAGTCTTACCCGGTAAAACATTTAGAAATGAAGAAAAGAGGTACACTCACCTAGTTTGGTTGTGCCAGTCACAACCCCTTATACACGCATGTGAGTGTCTGCGTGGTTCAGCAGCGGCCCCGTGGATAACGTAGTTTAGTGTAGATCACAGAAGGAAACGAGTTTATGCCGCGCTAAAAACCACTGATGCCGGTATATTAAAGAAGGAGACGGGTCATGTCTCTGAAACGCGTAGGATTGTGAAATAAAAAAGAAATTTTTTACATACCAGCATCAGTGGTTTTTAGCGCGGCATAAACCAGTTTCCCTCTGTGATCTACACTACACTTCCTTCTTCCTCCTGATGCTGATAGTGAAATAACCAAACTTTTAGATCCATCTCCACGTTTCTGTTCCAGATTTTCCTCACTACCCGCTGGACTTGTTTCCAAAATCTTTCAATCCTCCCGCACTGCCATAACCCATGAAATAGGTCTGTTTTTTCCGTACTACATTTTGGACAACTCATCATCTTATCTGGATGTCCAGCATACAATATATTAAATCCATAGATAGCTCTATGTATGATCCTGAATTGGGTATCCCTTAAGTTCTCATTCACAATCTTCTTCCTCAACCTTCTTCCAACCTTTCAAAAACTTCTCCTCCCCCCTCTTGATCTCCCAACTGCCTTGCCCACCCTTCCAAGATTCTTTTTGATATGTTAGGGACTAACACTTCTCTCATAATTCCGTATAAACTTGATATATTTGTAGCATGGATGTCCCTTAATATGATCGCATCCATCTGATTTGCCTCATATTCGTTATTTATGTTGTATAGTTTCTTCATTATCCCTTGTGTCACCTGTTCAAACTGGTGAATCTGGAATCGGCGCAAGTCATACTTTTCTCTCAACTCTTCACATGTAAACCATCTCCGTTCTGTATCATGCATCAGGTTTTTTAGAGTTCTAATCCCTTTTTCCCTCCACTCTTTAAAGAGATCATTTTCCCTTCCCTGTGGAAAGTTAGGACAAGCCCATATATTAAGGAATTTGGAGATATTCCAGGCTAACCCGAACGTTTTCCTAACCGCCTTCAAAGTTATCACTGTGTGTCTACAAATCAGTGAGTGTTTAATATTGGGCGGCAAATTTGGAATGGAGGTATTTAAAATTGAACTCAGGTCCCAAGGCTTACAAAATTCAGCCTCTATATCCCAGTCAGAGTACCTACTTGTTCGTCTAATCCAATCGACTACATGTCTCAAGATACAGGCCAGATGGAACCCCTAATGTTTGGTAGTCTGATCCCTCCTTTTTCGATTGACAACATTAACCTTTTAGCACTACCGTGTTTCCCCGAAAATAAGACGCCCCCCGAAAATAAGACATAGCAGGAGTTTTCAGGGATGCTTTAATATAAGACATCCCCTGAAAATAAGACATAGCTGCGGTCATTAATGAAGTGTCATGCAGCAATGAAAAAGTTAAAGACACTGCAGGACACTTCATCATAGACAACGGAGACCCACTAAAGAAAGAAGAGAGAAGACGCCCCGATCATACTCACCAGACGCCGACTGGGAGCAGGTGAGCACATCATGGTCCTGCAGCAGAACACACACACACACACATCAGATCTCACACACACACACACACAGACACACACACAGACTACAGATCGCTTACACACACTCACCCCATCCAGTGATATTGCTTGCTTCTCGGCGGCGATATTGTGCTGTGATCTTCCAGGACCTTGCTCACATGGCCGGAACCATGTGACATCTCCGGATGTTGTGTGTGCGCGAGCGCGATTGTAGCGGTACGTGTGATATCGTGAGTGTGTGTGCGCATGTATGCGATCGGATGTGTGCATGTATGCGATCGGATGTGTGCATGTTTCCCCATTGTGCTCCTGATTCGTGAATGTATAATCCACCCACCACTCTCTCAGAATTCTATGGAAGTTTTCGTCCAAAGTCAAGAATGAGGGGAAGCGCCATATATATTCCTGTCCTCTCTGAATTTTATCAGCTACACTGACTGCCACTGGGCTATGATCTGAGATTACCATATTCTCTATAGCTATCTCTTCTACCCTCTGCAATAAATTCTCAGTTGTCAGCTAGAGGTCAATCCGTGACCAAGAGTCGTGTGTAAATTCTCCCTCTTGCGGGTGATGTATTCTCCAGCAATCATGCAGTGTCGTTGTTTTTAGCATTGCTTCCAGCAGCCCCTCCGTACTCCTCCCCTGTTTCCCCTGACTCCTCCTATCTTCTTAATGAGAAACCACTGTGTTGAAATCTCCCCCCACCAGTTTACATACAGTATTTCCCCATCCATCAAAATCTTATTAGTTATATTTTCGAAAAAAGGCCTTTATTCCGTATTGGGTGCATATACTGTATATCGTGGATACTAAAAGTGCCTTGAGTACGTGAAATCTTTATATGTATGGATCTTCCTTCTTCATCTGAATCTTGTGCTTCCACCTCGTGTGCAAAGTTTTTATTGATCAAAATAAGGACCTCTGCTTTCCTACCTTTTGAGGCCGACCCATATACCCACATCTTGTTCATATGGAAGAACTCATCCTTTTGCAAGTGCGTCTCCTGTAATAAAGCAATATCAACCTTAAGCTTCTTGAGATGATGTAGTATCATATTTCGTTTGTGTGGCGATCTGAGTCCCTTAACATTCCACATAATGAGCTTAACCATATTTCCCAAAATCAACAATTCCTTTTTCTGGCCGTGTTGCATGGATTCCCCAACTCCGTTTCCCTCCCCTCTCCCCACCGAACTGTATATAACCCCTCCCATCCCCCCACCCAACTGTATATAACCCCTCCCATCCCCAACTTTACAAATACAATTAATGTCTTCCATTTTTTCTGAGATGATTTAAACTCCTTTCAAACCCCTGCTTCAGGTCAAGCTCTTTGTGAAGCCACCCCACTATGTCACCCCTCCCCCCTCTATCAGCTATTAGCTCTTTGTCCCTAAACAGCCTTTATACATTTTTCAAAATCCTAAAACAGCTTACACCGGTCATTAAGAGAAGAGAAGAAAAAAAAAAAAAGAGGGGGGGGGAGAGAGCCGGAAAAGGAAAGGTACAAAATAAGGGTAAGAATAAAAGCAGATGAAGGGATAAAAAGGAAGATGGAAAGAGGTGAGATATAAAAGAGGGACGAAGGAGAAAAGAAAGAGGAAAGGAAAATAAAAAAAAGAGCATTAGAGAGTGATAGAAGGGAAAAAGGAGTAGGCATGAAAAAGAGAGAGAGATAAAGGAAGAGAAAGAGAGAGGGAAGCTGGTGAGACTTTAGAGAGTTAAGGCACATTTATCACCATATGGCTCCCTTCAGCAGTCCCAAATTAAGTCGTCTTGTCCTGCTTTTTCACTAGCTGCTGCCTCTTCCTCCTCTTTCTCCAGCTGAAGTTGCCATCTGTCGCTTTTCCTTCGGACTGGCTGGTCTGGATATCAATTGACTCCAACACCATGAAAAAAATTCCTATATTAAAAATATCAATCTTTATTAGTCAATATCTAAAAAACTGTCAGTGCAGTCACAAAAAGAAAAGAATAGCCAAAAAAGTGGTTGGGCGGGTAAAACGGGGGAGACAAGTGCGCCAGATGACGATATTGAGGATGTAGGCAGGGGAGGGGGGGGCCTATCCTAGCCCTATGAATTTCCCCTACCTACCAGCGGAGTGAAAACACCCTACTTTACTCGGTGCCCCCGCTCCTCGGCGGCTGTCCCTTAATGTCCCTCCAACCATAAAACCACCATCACCAAAAGTGTACGTGAAAAAGTGCAAGTCAAAACACTAAAAAGTCTGGTATGCAGTTCAGTTAATACACATGCAATCAGGTAGTTCCCAATCAGGGTAAAACAATGATCACACTATTTCCCTTAGGGATGACCAACGGTGCTCTTGTTTCAGAGGACACAGGCCTAAATAGTCTGAGTAACCACCCTAATGTTCATACACATCAGGTCAACTGCACACCCATCTCAGTTGAAAAAATATTTTTGACATTTTAGAATGAAGTACTCATCAGGTCATATCATAATATCAAAGATGATTAAAGCACTTAACATGTCAAGCTGTATACTCTCTCAGCATCTCTCTCAAGTCTGGTGTGCAGTTCCATTCATGCAATTGCAATAAGGTAGTTCCCCTATCAGGGTAAAAAAACGACAATATTTCCCCTAAGGGTGACCGACAGTGTTCTTATTCCAGAGGATACAGGCATAAATAGTCTGGGTAGCCACTCTGTTGTTAATACACGTCGGGTCAACTACATACCAATCCCAGATGAAAAATTTGATAATTTAAAATGAAGTACTTATTATCAGGTTATATATCATACTCTCACAATAATAAAAGTACTTATCCATGTCATGTTGCATATCATCTCAGCATATCTCTCAGCATATCTCTCTCAACGCGTTTCTCCCTCAGGATGTCTGGGGGTTCATCAGGAGATTTTCAATCAATAAAGCCGATCTCACAATGGAGCGGTTGCTATGCCTAATAACGCCACTCAGGACCGCAAAAATATGGGTCCTGGCTCATTAGTGGTATCAGAGGTAATGCCTCATTTGGCCACACACCACCTCCACTTATATCAACTCGATAAGCGTCACTTAACCCCACCCCCATGCGACTTACTGTCCATGATAATTTCAAAAGGCCGCGCCATTCCGCCGGCGGTCACTTCCGGTTTGCAGTCTATGTGACGTAGGAACGGAAATCAATATTCCCCATCAGGCCTTGCACACAGTTCCAGGCCTCTGACGTCACACCGGAAGTTCCGGCCCATGGACCGCACATTGCGTTCCACTTATCAGGGACGCCCACATGGAGCACATGTTAGGGGAGGGTAATTGGCGGATCACATGACAATACACTGGCGGAACGCAAATTGCGCTCCACATGCAGTAAATGCCCTCATAGCAACAGGGGCGTCACCTGTAGTGAGGGCTAGTCACGTGACTACCGAGTAAAGATTGGGCTATTCATATGAATGGAGAAATGAAAAAAAAACGATAACATTATATCGCCAGGAAATAACCATGCTCGTCCTATAGGGACAATAAGCGCATAGGCATAAAAGTCAGCTCCGCTCAATAACTCATCCCATAGAGATGTAAAGGGGGTTCCCAAACCACCATAAACCTTTCACAGGGAGTTAGATGAAACTGGTGAAATTTAATTGTTCATTAATCCCATCTGGGGACATACTCCGCAGAAGGTAGATCCACCTCGTTTCCCTTTGGAGAATCGCCCTATTCCAGTCACCCAGCCTCTCATGTTTTTGAACGGTCTCAATCACCCTAAATAGGATATTTTTATCCCCATTATGGTATTGGACCATATGCCGGGCCAGTGCAGTATCCCTTTTGTGGAGAATATCCCCCATGTGCTCTCCAATCCTTACTCTCAGTTCCCTCTTAGTTTTCCCCACATAATTTTTGGGACACTGACAGGTGCACATATAAACTACTCCAGTGGTCTTGCAGTTCGCAAAATCCCTATTGGAGAATACTCTCCCTGTCGCTGCACTTGTGAAGGTTTTAGAGGGGTCAATATACCTACAGAAACTGCAGGTCCCACACCTAAAGGTCCCAATCGGTCTCCTGTCCAACCAGGTCCCTCCCGATTTTGGTTGCTCAAAGTGGCTATGGACCACGTGGTCCCTTATTGACCTCCCTCTCCTAAAAGTGACTGAAGGTTTTGTAGTTAGGGTATCTGCCAAATCTGGGTCTGCCCGAAGAATGTCCCAGTGCCGCCTTAGAATGTCCATAATCCTATCCGTATGGTCGTCAAAGGTCCCAATCAATCTTGTCAGCCCATCATTTTGTATTCTCTGGCGGGGCGCAATTAGCTCTGTTCTGTTTCTTCCCTTTGCGACTCTATATGCTTCCTCAATTACTCCCACTGGATAACCTCTATCTCTGAACCTGCGTCTAAGGTTATTAGATTGTGCCTGAAAATCACCCAAATTAGAACAGTTCCTCCGAAGTCGAAGGAACTGTCCCTTGGGGATCCCTCTCTTCAGGCTAGTGGGGTGACAGCTCTCCCATCGCAGCAAACTATTAGTTGCCGTCGGTTTTCTGTAGATGGTGGTATCCAGATAGCCGTCCTGGTTCCTCTTAATGTACAGATCCAAAAAGGAGATCCTGTCCCCCCCTATCTCCGAGGTAAACCTCAGGTTCAAATTGTTCAAGTTCAGATGTCCAACAAAGGCCCTGAAGGAGTTTTGGTCACCCGACCAAAGGATGAGGATGTCATCAATATATCTCCCCCAGAACAAAATCCTGGGGGTCCAGATGACATCCTCATCCCTAAAAACAACAGTGTCCTCCCACCAACCCAGGAGCAAGTTTGCGTATGTGGGAGCACAGGGGCTCCCCATCGCTGTGCCCCTGAGTTGATGGTAAAACTTCCCGTTAAACAGGAAGTAGTTGTGTCCCAGGACAAACCTCAGCAGTTCAATAATTAAGATGTTATGGGGTCCGAGATGACTCCCCCTACTCTTTAAAAAGTACTCGACTGCCTCAATGCCCTTCTCATGCGGGATACTGCTGTACAGGGCCTCCACGTCTATAGATGTTAGGATGGTGCCCTGTTCCACACAAATTCCATCCAACTTCCCAATAAGATCAGCAGTATCCCTAATGTACGATGGTAAAGATGTTACAAACGGGCGCAACAGTTTGTCCAGATATACACTCACATTCTGACACAGTGCTTCTATGCCCGAGACTATAGGTCGGCCTTTCAAGGGCACCACCCCTTTATGTATCTTAGGGAGTGAATAGAATGTTGCTATTCGTGGATGTTTAAGATACATAAAGTCAAACTCACTCTTAGAGATAAGCAGGTCCTCCAGTGCACGTGTCAATATCTCCAATAGTTTACAGGCATAGTCATTAGTCGGATCCCCCCTCAGTACCTCATACGTGGCAGAGTCATGGAGAATGGAAAAGCACATGTCCTTGTATTTACCCACATCAAGGATCACAGTATTCCCCCCCTTGTCGGAGGGCTTTATTACGATGTTTCTGTTTTTTTCTAGAGACAATAGTGCATCCTTCTCTAGTGGTCCAAGGTTGGTATCAGATCTCCCCTTTCTCGGATTAATTTTACTAATCTCGGCCGACACCAGTTTGGCAAATATGTCAATATTACTACATTCTCCCAAGGGTGGAAGTCGTAAGCTCTTAGGTTTAAGGTCCGAAAAAGGGCCTTCACCAATCTCACGGTCACTCTCCTCTGCAAGTCCGGCCAAAACCCTAACATCATTGAGCGATTCAAGAGGAATCCCCAATTGTTGGCATTTATTTCTATCGTTAATGACAAAATATTTCTTCCACTTAAGTTTCCTAAGAAACAAATTAATGTCCTTGATCCAAATAAACGGATCGCACCGTGTGGTCGGAACAAATGAAAGGCCCGCAGCCAGAACCCTCTCTTCATTAATAGATAGAGTATACGAGGACAGGTTAATAATTCGTTGCCTATCTTCCTCTACACCTGCCCCTACTATTTTTTCTGTACCCCCACTAATCGTGTGCGTAGTTGGTAGGACATACCGTCTGTCCCCTCTAAAAAAGAGGCCGGAACCGAGGATGAGGTAGAGGATGAAGATGGAGCAGAAGGTTCCCCCAGGGATGCTCCAACTACCGGGAATCTCTGATTCCCCCTTTTTTCTTCCCATTTTTTGTTCTTATTTTTGTACCTCCTGAATTGGCCTCTCCCTCTATTATTTCTAAATGGGCCCTCTCTCATCCGAAACTCAGTATCCGAATTCTCTGCGTCTGAGGAGGAGGGATCAACTGCGTGATCGTATGACTCCAAACTGGGATAAGCTTTGTTATCCTTAAAATCAGCCAGGTCCCGTACGTAGTGTCTGTGTTTTCTCTCTTTGAGTTCCTGCTGATATTTATCTACTGTAGTTTTGAGTGTAATTTCTTTATTACTAAAGTCTGAGTCAGATTTATATTCACGAGCTTTCTCGATTTGGCTCTCAAGTTTCTTAGACGATTCTTCTAAAGTCAATCTCTCCTCCTCTAGCAGGATTGTCATAAAACGAATTGATGACGCTATTGATTCCTTGCGCCACTTATCTAGCAGTGTCTGGGTTCTAGACCTCGGTGCTGGTGTAAGTGGGATCCTTAGGCCTCTTGGAACAATGCCACTCTTAATATAATGCTCTAACGATCTCACCTCCCACCAAGACTTCAGGTGGTTTTTGTAGCATGCAAGTAAATCCGAAAAAATATTTTTAATGCTAGGTTTGGCCAAGGTCCTGCTCAGTTCAGAGGCCTCAGAAAACACCTCCTCCACATCACTCAACCAATCAGACGTGTTAAGCGGAGCTGACAAGAAGCCAGCCATATCAATTTATACCTCAAAATCAAATTATAGGGAGGAACCCAATTTATCAAACACCATGAAAAAATTCCTATATTAAAAATATCAATCTTTATTAGTCAATATCTAAAAAACTGTCAGTGCAGTCACAAAAAGAAAAGAATAGCCAAAAAAGTGGTTGGGCGGGTAAAACGGTTCCTCCCTATAATTTGATTTTGAGGTATAAATTGATATGGCTGGCTTCTTGTCAGCTCCGCTTAACACGTCTGATTGGTTGAGTGATGTGGAGGAGGTGTTTTCTGAGGCCTCTGAACTGAGCAGGACCTTGGCCAAACCTAGCATTAAAAATATTTTTTCGGATTTACTTGCATGCTACAAAAACCACCTGAAGTCTTGGTGGGAGGTGAGATCGTTAGAGCATTATATTAAGAGTGGCATTGTTCCAAGAGGCCTAAGGATCCCACTTACACCAGCACCGAGGTCTAGAACCCAGACACTGCTAGATAAGTGGCGCAAGGAATCAATAGCGTCATCAATTCGTTTTATGACAATCCTGCTAGAGGAGGAGAGATTGACTTTAGAAGAATCGTCTAAGAAACTTGAGAGCCAAATCGAGAAAGCTCGTGAATATAAATCTGACTCAGACTTTAGTAATAAAGAAATTACACTCAAAACTACAGTAGATAAATATCAGCAGGAACTCAAAGAGAGAAAACACAGACACTACGTACGGGACCTGGCTGATTTTAAGGATAACAAAGCTTATCCCAGTTTGGAGTCATACGATCACGCAGTTGATCCCTCCTCCTCAGACGCAGAGAATTCGGATACTGAGTTTCGGATGAGAGAGGGCCCATTTAGAAATAATAGAGGGAGAGGCCAATTCAGGAGGTACAAAAATAAGAACAAAAAATGGGAAGAAAAAAGGGGGAATCAGAGATTCCCGGTAGTTGGAGCATCCCTGGGGGAACCTTCTGCTCCATCTTCATCCTCTACCTCATCCTCGGTTCCGGCCTCTTTTTTAGAGGGGACAGACGGTATGTCCTACCAACTACGCACACGATTAGTGGGGGTACAGAAAAAATAGTAGGGGCAGGTGTAGAGGAAGATAGGCAACGAATTATTAACCTGTCCTCGTATACTCTATCTATTAATGAAGAGAGGGTTCTGGCTGCGGGCCTTTCATTTGTTCCGACCACACGGTGCGATCCGTTTATTTGGATCAAGGACATTAATTTGTTTCTTAGGAAACTTAAGTGGAAGAAATATTTTGTCATTAACGATAGAAATAAATGCCAACAATTGGGGATTCCTCTTGAATCGCTCAATGATGTTAGGGTTTTGGCCGGACTTGCAGAGGAGAGTGACCGTGAGATTGGTGAAGGCCCTTTTTCGGACCTTAAACCTAAGAGCTTACGACTTCCACCCTTGGGAGAATGTAGTAATATTGACATATTTGCCAAACTGGTGTCGGCCGAGATTAGTAAAATTAATCCGAGAAAGGGGAGATCTGATACCAACCTTGGACCACTAGAGAAGGATGCACTATTGTCTCTAGAAAAAAACAGAAACATCGTAATAAAGCCCTCCGACAAGGGGGGGAATACTGTGATCCTTTATGTGGGTAAATACAAGGACATGTGCTTTTCCATTCTCCATGACTCTGCCACGTATGAGGTACTGAGGGGGGATCCGACTAATGACTATGCCTGTAAACTATTGGAGATATTGACACGTGCACTGGAGGACCTGCTTATCTCTAAGAGTGAGTTTGACTTTATGTATCTTAAACATCCACGAATAGCAACATTCTATTCACTCCCTAAGATACATAAAGGGGTGGTGCCCTTGAAAGGCCGACCTATAGTCTCGGGCATAGAAGCACTGTGTCAGAATGTGAGTGTATATCTGGACAAACTGTTGCGCCCGTTTGTAACATCTTTACCATCGTACATTAGGGATACTCCTGATCTTATTGGGAAGTTGGATGGAATTTGTGTGGAACAGGGCACCATCCTAACATCTATAGACGTGGAGGCCCTGTACAGCAGTATCCCGCATGAGAAGGGCATTGAGGCAGTCGAGTACTTTTTAAAGAGTAGGGGGAGTCATCTCGGACCCCATAACATCTTAATTATTGAACTGCTGAGGTTTGTCCTGGGACACAACTACTTCCTGTTTAACGGGAAGTTTTACCATCAACTCAGGGGCACAGCGATGGGGAGCCCCTGTGCTCCCACATACGCAAACTTGCTCCTGGGTTGGTGGGAGGACACTGTTGTTTTTAGGGATGAGGATGTCATCTGGACCCCCAGGATTTTGTTCTGGGGGAGATATATTGATGACATCCTCATCCTTTGGTCGGGTGACCAAAACTCCTTCAGGGCCTTTGTTGGACATCTGAACTTGAACAATTTGAACCTGAGGTTTACCTCGGAGATAGGGGGGGACAGGATCTCCTTTTTGGATCTGTACATTAAGAGGAACCAGGACGGCTATCTGGATACCACCATCTACAGAAAACCGACGGCAACTAATAGTTTGCTGCGATGGGAGAGCTGTCACCCCACTAGCCTGAAGAGAGGGATCCCCAAGGGACAGTTCCTTCGACTTCGGAGGAACTGTTCTAATTTGGGTGATTTTCAGGCACAATCTAATAACCTTAGACGCAGGTTCAGAGATAGAGGTTATCCAGTGGGAGTAATTGAGGAAGCATATAGAGTCGCAAAGGGAAGAAACAGAACAGAGCTAATTGCGCCCCGCCAGAGAATACAAAATGATGGGCTGACAAGATTGATTGGGACCTTTGACGACCATACGGATAGGATTATGGACATTCTAAGGCGGCACTGGGACATTCTTCGGGCAGACCCAGATTTGGCAGATACCCTAACTACAAAACCTTCAGTCACTTTTAGGAGAGGGAGGTCAATAAGGGACCACGTGGTCCATAGCCACTTTGAGCAACCAAAATCGGGAGGGACCTGGTTGGACAGGAGACCGATTGGGACCTTTAGGTGTGGGACCTGCAGTTTCTGTAGGTATATTGACCCCTCTAAAACCTTCACAAGTGCAGCGACAGGGAGAGTATTCTCCAATAGGGATTTTGCGAACTGCAAGACCACTGGAGTAGTTTATATGTGCACCTGTCAGTGTCCCAAAAATTATGTGGGGAAAACTAAGAGGGAACTGAGAGTAAGGATTGGAGAGCACATGGGGGATATTCTCCACAAAAGGGATACTGCACTGGCCCGGCATATGGTCCAATACCATAATGGGGATAAAAATATCCTATTTAGGGTGATTGAGACCGTTCAAAAACATGAGAGGCTGGGTGACTGGAATAGGGCGATTCTCCAAAGGGAAACGAGGTGGATCTACCTTCTGCGGAGTATGTCCCCAGATGGGATTAATGAACAATTAAATTTCACCAGTTTCATCTAACTCCCTGTGAAAGGTTTATGGTGGTTTGGGAACCCCCTTTACATCTCTATGGGATGAGTTATTGAGCGGAGCTGACTTTTATGCCTATGCGCTTATTGTCCCTATAGGACGAGCATGGTTATTTCCTGGCGATATAATGTTATCGTTTTTTTTTCATTTCTCCATTCATATGAATAGCCCAATCTTTACTCGGTAGTCACGTGACTAGCCCTCACTACAGGTGACGCCCCTGTTGCTATGAGGGCATTTACTGCATGTGGAGCGCAATTTGCGTTCCGCCAGTGTATTGTCATGTGATCCGCCAATTACCCTCCCCTAACATGTGCTCCATGTGGGCGTCCCTGATAAGTGGAACGCAATGTGCGGTCCATGGGCCGGAACTTCCGGTGTGACGTCAGAGGCCTGGAACTGTGTGCAAGGCCTGATGGGGAATATTGATTTCCGTTCCTACGTCACATAGACTGCAAACCGGAAGTGACCGCCGGCGGAATGGCGCGGCCTTTTGAAATTATCATGGACAGTAAGTCGCATGGGGGTGGGGTTAAGTGACGCTTATCGAGTTGATATAAGTGGAGGTGGTGTGTGGCCAAATGAGGCATTACCTCTGATACCACTAATGAGCCAGGACCCATATTTTTGCGGTCCTGAGTGGCGTTATTAGGCATAGCAACCGCTCCATTGTGAGATCGGCTTTATTGATTGAAAATCTCCTGATGAACCCCCAGACATCCTGAGGGAGAAACGCGTTGAGAGAGATATGCTGAGAGATATGCTGAGATGATATGCAACATGACATGGATAAGTACTTTTATTATTGTGAGAGTATGATATATAACCTGATAATAAGTACTTCATTTTAAATTATCAAATTTTTCATCTGGGATTGGTATGTAGTTGACCCGACGTGTATTAACAACAGAGTGGCTACCCAGACTATTTATGCCTGTATCCTCTGGAATAAGAACACTGTCGGTCACCCTTAGGGGAAATATTGTCGTTTTTTTACCCTGATAGGGGAACTACCTTATTGCAATTGCATGAATGGAACTGCACACCAGACTTGAGAGAGATGCTGAGAGAGTATACAGCTTGACATGTTAAGTGCTTTAATCATCTTTGATATTATGATATGACCTGATGAGTACTTCATTCTAAAATGTCAAAAATATTTTTTCAACTGAGATGGGTGTGCAGTTGACCTGATGTGTATGAACATTAGGGTGGTTACTCAGACTATTTAGGCCTGTGTCCTCTGAAACAAGAGCACCGTTGGTCATCCCTAAGGGAAATAGTGTGATCATTGTTTTACCCTGATTGGGAACTACCTGATTGCATGTGTATTAACTGAACTGCATACCAGACTTTTTAGTGTTTTGACTTGCACTTTTTCACGTACACTTTTGGTGATGGTGGTTTTATGGTTGGAGGGACATTAAGGGACAGCCGCCGAGGAGCGGGGGCACCGAGTAAAGTAGGGTGTTTTCACTCCGCTGGTAGGTAGGGGAAATTCATAGGGCTAGGATAGGCCCCCCCCTCCCCTGCCTACATCCTCAATATCGTCATCTGGCGCACTTGTCTCCCCCGTTTTACCCGCCCAACCACTTTTTTGGCTATTCTTTTCTTTTTGTGACTGCACTGACAGTTTTTTAGATATTGACTAATAAAGATTGATATTTTTAATATAGGAATTTTTTTCATGGTGTTTGATAAATTGGGTTCCTCCCTATAATTTGATTTTGAGGTATATATCAATTGACTCCACTCTGACTTTTTGTCGGGTCTACCTGCAGATGTTATGTTTGCAGGATTTGCATGTTTCAGATCAGTGGACGTCCCTTCTTTGCCATTCCTCTCCTGTCCCTGTGTGCTCCCCTCCTGTAGTATCCTCTTCTCCACTTCCGAAGGATCCCGGAAAGTCTTTGTGACCCAATCTGCTCCTTTTACTCTTAGTATTGCTTGGTATGAAAGCTGAAATTGAATGTTTTTGTGATAGAGCAGTGCAGATCTGGCTAAATGCTTTTCTTTTTCGTGTGACTTCTGCCGAATAGTCACCAAATAGTAGAATCTTGTGTCCCTAAATGCGTAGTGTCTGTCTCCTATTCCTGAAGGCCCGTAGAATTTCTTTTTTATCTTTGTATTCCAGGTATTTAATAATAACCTGTCTTGCTCTGGATATTTCACTTTGCCTGGAGGTATTGTCATTATTACTGTGTCGATCTCTTTGCTCCCATCTGGGTCCCACTCTGTGTGATCTTTCTACCCGGCAGCTGTGTGAAAAAACATAAAACTAACATGACGTTAGATGGACATCCAGAGCAGATAAAAAACATCTTACGCGTTTCAGGTCGATGTGGCTCTTAATCTTAGACATATGCTGTTTGAATAAGACACTATGTATAGAATATACCTGATCACTCCCTTGAACACCATATCCTGTTTGGACACACACAGGTTGTTCTAATCACTCTCCCAGAGTAGCAGCAGCAAAACTTGATGACCCATAGGTCTCTGCAAGTCATTTAACCCATCATAAGCCATTGAACATAGCAAATATGAGATAAAATCTTGGTTACCCACATGCAGTTCCTTCAAGTGCGACAAAAAACAATGTGGGATATGCGCCTATATGTATAATACCAAAGAAAGCGTTAATTCCATCACGGGAAAGCGCCACAGGATCAATTCTTTTATTACCTGTGGCACGGATTATTGTGTCTATGTTGTAATGTGAAAAATGCCAGAGACAATATATATGTTGCACGAGCCGCCCTTTGAGGAAACGCATAGGGGAGCATTTGTGTGACATCCTAAATCCTACTTCTAGGAGTTTGTCAGGAGCATCGAGGCATTTTTTTATATGACCACAGTGGTGATGTTCGTTCTTATCGGGTGAATGCCATAGAACAAATTCCACTCCCTAGAAGAGGGGGAGATCGCATTCACATGCTGCGAGATAAAGAGGCCAAATGGATTTTAACATACAATTCCTGCATGCCAATGGGTATGAATATTAGAAGCGACCTTATGTATATATACTAATTGCATTAGCTATAAGTCCATTAAATATATTAAAAAAAATTTTTTTTTTTCAAAAAAAATTTCAACTTTTTTTGGGATATTGAGAAAAGTAATATGTTATGTCATTTTTTGCTTCTCGAGTAATAAAGTTAATTGATGACTTCATGATTGTAAAGATTTTATCTCATAAGGATTTGCTATGTTTAATGGCTTATGATGGGTTAAATGACTTGCAGAGACCTCTGGGTCATAATGTTTTGCTGCTGCTACTCTGGGAGAGTGATTAGTACAACCTGTGGGTGTCCAAACCAGATATGATGTTCTAGGGAGTGATCAGGTATTTTCTATACATATTGTGTCTTATTCAAACAGCATATGTCTAAGATTAAGAGCCACATCGGCTTGAAACACGCGTAAGACGTTTTTTATCTGCTCTGGATGTCCATCTAACGTCATGTTAGTTTTATGTTTTTTTCTAAAATAAAATGAAATTTTAACTAAACCATCTCTGGACGTGTTGCTGGACAGGAAACACCTTTCCAAAACCTATTGCCATTCCACTCCTGAACAAAGAGCCCACCTCCTTGCACCGTCTTGGACAGAGGAACTAGTTCTACTGATTACCGGGTGAGCTGAAAAAAACCCTTTTTACCGGCAGCTGTGTGGTAGACCTAGGGACTGGGGTAATTATTTTTCACAGATTGAGTCCAGATATTTTGTCATCACTGACTCAGGCAGGCCCACCATCCTTAGTTATTCCTCCTAGACCTATTTTCAAGGTCTTCTATTTCATCCTTCATGAGCTGAGCATTAGTGTCTAGCTCCTTAAATCTTCCCTCCAGTCTTGTCAAATTGTCTTCGGCATCAGAGATTCTTTGTTCTACCTCTGTCAGCCTCATGTCATGATGTTCCACGTCCTCCTGCAGCACCGCCATAGCCTCCTTCACTGAGACTGCTAGTGACTCCCTAATGTCTGCAGTCAGATGGTCTGCCACTTCTTTTGCCAGCCTTGGGTAATTAATCTCACCCAGTGTCTCTGTACTGCTCTGATTTCTCTGGGTTCTTCTTTTATCCTAGCCTCCTGTATCGACATGCTGCTGCGGCTGCCGTTGGTCTTCCTCTCCCTCCTCACTGTCGGCGCCATCTTATCTCCGCACACCCCCTCCTCCTTCTGCTGTGATCCAGGCTTGTACAGCGTCCCTACGCTCCTCAGGAGATAATGATCCATGTACTGACAGTTGGTGAGTTTGCTGCCTCTCTAAGTCAGTCTTGGGTGTTGTTTGCTCCTTAAGGGTGCTTTACGTTTTAACCACTCGATCTTTAATTGGTGTACTCGGGTATGCTCAGTGCTCGGCACAGTGTGAGCCGCTTGCAGTGTCTGAATGGTTTTAACTGGGGGTAAAAACATTGCTAAAGGATGCATTGTGTACAAGAAAGAAATCCCACTCTCCCACCCCTGGAAATGCTCTGTTTATGACCGGTTGCATGTGGGCGGAGACCCAAATTGCCCAATCAGTGACTTCCAATGGGGTTCAGGTCAAGTCCGGTTCCCAAATTGAACTTTATCTAAAGTCCATCTGAAAAAGCCGAACCCGAACTCCAAACAGGTCCACTCATCTCTATTTGTGGGTAGCCCCATTAAAAAAAATAAGCACTTGGATATCAGACATATAAAATCCTTTCGTTTTTCAATTACAACAATTATACTTTGTAAAGGGATCATTTTTATAACATAAAGGGCCCAAATTATGCGGTGGCCACTCCTGATTCATGAAGTGGTGTATGCCTCTTCATGAATCTGGAGCGTTTGACAAGTGGCATGTGCCTCCTAGAAATATTACTCCCTTCAGGGACTGGAGTGAGATTTCTGTCATAGAGAACACCACAGCTTGTTATGTATTTAAGGAGCTGTGCTGTCATGCCCCATCCCACCTAAGCTCTGCAAATTTTGGAGTGAAAAAGCCAAAAGCCGCCAAAGTTTGGCACAACTCATTTATCTAAATTGTTGTGACTTTTCAAAGCTTTTGTGCCACTTTTTTGGCATAAAAGCTTTGATGAATTGGGACCAGAGTGTCTTAACAACTTCCACATATCTTGGATGCAGTCCAAATTGCAGTCAATTCTCCCCTGTCACGGCTGGGGATAGAAGGTATATTGGCCGTATAATAAAATATAAAGGGAAAGGGAAAAGAATGCCCTATTACTACGGAAAGGGGGAAGTGGTGACCCCTGATAATAACCTGCAGCTCACCCTCACTGTCCTCACCAACCCTACACAAGTTCTGCACCTGTCGCCGAGCAGGAATACCTCACCCTAGGCAAACCCTGATCTGGGCCCTAAGTAAAAACGACAGGTATGAGCTATTCGTCAACACCACTAACGCTAAGGGAGACAAAAGGACCCGATACAGGGGAAACACAAATTCTACCACCTGAGCCCAGGTAGATATCAAAGGTCAAACACTTATCTTAGGAGCAGCTACCACAGAAGTCTCTGGAACAACAAGAGGAGACAACCGCTGCAGATCACAACCAGGAACAACTATAAACCGCACCCAAAGCACCCCAGGGTGAGGGATCTCTGGGATTTTCTAACACTCGCTGCTACTGGATTGTCCACCGGCCATGACACCTCTGTGACATCCCCTCACTATTTTTGTGCGAAATGTCTACAGCTCTGCCTCAACTCCAGAGGTTCTGAGGCAAAATCATCACATCTAAACAATAGAGAAAGATAGGCATGAAGAATATATATTTTACAAGCATTTATTAACAAAACAAGTTTTGAAAGCAATTATATACACTCTGATATACTGCACTTTTTAGTACATAAAGCAGTGGGTAAACTGAGATTAGTGCATTATCTAAATATAATCCAGTATCAAAACGTTTCACAAATGTTCCTAAAGGCTCTACAAATACCCAGCTTACTAGCAGAGTTGAGCCCGAATTTCCATTTTGTGGGATCTCAGTATGCAGAGCGAATCCCACAAATCTCTGCAGCTGCTCTAAGCAAGAGACACTGATCTCTCAACTAATCCAGCGCGGTCACATACTCTTTAAGGCTGTGTGCGCACGTTACGTTTTTTCATGAGTTTCCGCAGCGTTTTGAGCTGCAGCGTTTTCATGCCAAATTTCATGCGTTTTGATTTCCAGGCAAAGTCTATGGAAATTTGGGCTTTCTTGTACGCACAATGCTTTTAAAAACGCAGCGTTTTAGGTGCGTAAAATTTGTCAAAATCTCTACGTTTGAACAAGCAACATGTCAATTGTTTTTGCCATTTTGGCAGCGTTTTACTAACATTGAAGTCAATGAGAATTATCAAAACGCATCCAAAATCAAAATTCAAGCATTTTACATGCTTTTGTGATGCTAAACGCATGCTTTAACAAAATTTAAAGCATGCATTTTTAGCATTATAGTGAGATCAAGAGGTTTCCTTTTTGCCCTCACATGCAGCCCGACTTTAAAAAAAAGAGTCAAACAATAAGAAATTTATTTTTAACATACCGTATTTTTCGGACCATAAGACGCACTTTTTTCCCCCCAAATGTTGGGGGAAAGTGGGGGGTGCGTCTTATGGTCTGACTATAAGGTTGCGGGTGCGGGGAATGAGGGTGCCGCGGTGGAGCGGGTCATCGGCGGCACCAGCAGGCTGTAGCAGCCTGCAGCAGCCTGCCGTGACCACGTGGGCCCGCTCATTACATATGCACGCCCATCCTCCCCCCCCATCATCTCTCAGCGAAACCGGCGCTGACAGGTGGGCGGGGTGATGGGCGGGAAGGGGGGGGTGTGCATAATTAGCAGCCGGCCGTGATCACCCCTGGCAACTACAGCCTGGAGTGATAATGTGCGGCTGTATTCACTGCCCCCCGTGCATCATTATCAGCGCGGGGTGCAGTGAATCAGTGTACTCACCCGTCACCATGTGTGGAGCCGCCCCCCTGCAGCATCGCGTCTTCCTGTCTGTGCCGGCGGTCAGCTGATCTGGACACTAGCGGCGCACACCGCGATAACGTCATCCACCAGAATCGATTAGCTTACCGCCGGCACAGACAGGAAGACGCGATGCTGCAGACAACGGTGACGGCTCCACACACGGTGACGGCTCCACACAGCGGCGCTGCAGCTAAGACAGAGATCGGTGCTTCAGGGAGTGAGGAAGGGTAAGTATAAACGTTTATTTTTTTTTTCCTGTGCCACATGATACACGCCATTTACCAGGATGGGGGTATATCATGAGCAGGATGGATGGGGGTATTTCATGAGCAGGATAGATGGGGGCATTTCATGAGCAGGATGGATGGGGGCATTTCATGAGCAGGATGGATGGGGGTATATCATGAGCAGGATGGATGGGGGTATTTCATGAGCAGGATAGATGGGGGCATTTCATGAGCAGGATAGATGGGGGCATTTCATGAGCAGGATGTATGGGGGCATTTCATGAGCAGGATGGATGGGGGCATTTCATGAGCAGGATGGATGGGGGCATATCATGAGCAGGATGGATGGGGGCATTTCATGAGCAGGATGGATGGGGGTATATCATGAGCAGGATGGATGGGGGTATATCATGAGCAGGATGGATGGGGGTATTTCATGAGCAGGATGGATGGGGGCATTTCATGAGCAGGATGGATGGGGGCATTTCATGAGCAGGATGGATGGGGGCATTTCATGAGCAGGATGGATGGGGGCATTTCATGAGCAGGATGGATGGGGGCATATCATGAGCAGGATGGATGGGGGCATATCATGAGCAGGATGGATGGGGGCATTTCATGAGCAGGATGGATGGGGGCATATCGTGAGCAGGATGGATGGGAGCATATCATGAGCAGGATGGATGGGGGCATATCATGAGCAGGATGGATGGGGGCATTTCATGAGCAGGATGGATGGGGGCATATCATGAGCAGGATGGATGGGGGAATATCATGAGCAGGATGGATGGAAGGTATATTATTAGCAGGATGGATGGGGGGTATATTATTAGCAGGATGGGGGGGTATATGAGCAGGATCATATACAAGGCAGGAGGATCCTTATCAGAATGGGGTACCTTAGTAGAGAATTTGGGGACATTACCCCCATAACAGTGTCAGCAGGACATTACCCCATAACAGTGTATCATGACCATATTTTTTGGTTAAAATTTTATTTTCCTATTTTCCGCCTCTAAAACCAGGGTGCGTCTTATGGTCAGGTGCGTCTTATAGTCCGAAAAATACGGTACATATTAAATCTCAATAATCTTTTTATGAAAATTATCATTATAATGTTTGTTTTAAAGGTTGTTTTTTTTTCCATTTTTTTCTTAGTGTTGGAATGTGCAAACTTTATTTAGTACTGTCTTTGTATTGAAAACGCATTCCATTTTAAGCACTGAAAAAGCATGTAAAACGCGGTCAAAACGCGGCAAAAACGCAAGAAAAATGCATGCATTTTTAATGTGTTTTTGTGATCACAAAGAAATTTGACATTGACAAATTCTGCCAGAGGATGCGTTTTTAACTGCAAGGTACAAAACGCAACGTGCGCACATGGCCTTAAGGTTTTACTGAACTGCTTAAGAAGGATGCTGCAGCGCTGGGGCCATAGAGCTCACTCTTTCACTGTGAGAGAGATCCATGAGGGTTATGGGATCTCGCAACCTGGAAGTTCATTTTGGGTGACATTAGGGACACTTCCAAAAGTTTTGGTACTGGATTACATTTAGAAAATTCACTAATCTGCGGCTCTCTTCTGCTTTAGTAAATAAAAAAAGAAGCCGCAGATTTGTGATAAGCACTATTTAAAGGGAAAGTCGTCAAACACATTGCGCTAACAATTGGGGGATATTACCCCTGTAACAGTGTCAGTAGCAGATCCCCCATAACAGTGCATCATGACCACATTTTTTGCTTCAATCTTTTTCCCTATTTTCCTACTTCAAAACCTAGGTGTGTCTAATGGTCCGAAAAATACGATAAGTTTAAAAAGAAAGAAAATGGTTCTTTCCCTCACCAATTCTTCCTTGAGCAATTGTAGCCAATTTTTGGATAAAACTCTTTGAATTATAGTACATCATGATGGCTTCTCTTTTGTGACCCATCTGACAACATAGAATAGAGAAACTTCGGCACACGTGAAAGAATAGAGGAAAATTTGCTTGAATTTAATGTCTTTATTTTGTGAAAAAAGGGGTAACAAAAGAACGTCCCTCATACCACCGACTTTTCGGCGTGTAGCCTTTATCTGGGTGATAGGGATCTAGCAAAGACCAATAGTGAATTACGCGCTTAATGGATAATATTAATCCAGGGAAAAGATGGGGAATCCTGTACTCTGGATCAAGGTGGAAGGAGCAAATGGCCTTGGGCAATGTGATACAGCGCCTGCAGTGGTGGCTGGAGTCAGGGTGAGAAGCGCCTTCTCACCCTCACTCCAGCCACCACTGCAGGCGCTGTATCACATTGCCCAAGGCCATTTGCTCCTTCCACCTTGATCCAGAGTACAGGATTCCCCATCTTTTCCCTGGATTAATACTATCCATTAAGCGCGTAATTCACTATTGGACATACAGGGACAGGGACATACCTCTGTACAACTTAGCAAATAAGGGACATAACGCATGCCAAAACCCTTTAGTGCTCCACAAAATATATACCACAAGGATTTACCATATCCTTATTCATTGTCCTACATACAGGGATATTATATCCTTTCATTTGGCATCTCACAAGAATAGTGATCCTGGTGGATCGATAGGGCCTTTCACACAGTCCCCCCCAGCGCAAAGGAGAGCCTCTTTGATTCAACACGAAACGTATTTTTCAGTGTTTTCTCTTCATCGTTATTGTCTTTGCTAGATCCCTATCACCCAGATAAAGGCTACACGCCGAAACGTCGGTGGTATGAGGGACGTTATGTTGTTACCCCTTTTTTCCACAACATAAAGACATTAAATTCAAGCAAATTTTCCTCTATTCTTTCACGTGTTCCGAAGTTTCTCTATTCTATATTGGCTAATTTTTACTTCAGAGCACCGTCCCACACGGTTGAGCCGGGCTTACTCTTTATCCATCTGACAACATGACCTGATTAATAAATAATAAATAAACATTTGGCAAATTCTGAAAGCAAGAATGGCTGCTCTACTCTGTTGGTTTTCTGATGGTCGGCAAAACTTGGTTTACCATTTAAACATTTCAATTATTCACAACATGAAAAAGGTTCCTTCCCTGTGCGGCTTCTTCAGATGTTTAACAAGATCTGATTTCTAAGATTTACAGTTTCCACATTCAGAACATAAAAATGATTTATTTGGTGTGATTTTTTTGATGGTAAACAAGTTGTGATTTCCTAATAAAACATTTACCACATTCTGGGCATGAAAATGACTTCTCCCCTGTGTGACATCTTTGATGCCTAACACAATGTGATTTCCTAATAAAACATTTACCACATTCTGGGCATGAAAATGGCTTCTCCCCTGTGTGAGATCTTTCATGCATAACACAATGTGATTTCCGAATAAAACATTTCCCACATTCTGAACATGAAAATGGCTTCTCCCCTGTGTGAATTTTCTGATGTGTAACGAGATGTGATCTCGCAATAAAACATTTCCCACACTCTGAACATGAATATGTCTTCTCCCCTGTGTGAGATCTTTGATGCGTAACACAATGTGATTTCCGATTAAAACATTTCCCACATTCTGAACATGAAAATGGCTTCTCCCCTGTGTGAATTTTCTGATGTGTAACAAAATTTGATCTCGCATTAAAACATTTCCCACACTCTGAACATGAAAATGTCTTCTCCCCTGTGTGAGATCTTTGATGGATATTAAGAAATGATTTCCGAGTAAAACATTTCCCACACTCTGAACATGAAAATGGCTTCTCTCCGGTGTGATTTTTCTGATGTGTAACAAGATATGATTTCTGAATAAAACATTTCCCACATTCTGAACATAAAAATGGCTTTTCCCCTGTGTGAATTCTTTGATGCGCAACAAGATCTGATTTCCGAATAAAACATTTCCCACACTCTGAACATGCAAATGGCTTCACACCTGTGTGAATTCTTTGATGCTCAACAAGATCCGATTTCCAAATAAAACCTTTCCCACACTCTGAACATGCAAATGGCTTCTCCCCTGTGTGAATTTTTTGATGATTAGCAAGGGTTATTTTCCGAGTAAAACATTTTCCACATTCTAGGCATGAAAATGGCTTCTCCCCTGTGTGAGTTTTTTGATGTCTAACAAGGTTTGATTTCCACATAAAACATTTCCCACATTTTGAACATGAAAATGGTTTCTTCCTTGCAAGAGCAGTTACATGTTCCACATCCTTTCTGTACCTTTCATTTTGCTTAAAATTCTGTGATAAACCGGACTTTTGGACTTGTTTGAAAGCATCAGATGATAAAGCTTTCCGAGGAAGGACTGGAGGTATATCTGTGACAACAGCATACTCTTTATATGTATCATGTGTGATACTTTGATCATCTGTTTTAAATTCTGAAGATAATAGATGTCCATCTGCACTCCCAATACAGTCATCTGCTAAAAATAAAGTTATTATTTCTTAATGATATTATCTTGAAATTACATTTATTTTTTTAAACCATGACATCAGAAATTAAATTAGGAAAAAATGTATTCTGAATCTGTTGTCCAATTTCGATATCTAAAGCGTGCTTTACACGCTACGATATATCTAACAAGATGTCGGCGGGGTCACGTCGTTAGTGACGCACATCCAGCCTCGTTAGTGATATCGTAGCGTGTGACAGCTATGAACGAGCAGAAATACTCACCTTCCCATTCATCGCTGAAACGTCACTCATTTTCTAAAAATCGCACGTCCTGTTGTTCATCATACCTGGGGCAGCACACATCACTCCGTGTGAAACCCCGGGAACAATGAACTGCAGCTTACCTGCGTCCCGCCGGCAATTCTGAAGGAAGGAGGTGGGCGGGATGTTTACGTCCCGCTCATCTCCGCCCCTCCGCTTCGATTGGCTGGCTGCTGTGTGACGCCGAACGTCCCTCTCCCTTCAGGAAGTGGATGTTCGCCACCCACAGTGAGGTCGTTTGGAAGGTAAGTACATGTAACGGGGGGTTACAACATTGTGCAAGACGGGCAAGAAATTGCCCGTGCCGCACAAATGATGGAGGCGGGTGCAATCGCAAATGCGATCGCACGACATATTGAAACGTGTAAAGCAGGATTTAAGCTGCTTTCACACTTGCATTGTGTCTCATCCGCCTTGTCCATTGCTGCGTCGAAACGATGCATCCGTCAATTTTTGTGTTGCTAAGAGACCCAAAGGATGCATTATTTTGCAGGCATCCGTCAGCGGCACTACCACCCCCATCATCACCGCACAAGGAGGTACTACCGCCCCCATCATCACTGCACACACCGGCACTACCGCCCCCATTATCACCACACACACGCAGGCACTACCACCATCATCGCCGCACACACACCAGCACTACCGTCCCCATCATCACCGCACACACCGGCACTACCGTCCCCATCATCACTGCACACACCGTCACTACCGCCTCCATCATCACCGCACACACACAGGCACAATTGCTCCCATCATCACCGCACACACGCAGGCACTACCACCATCATCGCCGCACACACACACTGGCACTACCGCCCCCATCATCACTGCACACACCGGCAGCACTACCGCCCCCATCATGACCACACACACATAGGCACTACAACCCCCATCATCACCGCACACACACAGGCACTACAACCCCCATCATTACCGCACACACACAGGCACTACCTCAATAACGTCCCCGCTGACCGCGCGATTCACTTCAGTTTCTGCGTGGAGCTCAGAGAGTGGCGGTGTTCTACTGCTGCTACTGTCAGCTTCTGATGTAGCAAAGCTGAAAGCGTCATGGGACCTCATGTGGATTAAGTCGGACCTTGGAGGGGTATTTGGGGGATTAATAAAGTGGTAAAAGAGGGTGTTTATTGTCTTTTATTCCAAATAAAGGATTTTATTCGGGTGTACGTGTTTATTACTTTCACTTACAGGTTAATAATGGGTGGTGTGGGGTGTGAACTGACCGCAGATGCGAGAGGAAGCTAAGAGGGAGAGCTCCTGGAACTGCCGATTATCCTAACTTCTACTGGGCCGTGGAGAGGACAAAAATCATCCGTGCAGCAACCAGAGACCACCCTGCACTTACTGCACAGCTTGGACGGTGGTTACATGGCCGGGGGAACGAGCAGGAGGCAGAAGGAGGCGGTGGCAGGAATGGAGGGTACTGCACAAAATGGTTGTGGGACACAGACACCAGCCTCCAAAGCAGGGAGAGCTGCAGCCATGCACGCTGCTGAAAAACTGTCTGAGTACGCCAGGGGCACAGAACGTGGGGCTCCTACGGTACACAGGGATGAAGGAGCTGAACGGGGGAGCTCCAGGCAGCACAGCCCTCACAATACAGTGGAGGAGGAACTAGTGCAGACTCATTATTATTACAGCAAGGTTTGCAAAACAAGCTGGAGCCCCCTGCATCCATGCATAATAAATGTCCCCCTGAGCCTGCCACAACTTTGCAGGGTGCTGAGTCCACTCTGAAAGACGTGCTTGCAGCTATAGCTCAAAATGGCTCCACGATGACATCCCTCAGCTTCCAGATGGGCCAAATCATGGAGGAGTTATCAGGTGTGAAACAGAGCCTCCAAAAAGTGAATGACCGCATGATGGCATCAGAGGGAAGAATCAGTGACAAAATGCCCCAGGTTACCCGTGACTCCCGCAGGCATGATCAGCAACTGGCATTTCTACTTAACAAGACAGATGATTTAGAAAATAGATTGAGGAGAAACAATGTGCGGCTGATAGAAGTTCCAGAAATAACGGAAGGCACAAATTCGTCAGAATTCATTGAGAGATGGCTACAAAACGTATTTGACGCAGAGGTCCTATTCCCCCCCTGTATGCTGTGGAGAGAGCCCAATGAGTGCCCACCAGACCCCTGTCTCCGGGAGCTACTCCAAGACCTGTCCTAGTGAAACTACTACATTATAGAGACCGGGATGCGATCCTAAGAGCGGCTAGAAACAAAGGGTCCATAATGGTGGACGGCCACAAAATATACTTCTTTCCTGATGATTCAGTTGAAATTTCAAAAAGAAGAGCTCAATTCACAGATGTCAAACGACGCCTGAGAAATGCACAAGTCTCGTACTCCATGCTGTACCCAGCGAGGCTCAGGGTGGCTGCACTGCAAGAGACATTCTTATTTTGAAAATCCTAAAGATGCTCTCAAATGGCTCGACATGAATGAGCAACAGCTCAGGCAAAGTCCACAACGTTGATATGTAACCCTTTAAGGACTTTATAGATGATGAATACTCGACTTTCTGCTGCGATTACATAGGATTGGCCCAGTGGATAAAATTATTATGATACCCATTGATTGGTTCCAGCAGAACTCCCTGGAAGAGGAGTTTGGGTTTCTTCTTCTTTCCCTTTTTCACTTCCAGAGACGGTTTTTGTTTTTCTCACTTCCGTGCAGTTTTCATTGTTCTCAGGCTTTTTTTTCTTGCCTTAAACCATTTTGGGAAGTGGGAATTTTATTGTCTCTCTTGTTCCGGCTTCAGGATTGACTGGTGCCTCAGTTTCAACGTTTATGTTGTGGGACAACTGTTAGATGTGGGGGGAGGGGAGAGGATGGAGGGGTGGGGGAATATTTTTGCAGCTTTAATGATGCTTTTATATTTATGTCTGCTAATGGTTCTCATGTGGTTCAGGAAGGTGGATGAGGGTTGAAACTCTTTGCCGTGTTTGACTGCCTGCACTACATACGCATACCACCAGGATGGCGGGTAGGATTAACATTCTTTCTTGGAATGTCCATGGCTTGGGGGACCCCACAAAAAGAATAGCAGTAATGGAACAGGTCAAATCCCACTTTCCAGCAATCATCTGCCTACAGGAGACACATTTGGAGGGCGACAAAATAGCATACATGAATCGCTCATGGGTGGGCCATTGTTTCCACTCAACCTACACAGCTCATTCCAGAGGTGTCAGTATCTTAGTCCACAGAGCAATCCCATTTGAGATCATTTCATCCACAGTAGATCAGGAAGGTAGATTCATTTGTGTGCACTGTAAAATATTTAACAAGGAGCTCCTTCCGATAACAGTTTATATACCGCCTCCATATAATAATACTGTTATGAACAAAATTACGGAAATGATTAGCAAGACCCCCAATGTACAGGTGGTGTGCACGGGGGATTTCAACATCATTCACCCATATTGGGACAAACACAATGCAGGTTCTCACTTAGAACACTATCCTAACTCCACATTTGGGGACACAGTGGCTGAACTGGCACTTTCAAATCTGTGGCGAATCAGAAACCCTGGAATCAAGCGATTCTCGTGCTATTCCAAAACACACAACTCTCTGTCCGGAATAGACCTGATCTTGGGCTCAGAGGGTATACTACCAATGGTGGAAAACACAGAACACCTTCCTAGAGGTTTATCAGACCATTCCCCATGGTTGACATGACTTAATATTTTACCCCGACTTGATCTTACCTGTAGCTTGTGGTCCTTTAATCCTTCTTGGCTACAGATTATAGATGTGGGCTAGTTCCGGCTACAGATTATAGATGTGGGCCCGGTTAAACTAGCCCTTGAATACTATTTTCAGGACAACTGTACTGGGGAGATGTCGCTTAACACTGTTTGGGATGCCATTAAGGCCTGTCTGAGGGGGTCACTGATACAGGGGGTCAGATCATCTAAAATTAAGTCGGCACAATTTGAAATTTTTCTTAAAGAACGGGTCCAGATGACAGAACAGAAGTACATTCTGTCAGGGGATACACGGGACTTACTGGAATGTAGGGGGCACAAGAAGCATATGATTCTCACATTAAGGAACGGGCCACTAACAAAAGACTTTTTTCACAACAGAGATTCTTTGAAGAGGGCAAAAAAGCGGGTCATTTATTAGCGGTGATTGCTAAAGCACAAAGGGGGAACACATTTGTGGGGGCGCTAAGGGACAAAACCGGGACCATAGTCAATCAACCTGACCAAATTTTGGCTACCTTCTCTGAATTCTACGAACAACTTTACAGTACTAAACTGCAATATGATATTAAACAGATAGCATCTTAACTGAAAGACATCCCCTTGCCCTCACTTTCAGATGAGGACCGGGTATACTTAAACAGTCCACTCACACTGGAAGAGTTGCATTTAGCAGTATCCTCCATGCCCAATAACAAGTCACCGGGTTCAGATGGGATCCCCACAGAGATTTACAAAAAGTTTGGAGACATCCTGCTCCCCCAGCTGCTGTTGACCTTCCAGCAAGCAGCCAAAAATGGCTCCTTGCCCCAATTGATGCAAGAAGCAGTGATAGTTGTCATACCTAAACCTGGCAAGGACCCCCTCATCCCTGACTTTTATAGACCTATCTCTCTGTTACCTACAGATATCAAAATAATAGCTAAAGTACTAGCTTCCAGACTTAATAACGTTATACTTTCACTAATCCATTCGGACCAGTCGGGGTTCATGCTTTCTAGATCAATGGCAGTGAATATACGACGGTTACACCTCAACCTACAATTGCCAGTTGATAACTCAGGGGATAGAGTAATTTGCTCCCTAGACACCGCTAAGGCTTTCGACTCTATTGAGTGGGAGTTTCTCTGGGCAGTACTTGACAGATTTGGACTGGGGAGGGATTTTATTTCCTGGGAAAGACTTCAATATAATAAACCTACTGCTAGGATCAAAGTTAATGGATGCCTTACTTCTCCTTTCTACCTAGGTAGGGGCACCCACCAGGGATGCCCGCTATCCCCCTTACTATTTGCTCTGGCCGTTGAGCCTATGGCGGCAATGGTTAGATCCAATTCAGACATAAAAGGGTTCAGGAGGAAAAAATAGCGTTGTACGCAGATGACACACTCCTTTTTCTGGCCAATGCAACATCACTGCCAAGGGCAATGGGGGTTATACAAGAATTTGGGAAGTACTCATGTCTATTAATCAACTGGGAAAAATCTGTATTACTTCCGGTGGGTGGAACCACAAAGTCACCTAACTACGTACACTCGGGCCTACAGGTTGTTGCCCAGTTTAAATATTTGGGGATAATGGTTACCACTCGTGTTGATGATTTTGAGAGTCTCAAGCTAACCCCTATTCTGTCAAAATTTAAGGATAAGAAGGAAGTCTGGTCTCGCCTGCCCTTCTCAGCAGTTGGCCGCACTAACCTTATCAAAATGATCTGGATGCCCCAACTACTATACAAGCTACACAACTCTCCACAATGGACCACACAAAGATTTTTCCATAAGGTAAACGCATTATTCCGGGAATTGATCTGGGGCGGACAGATGCCGCGCATTAGGCTCGAGACCCTGCAGAGGGATAAAAGTAGTGGAGGTCTGGCGGTACCCAATCCATGGGTTTACTATTTGGTGGCTCAGTTTCAGCACATTCGGGGATGGGAGGACCCTGGAGGGGGGGGGGGGGCACAGTATATGATTTTACAAAAATATTTTCACTCCACTAGTCTATACGAGGTTCTAGAGGCAGGAGGCTTCAGAGCTGCTGCTAATAGTTGCCCAGCCCCATTACTAATCCAAAAACTTTGGGATAAAACTAAAAAACTACAAGACATTCAGGGAATTTCACAATATACCTCTATATGGAGAACTCCATGGTTACCTAACATGCATCGTTTAGAGGGGTTTGGGAGCTGGGCTCTGAGAGGGATAAATAGATTCACACATATTGTGGAGGGGGCCAACTCAGAGGCTTCCCTCCGTTGCAAGCGGAGTTTGGGATCCAGAATTCGGAGTTTTATAAGTACTTGCAACTGAGACATGCCTATCAGGCAGAAATCTCTATTACGGGTAGAGCATTGGAGCAGAACAAAGTCATGCAATGCATAGCAACCTCTAGAGGCTCAGTGGGAGTGATCTCTCGTTTATATTGGGATCTATTATATCTGGTGCACCGGAGTTGTCCAGTAAACGCAAAAGAAAAATGGGAACGAGCTATAGGACCTATTGAGGACAACCAATGGGTAGAAATTTTAGAAAGAATTCCTAGTCTATCATTGGGGGAGGCATACAGACTGTCACACCTGTACGTTATTCACCAAGTATATCGCACTCCTAGATTCCTGTTTGATATTGGAGTTAGAACTGACCCCTTCTGCTCGCGATGCAAATTATGTTCCGCAGATCTATTACATATGATGTGGTCGTGTCCTGATATTGAACATTACTGGAGAGAGGTGACAGAAATAATCGATAGAGTATATACGATAGAGACGAGCTTAACTCCCTTTGTATGTATTCTGGGATACATGGAGGATTTACCTTTGAAGGAGGAGGGCAAAGTGGCCGTATCTAGACTATTATATATTGCCAGGAAACTAATCGCTCAACACTGGATCTCGGACCACAGTCCTACAATATCTGAATATGTCAAAAAAGTTAATTGGGTGATAAATGTATATACCGGAAAAGAAATGGCGTCATCAAATTTGAAAAAATATGGGCACGATGGATAGACGGGTCAGGGATGGCTTCGAGGGAACTGATTAGGTTTAGATTGGGCTTACTCTAAATTGATAAGGGAAAAGGGCGAGAAATTTCTTCAGAATGTATCTATAATGATGACGGAGGTTTGGGGAGAAGAGAGTAGCATGGGAACAGGTTAGATTCTTCATCAAAAATGACATTTAACTGTGTACAATGCCAAACAAAGCAAAAACTCAAAGAAAAACAAAAGTCTAATTGGATTAATTGATAAATGTAATAATGGTACTTAAGAACTTTTGTCCAGGAATGTGTGGAGCTGCAGATTTGACATTATCTCTCTCTACAAGACTGTTTGTTGGGGAGGGGAGGGTTGGGAGGGGGGTAGAGGCTGTGTAGCGGCTGGGTAGCCTCCAATGTTTATTTGGTTGTAACTTGTAAAACTTTAATAAAAACATTTAATTAAAAAAAAAAAGTCACATATCTGGTCTCAATCACAGGTTTGGCTCAGACCCTTAATGGAGTTTGAAAAACTTTAGATCAAAGAAGAAGCTCCTTCCCATTGTGTTTTTCTGCGGAGTAGGTTGTTGAGGGAAGCAGAACGCTTAAATTCCCTGGTTACATTTCAGGGGACATGGGAACAGGGCTCAATAGATCATTTTCTCCTGCCAAGTGGGATGATTCTACTTGCGTATGACTCGCGCGAATCTTGCATTGCATCACCCAGCATGGCCGCACACTCTCCTCAAGGAGCAGGTTGGTTGCATGTATTTCCATGCAGCTGCACGCTTGTGTCCAGAGAGCGTCAGGCCGTGTCGGGTGATACCGATGCGAGACTCGCAGGAGTCATACACAAGTGGAACTGTACCCTCAGCCTGCTTCTTGCTCTGTATAGACGCTTGTCTGTACAAAACGATGAAGCAGGCTGACGCTGACAGTGACAGTCAAAGTTCAGTCAAGTCCATGGCTGAGCCATGGACTCGGGTGAACCCTGACGTCACAGAACACAGCCAAAAAAAGCCGAAGACTGCTGAGTGACGAGCAGTGCAGTGAATACCGCCGGAAGTTAATGACCAAACCCGGAAGCAGTAGCAGCCTGTAGACAGCAGCTAAGCGGGTCAGCAGGACGCGTTGAGGGACCGGAAAGTGTAATCATAATGTTTATAATAATGTGCCCCTGGAGCTGAACTGTAATACGAGCTTCCCAGGAAAACTCATGTTCGGGACCTTGTGCCTGAACAGTATATGTTCAGTATGGACCCTGAACTGTAAAAGTTCACCCATCACTAGTCAAGAGTCACAATAAAACTACCTATAAAGCTGTTAGAGTGAAGATAATGAGCAGGTGACAGGTCAAACAATATTTATCACTGGCTGTAACAGGCTGGTAAGGTCTGAAACCTGCATTCAATCATGTCGGATGGTCAAAATATAATCTGCATTTGGATAAGACAAGACATATGTATCAATTAGTAAACAATAAAACCTCATAGATGACATGGGTTTTTCATTTCTATATGTACTGTGTTAGGAGCATTGTGTTTCTGTCATGATGAAGAGCTTTTCTTTGCTTGAACGCATTGACGTTTCATTGCTCTCTACATGCCCTAATATATTTTCATCATGGGCTTTTTAATTTTGTAATAATAAATTTCTACATTTTATATGCTGCTGCTGGATTTTTCATCTCTATTTTTTGCTATTTACCTGTGAGCCGGATCAGGTCATCCATGCACCGGTACTATTTTCTCCAGTGAGACGTTTTTCCTTTTTCATACATGACATCTGATAAGTGTTGGAGATGTGACTCAGCTGTGGGCAATATGACCAATATTTGGAGGGGCAATATGACCAATATTTGGAGGGGCAAGTTTTGGACTCAATCTTTGACCTCTTTAATAAACCCTTTGGAACGCTTTTTATGGCCAGAAAATTGATAGCTCAGTATTGTATTTCCGACCAAACCCCCACAATCGCAGAATATATAAATAAAATTGTCTGGTAAATCTGGAGAAAGGCATATATTGTAAAAGAAACTGTGTGCTTAAGTTTGAAAAAATATGGGCCCAATGGATCAAGGGTACGGGGCTAGCCTCGAGAGAGCTGGCTAGATTTCGTTTGGGTCTATTTTAATAGCTACTGTGGAGGTGTAAGGGTTCAACCTAAAAGAAATTAATGTATAAGGGAGTGATGTGGTGAACAGCACGGAAAGTTTAGATACTAAATTTACTGCTAAAATTCACTTTAATCTGAACTTGTAAATTATTAATGTATCTCGGACATTATCTGATGAGCAGTATTTACTGTAAAGAGCTGCATTATTCTGTATTTTTTTCCTTATGAAAAGGTTTGTTTGGGGTCTGTAAGTAGGGGGGAGGGTTGGGTTTAGGTAAGAGGCAAGTTAGCCTCTAATGTGGGTTTGTTTGTATATTGAAAATCTTAATAAAAACATTCTAGTTAAAAAAAATCACTTGGTACAACACTACGTACTCTCCAGAAGCCGCGTAGCTTTCAGTATTGCCAATGTCAGTTTCATCCATCAAGAAAGGTCTCTTCTGAATATCTCTGACAGCAATGAGGCAAGTCCTCCCTATACACTGGAGATCATCCTCTCCCCTCTAAGCTGGAATGGGCTGAATCTGTGGAATTTGTAATACCGATGGAAAATGTAATAATTTCATATGATTGGCTCCTTTCTGAGTCTTATGAATATCAGGACATGGTTACCCCGGTCTTCCTTCAGCTCTCCCGACTTTGGGACTTGGTAACCAATCCATGTTACATCTAGTAATGATATAAGGCTTTTTGTAATTGAATTGGGGCTTTTCTTCCCTTATTGTGCTCCCTAATGTGTTACCATATTTTATGTTTCATGGTGTGTGTTCTTCTTCCTACCCTGTTTCCCCGAAAATAAGACACTGTCTTATATTTTTTTTTGCCCTGAAAAAAGCACTATGTCTTATTTTCAGGGGGTGTCTTATTCTCAAGGAGACATGGTTGGGGGTACGTTTACCCCCCACAAAAAGCAGACCCCCCCCATCCCAGGATGGTCATACTTACCAGCCCAGGGCATCTGTATGGCTCCCAGATCCGTCTGTGATCTCCCAGCAGGTAAGCTGCACGCCTCCCCTGCGTCTGGCTGACATCAGATCTCACGCACACGCACACACACACACACACACACACACACACACACACACACTTCTCCCTGTGATCTCCCTGCAGCTGTGCTCCCCTGCGTCTGGCTGACATCAGATCTCACACACACATCAGATCTCACACACACATCAGATCTCACACACACATCAGATCTCACACACACATCAGATCACACTCACACACAAACACACACCCACCCCACGATCCCAGCAGCTCTGCTACACGCCGTGCTCCTCTGCCCCCTGCCGACACTCACAGATCCGATCGCTTACATTCACACACAGTCACACATCAGACAGTATACACGCACACACCTGATCGCATACACTCACACACACACCTCACTTCTCCCTGTGCCCTCCGGTGGGCGGTCCCAGCAGCTGTGCTGCACGCCGTGCTCCTCTGCCGACACTCACAGATCCGATCGCATACACTCACACACACACACATCAGAACACACGCACACATCCGATCGCATACACGCACACATCCGATCGCATACACTCACACATACACTGACGATATCGCACATGCGCGCTCAAACACTCACAACATCCGGAGATACCGCATGCTTCCGGCCATGTGATCCTCCGGCAGGTCCTGGAAGGTCACTGCACAGTGCACAGTATCGCCGCCGAGAAGCAAGCGATATCGCCGGAGGTTGTGAGTGTGTGGATACGATCTGATGTGTGTGTGAGGTGTGTGTGATCTGATGTGTGTGTCTGGTCTTATGTGTGTGTGTGTGTGTTCCGCCGCTGCAGGACCTTGATGCGCTCACCTGCTCCCGGTCGGCTTCTGGTAAGTATGATCGGGGGTCTTCTTTCTTCTGTCTTCTCTCTTCTGGGGGTGCCCGCTGCCTATAATGAAGTGTCCTGCAGTGTCTTTAACTCTTTCACCACTGCATGACACTTCATTATTGACCGCAGCTATGTCTTATTTTCAGGGGATGTCTTATATTAAAGCATCCCTGAAAACTCCTGCTATGTCTTATTTTCGGGGGACGTCTTATTTTCGGGGAAACACGGTACACCCTAGCACCATTTGCTATGACGTTCTGTTTTTTTATTCAAATAGGATTGTAAAAAGTATTTGATAATTATTGAATGAATAAATAAATAAATAAATAAAAACTTATTAAACTATAAACAATAAGAAATAATTGTAAAGTCTACTAATGTTCTCCTGTCTAAGAAAATGAGAAAGTTTTCAATTTCTGGTAATTCTTAGGTTACACCGTCCCCGGCCTTTATGCCCGAGATCGGAAATATTAAATCTTCTAATGGTCCCATGTGTAACTCAGAGGCTGCAGATCTATTTCACATGTATTGTGACTGCCCGGAAAGGAGGAATTTCACTGGGGTCTTGTCATAAAAGGGAAGTTTGGCAAGAAAGACTGGACCTTTGTAACGACCCGATCAGCACATTCAGCAGAAGGGAGAGAAGGAAGATTCATCAATAAGATGCCGAGATTCTAGGAAGTCACCAGCATCATTACCCTCCGCTTTCTCTTAGGGGTCCACCATACAGATTAGATTCTTCTTCCCAGGATTTTCTAAGTTGTCTGCACATTCTACGTACGCTGTCATTTGGCTTTGCAGATTAGAGATCTGGGCAGCTAAGGGTCAACATCTTCTAATTTCAGGGGATAGGATGGATCCTACCTGTAAGATCTGGCTGATACAGATCTCACTCCAACAGAAGGGCGTCCAATGCCCGAAATAATGGGGACAGTTTTGGGTGGAGGAGCATGTGGTGGTCTAGCAGCAGAATGGTGACCATTTGATATGGCCGGACTACAACCCTGATAAAGCAGCCACAGCCGGTGACTGAGAAGAATCTGTGACTTCTCTGCATTTAGCGGTCACTACTCACCTGGGCGGTTATCTGTAGGAATCTCCTCTTTACTCCGCTCATCACCCCTCACATATGTCTCTGTAGTATTAATATGGGTCAGATCTTCCCCCTGAAACAAATATTGTAAAAGTCACAGACAGATGGAGAAGTCCCATCTATGATCAGCTCTAATCCTGCCATCTCCACCGCTCTCATTACACAAGTATAACACATATAATACTGGAGGATAAAACAAGACTGAGCACAAGACCTTCACAGCCGTCTACACATCATAGGGGGATTTCATGGCACCTTCTCTCCATCTACCTGATGATCCTGAGGAACATCGGGATCTTCTTGTTTACAGTCCTGTGGGAGAAGAGGACGGGGACATCTCTCTGGTGTTGTCCTCTTACTGGATAGACCTGGAGGAGACACATACAGGGGCTGAATTCATTCCTTACATACAGATAATTATAGGCCGTGTGTATTTAGTCCTGTCTATTACCTGGTGATGTGAGGGGCTGGGGAACCTCCATCATGACATCCTTGTAGAGATCTTTGTGTCCTTCTAAATACTCCCACTCCTCCATGGAGAAATAGACGGTGACATCCTGACACCTTATAGGAACCTGACACATACAATGATACCGTCACCCCCGATCCCTTCATAGCGTTACTGTATAATGTCCCAGCATTCCCAGCAGTGTCACCTCTCCAGTCAGCAGCTCAATCATCTTGTAGGCGAGTTCTAGGATCTTCTGGTCACTGATGTCCTCATGTATCGGGGGGTGAGGTGGAGGCCCCGTAATTGGGCTCAGGGGTCTTCCCCATCCCTCAGACACAGGGGCCTGACAGCGCTCACTAGAGGTCTTCTTCACTACTGTGTAATCCTGGTTATGGAGAGACACAGTAATAAATCTCACTCCAGACATTTCCAGAGTCCTCACGTCTCCAGTTCTGTCCATCTGTTATTCCCATAGATAAGAATGATGTAATGTGACGTCATCAGAATCTCTCACCTCTCCAGTAAGCCGGAAGAGGATCTCTAGGGTGAGGTGTAATATCCTCTCCGCCATCTTGTCCCTGTCCATATCCATCCTTGATAGGTCAATCAGGAGAATTCTCTTATATAGAAGATCTCCACTGAGAGGATCCGATATTGTAGGGACCTGAATGGGGAGAAGATGGCGATGTGACATCATAAAGAATCCGCTGTAATAATACAATTACTGGAGATAACCGTTCACTAGATAGGGATGATTGCTGCGCTGCCATGAGGAGTCCAGTCTAAGGGGCACTTTGCACACTACGACATCGCAAGCCGATGCTGCGATGCTGTGCGCGATAGTCCCCGCCCCTGTCGCAGCTGCAATATCGTGTGATTGCTGGTGTAGCGAACATTATCGCTACTGCAGCTTCACATGCAGTCACCTGCCCTGCGACGTCACTCTGGCTGGAGAACCGCCTCCTTATTAAGGGGGCGGGTCGTGTGGCGTCACTGTGACGTCATACGGCAGGCGGCAAATAGTAGCGGAGGGGCAGAGCAGAGCGGGACTTAAACATCCCGCCCACCTCCTTCCTTCAGCATAGTCGGCATGAGCTGCAGGTAGCAGGTAAGGTGATGTTCCTCGCTCCAACGGCTTCACACAGCGATGTGTGCTGCCGCAGGAGCGAGGAACAACATCGTACCGTCGCAGCAGCGTAATTATGGAATTCCCCGACACTACACCGATGATACGATTACGACGATTTTGCGCTCGTTAAACGTATCATCTAGGATTTACACACTACGATGTCAAAAGCGACGCCGGAAGTGCGTCACTTTCAACATGACCCCACCGACATCGCACTTGCGATGTCGTAGTGTGCAAAGTGCCCCTAACTCTGCTGCCTCATTACAGTTAATAGATCTTTTGGGGGTTTCATCAGAATCATGTCATTTGAAGAATTACATGTAAACCGGTCATGCTAATAGGTTTAGGAGAAGGGTGTAGCCTCACTGTGTCCTGGACTGGGCTTACCTGGAGGGGCATGATTAAGTGCCTACCCAGTCATCACCAGAGCCTCTGAGGTTAGACTTTGCTGACAGTAGGCACCAGTTACCAATACAGGGCAGTCCCTGGTTGTTGTGTTCCACCAAGAGGCTGAGCGGTGTATCATGAGAATGATGGGGTGGGAACCACTGCCTCTAGGGAAGAACAGGAAGGATAAACCCTGTCACTTACTCTGAGCAACCCTGAGCTCCCCGATGTCCCAAGACAGGTTCTTTCCCCATGTGCGGCAATCACGTGTCTATCCCTGTCTTACCCTAATCATATCCGTGTCTAGGGAGCAGGGCAGGAGGAACACTAGTCCCGCTTTATGATAATGACACAAAAGGAAAACGACAGGTAAAAGAAAAAGGAACTGCATTCCCAAACAAGTAGTAAAAAAGGGGGATGGAAAGAGAAATGAATAAAAAGGGAGATGATCAATAGGAAGACACCAAAGAAAACTTCCTGGCAGCAATCTCCAGGATCAAATTCAAAACAATTTCTCTTTCCATGGCTCACACCTCCATGCCAGGACCATGGAAAAGCAAGTTATCACTGGCAACTACGGAGGTAAAGTTGTGAGTACTTATACCAGGGGGAGTGCAGAAATCAGAACAGCTGAGACAACTCAGGATGGTAAGCCAAGAAAGACACAAGGGTCTGCTTAACCCTGGCAGCGCCAGCACAAGGATAGTCTGCACAGCTAAGTGGAAGGCAAAGCAGATCCAACTAGTACTGGCTTGCGCTGCAACCTTCTGGCCCATTGGATAGGAGCGACCTCTCTCTGTCTGATAACTTGGTGTCAAAACTCTGATGTAAGTGTTCAGCATAGAGAACGAGATAAATGTGATCCAAAAGTCACAGACAGATGGAGAAGTCCCATCTATGATCAGCTCTAATCCTGCCATCTCCACCGCTCTCATTACACAAGTATAACACATATAATACTGGAGGATAAAACAAGACTGAGCACAAGACCTTCACAGCCGTCTACACATCATAGGGGGATTTCATGGCACCTTCTCTCCATCTACCTGATGATCCTGAGGAACTTCGGGGTCTTCTTGTTTACAGTCCTGTGGGAAAAGAGGACGGGGACATCTCTCTGGTGTTGTCCTCTTACTGGATAGACCTGAAGGAGACACATACAGGGACTGAATTCATTCCTTACATACAGATAATTATAGGCCGTGTGTATTTAGTCCTGTCTATTACCTGGTGATGTGAGGGGCTGGGGAACCTCCATCATGACGTCCTTGTACAGATCTGTGTGTCCTTCTAAATACTCCCACTCCTCCATGGAGAAATAGACGGTGACGTCCTGACACCTTATAGGAACCTGACACATACAATGATACCGTCACCCCCGATCCCTTCATAGCGTTACTGTATAATGTCCCAGCATTCCCAGCAGTGTCACCTCTCCAGTCAGCAGCTCAATCATCTTGTAGGTGAGTTCTAGGATCTTCTGGTCATTGATGTCCTCATGTATCGGGGGGTGAGGTGGAGGCCCCGTGATTGGGCTCAGGGGTCTTCCCCATCCCTCAGACACAGGGGCCTGACAGCGCTCACTAGAGGTCTTCTTCACTACTGTGTAATCCTGGTTATGGAGAGACACAGTAATAAATCTCACTCCAGACATTTCCAGAGTCCTCACCTCTCCAGTTCTGTCCATCTGTTATTCCCATAGATAAGAATGATGTAATGTGACGTCATCAGAATCTCTCACCTCTCCAGTAAGCCGGAAGAGGATCTCTAGGGTGAGGTGTAATATCCTCTCCACCATCTTGTCCCTGTCCATATCCATCCTTCACGGGGCAATCAGGAGAATTCTCTTCTATAGAAGATCTCCACTGACAGGATACGATATTATAAGGACCTGAATGGGAAGGAGATGAGCCGATATGTAAAATTAATGGAGATAAGGGAGGTGAGATATAATTTGGGAACTAAAAAATATTCAAACATGAAATGTGCTATGTAAATAGTACAACTGTAAAAGTAGCACATTATCTGAACGGAAAAATAACATAGTAATTGCTCCCGGAATAAGAGTAGGAAAATACAAAAGAGCAAAAACAAAACATTTTTTTCGCGTTTTTCGGTTAAGAACAGGGCAATGGAATTAGGATTCGATGTATTCTTGTTTCTAACGGAAGAAGAGGGGCCACACATGGTGTACGGATCTGTGCACTCGCTGACGCACAATTTACCACCCATTTCTTGTATGAAGGCAACAAAATGGGAAAATTAACCCCATTATAAAATATGCCCACATTATATTTCACTCCTAAACTGGAAAAATTATGTAAATAATTTTTTTTTAGATATTCTAAACTGGTTTCAGAGCTTGTAGACTTTAACCCCTTAATGACCGCTGGCAGTAAAATAATGTCCTAGCGATCATACTGTTAATCCCCTCCCGCTGCTGCCGGCAAGCAATAAAGAAATAAAGTGTATACCGGCCCCCAGCATCGCAAAATGTCCATGGTTTTAGCTACCGAGGGTAGCTTAGACCCTGGAGAGCAAGATTCGGGCTGAGAAAAATGATTTATCTCCCATCTGGCATGATCAGTCATGTCAGATGGGAGATAAGTCGCCTCCCCCCGGTCCCCCGATGTGGCCAGAATGCCCCCCCAGTCCCACGCCCCACCCGATCATCTAAAATGGCCGGCACACACGCTGCGTTCATCCTCCTTCTCTGAGTTTTGTCGTATCTGACATGTCAGATGCGACATCAAAGTTCTCCCCAGGTCCAGCCAGGTCACCCCGTCAATCCCCGGTCTCCCGTTGCCTCCTGCAGTGACGATCCCCCACGATCCCTCCTCTGCCTTCTCAGAAGATGCTGGCCACTTGTGCAGTGAGGCACTCAGATGGCTCCCTGCTAGTAGTGACACTGAGCTACTGCAGCTCACACTGCCATACTGTGGACCCGGGGAGTGTGAGTGTAGCAGCATCACTGCAACCACACTCCTCACATGGAGGGTTTGCACTTCCAGAAAATGGGGGATACATTCTCTTAGCATGCCCCCCATATTCTGGAAGGGCCATAGTCATCGTAGGACCTCCAAAATGGATTACGGCGGATCAGATTTTTTTTTTCTTTTCAATAAATTGGTGAAAGAGGGAATGTGTTAGGGAGTGTTTTTCCAAATACATTTTTATTGTCTTTTTTTTATTACTGACTGGATTAGTGATGTCGGGTATCTGATAGACGCCGTAAACCCTAACCCCAACCATCCCATTTATTACCCCATTTGCCACCGCACCAGGGCAATGGGAAGAGCCGGAGCGAAGCACCAGAATTTGCGCATCTAACGGATGCGCCACTTCTGGGCGGCTGCGGCCTGCTATGTTTAGGCTGGGAAGGGCCAAATAACCATTGTTCTTTCCACCCAGAGAATAAAAGACCACAGCTGTCCACTTTACCTTGGCTGGAAATCCAATTTTGGGGGGAACCCACTTTTTTTTTAATTACTTATAAATTAAAAAAAAAACAACATTGGGAGACCTTCATATTGGAATACCAGCCAAGGGGAAGCTGCCAGCTGTGGTCTGCAGCCGTCTGCTTTACCCTAGCTCGTTTTTTTTGTTTTGATGGGTTTTTTTTAATTATTTATTTAATTTATTCTTTTTTTGGGCTAAATACAAGGTTAAACACCCTTTAGTGCCACATGAAAGTTACTAAATGGTGCCAGCTTAGAATATGCAAAGGGGTGGGACATTATATATGTGCATTACATCTATTTATCTAGCCATCTATCTATCCTAGCTTATTAGGCTGTGTGCCTATGATCAGGATTTGCCGTGGTTTGGACGCAGAGTGTTTTGACTGCAATGTTGTGCAGTACAAGCGCAGTAGCAGGATGTTTAGAAATCTCATGCCCACTGTGCTATTTTTCTCTGCAGCATACTGTATTTTTCGGATTATAAGACGCACTTTTTTCCCCCAAATGTTGGGGGAAATTGGGGGGTGATGCGTCTTATAGTCTGAATGTGGCTGCGGGGAATGAGGGTGCTGCGTTGGAGCGGGTCATCGGGGGCACAAGCAGGCCGTAGCAGCGCCTGCCGTGACCATGTGGGCCCACTCATTTCATATGTACCCTCCCGGCCATCATCTCTCAGCGCTGAAGCCAGCGCTGGCAGGTGGGCGGGATGATGGGCGGGGGGTGCGCGCATAATTAACAGCCGGCCGTGATCACCCTTGGCAACTACAGCCTGGAGTGATCACGTGCGGCTGTATTCACTGCCCCCCGTGCATCATTATCAGCGCGGGGTGCAGTGAATCAGTACACTCACCCATCACCGTGTGCGGAGCCGTCCCCCTGCAGTATCGCAATGTCTTCCTGTCTGTGCCGGTCAGCTGATCTGTGTAGAGAGCGGTGAGCACAGCGATGACGTCATCACTGTGTGCGCCGCTAGTGTCCACACAGATCAGCTGACCGGCACAGACAGGAAGACATCGCGAACCTGCAGATAACGGTGACGGCTCCACACATGGTGATGGCTCCACTCAGAGGCGCTGCTGCTAAGACAGAAAGGAAGATGATCGATGCTGCAGGGTGTGAGGAAAGGTGAGTATAAACGTTTATTTGTTTTTCTGTGCCATAGGATACAGGCCATATACCAGGATGGGGGTATTTTTTGAGCAGGATGGGGGTATATAGCAGGATGGATGGGGGTTATATGAGCAGGATGGATGGGGATTATATGAGCAGGATGGATGGGGGTTATATGAGCAGGATGGATGGGGGTATATGACCAGGATGGATGGGGGTTATATGAGCAGGATGGATGGGGGAATATGAGCAAGATGGCTGGGGGAATATGAGCAGGATGGATGGGAGTATATGAGCAGGATGGATGGGGGTATATTATGAGCAGGATGGATGGGGGTATATTATGAGCAGGATGGATGGGGGTATATTATGAGCAGGATGGATGGGGGTATATTATGAGCAGGATGGATGGGGGTATATGAGCAGGATAGGGGTATATGAGCAGGATCATATACAAGGCAGGAGGATCGTTACCAGAATGGGGTACCTTAGTAGAGAATTTGGGGACATTACCCCCATAACAGTGTCAGCAGCAGATCCTCGCCCCACAAGTGTGTCATAACCACATTTTTTGGTTAAAATTTTATTTTCCTATTTTCTTCCTCTAAAACCTGGGTGCGTCTTATGGTACGCACAGTCTTATGGTCCGAAAAATACAGTAAAATGACCTACGGCGCGGCTTCCTGAGACGCAGGATGTCAGTTTATGCTGTGGAGAGGAGTGTGTTCTTCGCAGGGAGAATAAAGTCCGCAGCGGCCTGAAACCGGATCATGGGTACGGGCAGTTGCATTCTCTTGTGGACACCGGCATCTGCACAGAAGGGCTGACACTGAGTCCTAGACGCAGTGTCGCCGGATTGTGGGCACATAGCCTAAAAGTGAGAAGTTTGGCACTACAGCAACATTTTTTTGAACTACCTGTGAAGTCAAAATGCTCACTGTAACCCTGAATAAAATTCTTGAGTGGTGTAGTGTCCAAAATGGGGTCACTTGTGGGGGGTTTCTGCTGTATAGGTACCTTAGGAGCCCTGCAAATGCGACATGGTGCCCGCCATTTATTTCAACTTTTCCAAAATTTACATGGTGCTCCTTTTGTTCTGAGCCCTCCCGCTTGTCCAAACAAAGGTTTTTGGCCACATGTGGGGTATCACTGAGCTCAAAAAAATTTGGTTAAACTGTGGAGTCCACTTTTTGGTGTTTCCTCTTGAAAAAGTGAGAAATTTGGTGGTAAAGCAACCTAAGGTTATCAAATTTTGTTAAGTACCTGTGGGTTCAAAATGCTCAATATACCCCTGGGTAAAATTCATGAGTGTTATAATTTCCAAAATGGGATCACTTGTGGGGGAGCTTCACTGTTTAGGCACCTTACGGGCTCTCTAAGCACGACATGGCATTCGCTAATGATTCCTGGTAATTTTACAGTCAAATGGCGCGCCTTCCCTTCTGAACCCTTCCGTGTGCCCAAACAGTTGATTTCCACCACATATGAGGTATCTGTGTACTCAGGAGAATCTGCACAATACATTTTATGGTGTATTTTTTTCTGTTACCCTTGTGAATAAAAGCTATCTGGTTAAAGTAACAATTTTGTGGTAAAAGAATTTTTTTTTTTTTATTTTCACGGCTCAATGTTATAAAATCCTGTGAAGCCTCCGGGGGTTCCATGTGCTCACCAAACATCTAGAGAAATTCATTGAGGGGTCTAGTTTCTAAACTGGGGTCACTTGTGAGGGGTTTCTGCTGTTTAGGTACCTTAAGGACCCTACAAATGCGACATGGGGCCCGCAATCTATTTCAGACAAATTTGTGTTCCAAGATTCAAATATTGCTCCTTCTGTTCCGGCTCCTCCCATTTGTCCAAACAGAGGTATCTGACCACATGTGGGGTATCACCGCGCTCATAAGAAAGTGGGGAACAAACCGTGGGGTTCACTTTTTGGCGTTACCTCTCGAAACCTGTCAAAGTGACACTGGTCAGAATTGTAGAAAATGGCTGAGTCATGAAGTACAAAACTGGCTCCGTCCTTAAGGGGTTAAACTGAATGTAAATGAGCCGGTCAGGAATAGCGGGAAACTGGTCCTGAACTGGTTAAAGTTGAAAATAGTTGAGAAATGAAGGGGTTAATGATGACCCCAAATAATAGAGACCCTGCACCTACCTCCACCTGCAGAGCCGCACACTAGATATATAATACCTTGCACCTACCTCCACCTGCAGAGCCGCACACTAGATATATAATACCCTGCACCTACCTCCACCTGCAGAGCCGCACACTAGATATATAATACCCTGCACCTACCTCCACCTGCAGAGCCGCACACTAGATATATAATACCCTGCACCTACCTCCACCTGCAGAGCCGCACACTAGATATATAATACCCTGCACCTACCTCCACCTGCAGAGCCGCACACTAGATATATAATACCCTGCACCTACCTCCACCTGCAGAGCCGCACACTAGATATATAATACCCTGCACCTACCTCCTCCTGCAGAGCCGCACACTAGATATATAATACCCTGCACCTACCTCCACCTGCAGAGCCGCACACTAGATATATAATACCCTGCACCTACCTCCACCTGCAGAGCCGCACACTAGATATATAATACCCTGCACCTACCTCCACCTGCAGAGCCGCACACTAGATATATAATACCCTGCACCTACCTCCACCTGCAGAGCCGCACACTAGATATATAATACCCTGCACCTACCTCCACCTGCAGAGCCGCACACTAGATATATAATACCCTGCACCTACCTCCACCTGCAGAGCCGCACACTAGATATATAATACCCTGCACCTACCTCCACCTGCAGAGCCGCACACTAGATATATAATACCCTGCACCTACCTCCACCTGCAGAGCCGCACACTAGATATATAATACCCTGCACCTACCTCCACCTGCAGAGCCGCACACTAGATATATAATACCCTGCACCTACCTCCACCTGCAGAGCCGCACACTAGATATATAATACCCTGCACCTACCTCCACCTGCAGAGCCGCACACTAGATATATAATACCCTGCACCTACCTCCTCCTGCAGAGCCGCACACTAGATATATAATACCCTGCACCTACCTCCACCTGCAGAGCCGCACACTAGATATATAATACCCTGCACCTACCTCCACCTGCAGAGCCGCACACTAGATATATAATACCCTGCACCTACCTCCACCTGCAGAACCGCACACTAGATATATAATACCCTGCACCTACCTCCACCTGCAGAGCCGCACACTAGATATATAATAACCTGCACCTACCTCCACCTGCAGAGCCGCACACTAGATATATAATACCCTGCACCTACCTCCACCTGCAGAGCCGCACACTAGATATATAATACCCTGCACCTACCTCCTCCTGCAGAGCCGCACACTAGATATATAATACCCTGCACCTACCTCCACCTGCAGAGCCGCACACTAGATATATAATACCCTGCACCTACCTCCACCTGCAGAGCCGCACACTAGATATATAATACCCTGCACCTACCTCCACCTGCAGAGCCGCACACTAGATATATAATACCCTGCACCTACCTCCACCTGCAGAGCCGCACACTAGATATATAATATCCTGCACCTACCTCCACCTGCAGAGCCGCACACTAGATATATAATACCCTGCACCTACCTCCACCTGCAGAGCCGCACACTAGATATATAATACCCTGCACCTACCTCCACCTGCAGAGCCGCACACTAGATATATAATACCCTGCACCTACCTCCACCTGCAGAGCCGCACACTAGATATATAATATCCTGCACCTACCTCCACCTGCAGAGCCGCACACTAGATATATAATACCCTGCACCTACCTCCACCTGCAGAGCCGCACACTAGATATATAATACCCTGCACCTACCTCCACCTGCAGAGCCGCACACTAGATATATAATACCCTGCACCTACCTCCACCTGCAGAGCCGCACACTAGATATATAATACCCTGCACCTACCTCCTCCTGCAGAGCCGCACACTAGATATATAATACCCTGCACCTACCTCCTCCTGCAGAGCCGCACACTAGATATATAATACCCTGCACCTACCTCCACCTGCAGAGCCGCACACTAGATATATAATACCCTGCACCTACCTCCACCTGCAGAGCCGCACACTAGATATATAATACCCTGCACCTACCTCCACCTGCAGAGCCGCACACTAGATATATGGCTGCTCTGTGCTTACAGGGCCTGTGATGATGTCACATGGAGGGGAGGAGTCAGGGTCACATGGTCAGCTCCTCAGTGTATGCAGGACTCTGCTGTGCTGGTTGTCATGGTGCTGGATGAGGGGAAGTTTATGTGTGGGGTCAGGAGGGGTTTACAGTGTGGATGTAGCAGAGGCGTGTGTGTACGAGGTGTACGGAGCAGAGCCGTGTGTGTACGAGGTGTACGGAGCGGAGCCGTGTGTGTACGAGGTGTACGGAGCGGAGCCGTGTGTGTACGAGGTGTACGGAGCGGAGCCGTGTGTGTACGAGGTGTACGGAGCGGAGCCGTGTGTGTACGAGGTGTACGGAGCGGAGCCGTGTGTGTACGAGGTGTACGGAGCAGGGCCGCGTGTGTACGAGGTGTACGGAGCAGAGCCGCGTGTGTACGAGGTGTACGGAGCGTAGCCGTGTGTGTACGAGGTGTACGGAGCGTAGCCGTGTGTGTACGAGGTGTACGGAGCGGAGCCGTGTGTGTACGAGGTGTACGGAGCTGGGCCGTGTGTGTACGAGGTGTACGGAGCAGAGCCGCGTGTGTAAAAGGTGTACGGAGCAGAGCCGCGTGTGTACGAGGTGTACGGAGCACAGCCGCGTGTGTACGAGGTGTACGGAGCACAGCCGCGTGTGTACGAGGTGTACGGAGCACAGCCGCGTGTGTACGAGGTGTACGGAGCAGAGCCGCGTGTGTACGAGGTGTACGGAGCAGAGCCGCGTGTGTACGAGGTGTACGGAGCAGAGCCGCGTGTGTACGAGGTGTACGGAACAGAGCCGCGTGTGTACGAGGTGTACGGAGCACAGCCGCGTGTGTACGATGTGTACGGAGCAGAGCCGCGTGTGTACGATGTGTACGGAGCAGAGCCGCGTGTGTACGAGGTGTACGGAGCAGAGCCGCGTGTGTACGAGGTGTACAGAGCAGAGCCGCGTGTGTACGAGGTGTACAGAGCAGAGCCGCGTGTGTACGAGGTGTACAGAGCAGAGCCGCGTGTGTACGAGGTGTACAGAGCAGAGCCGCGTGTGTACGAGGTGTACAGAGCAGAGCCGCGTGTGTACGAGGTGTACAGAGCAGAGGCGCGTGTGTACGAGGTGTACGGAGCGGAGCCATGTGTGTACGAGGTACCGGAGCGGAGCCGTGTGTGTACGAGGTGTACGGAGCGGAGCCGTGTGTGTGCGAGGTGTACGGAGCGGAGCCGTGTGTGTACAATGTGTTCCCATTTTTATTTGTACATATAAGCGGAGCCGTGTGTGTACGAGGTGTACGGAGCAGAGCCGTGTGTGTACGAGGTGTACGGAGCAGAGCCGCATGTGTAAAAGGTGTACAGAGCAGAGCCGCGTGTGTACGAGGTGTACGGAGCACAGCCGCGTGTGTACGAGGTGTACGGAGCAGAGCCGCGTGTGTACGAGGTGTATGGAGCAGAGCCGCGTGTGTACGAGGTGAACAGAGCAGAGCCGCGTGTGTACGAGGTGTACGGAGCAGAGCCACGTGTGTACGAGGTGTACGTAGCACAGCCGCGTGTGTACAAGGTGTACGGAGCGGAGCCATGTGTGTACGAGGTGTACGGAGCGGAGCCGAGTGTGTACGAGGTGTACGGAGCGGAGCTGTGTGTGTACAAGGTGTACGGAGCGGAGCCGTGTGTGTACGAGGTGTACGTAGCAGAGCCGTGTGTGTACAAGGTGTACGGAGTGGAGCCATGTGTGTACGAGGTGTACGGAGCGGAGCCGTGTGTGTACGAGGTGTACAGAGCGGAGCCATGTGTGTACGAGGTGTACAGAGCGGAGCCGTGTGTGTACGACGTGTACGGAGCGGAGCCGTGTGTGTACAGAGGGGAGCCGCGTGTGTACGCAGCAGAGCCGTTTATGTACGAGGTGTACGGAGCGGAGCCTTGTGTGTACGAGATGTACGGAGTGGAGCCGTGTGTGTACGAGGTGTACGGAGCGGAGCCGTGTGTGTACGAGGTGTACGGAGCGGAGCCGTGTGTGTACGAGGTGTACGGAGCGGAGCCATGTGTGTACGAGGTGTACGGAGCGCAGCCGTGTGTGTACGGAGCGGAGCCATGTGTGTATGATGTGTACGGAGCAGAGCCGTGTGTGTACGAGGTGTACGGAGCAGAGCCGCGTGTGTACGAGGTGTACAGAGCAGAGCAGCGTGTGTACGAGGTGTACGGAGCGGAGCCATGTGTGTACGAGGTACCGGAGCGGAGCCGTGTGTGTACAATGTGTTCCCATTTTTATTTGTACATATAAGCGGAGCCGTGTGTGTATGAGGTACCAGAGCGGAGCCGTGTGTGTACGAGGTGTACGGAGCGGAGCCGTGTGTGTACGAGGTGTATGGAGCGGAGCCGTGTGTGTACAATGTGTTCCCATTTTTATTTGTACATATAAGTGTTGTCAGGGGCTCATAAAGTGCGGCACTGGAAGCTGAAAACAGACATGTAGCAGAGGTCTTGGAAGATCGGGGACGAACAGCAGAAGTACAGAAGCCGCAGGCAGGAGACGTTCTGGAGACCACAGACAGGTCGCTGTGCACATACAATCAGTCTTACTACCAAGGAACAGGTTTATGTCTTGATAGGCTTTATATAGGCCTAGGAAGCTCCACACATGGAGCACGCTGGGATACTCGCAAAGCCCAATGTGGAGCACAAGAGTTTGTAACTGCGCCATTGGGAGCCATGGTCTTGGATACTGTCAGTGGCTCACAAAGTGAGGTAATGGAGGCTGTAGGCAGACAGGAGACTGAAAGCCGTGGACGGACATGGAGCAGATATCCTGGAAAACCTGGGACGAGTAGCAGAGGCACTACCAGTCACAGGCATACAGCAGAAGTCCTGAAGACTGCAGACAGGCTGCAAGAGGTACTGACACCCACAGGCAGACAGGTAACTGAGGTATTGGAAGCCGCAGACGTCCTGGAGACCTCAGACAGGTGCAGACATACTGGAAGCCACAGGCAGATTGGTAGCTGAGGTGCTGGAGGCCACAGATAATTTTTGATATCAAATTCTGTGAAGTACCTGTGGGTTCAAAATGCTCAATATACCCCTGGATAAAATCCTTGAGGGGTCTAGTTTCCAAAATGGGATTACTTGTGGGGGAGCTTCACTATTTAGGCACCTCAGGGCCTCTCTAAACGCGACATGGCATTTGCTAATGATTCCAGCTAATTTTACAGTCAAATGGCGCTCCTCTTTCGAGCCCTGCCGTGTGCCCAAACAGTTGATTTCCACCACATATGAGGTATCTGCATACTCAGGAGAATCTGCACAATAAATTGTATGGTGCATTTTTTCCAGTTACCCTTGTCAATAAAAGCTACCTGGTTAAAGTAACAATTTTGTGGTAACAATGTATTTTTTTATTTTCTCGGTTCAATATTATAAAATTCCGTTGGATTCCAGGTGCTCACCAAACTTCTAGAGAAATTCCTTGAGGGGTCTAGTCTCTAAACTGGGGTCACTTGTGGGGGGTTTCTGCTGTTTAGATACCTTAGGGGCTCTACAAATGCTACATGGTGCCCGCAATCTATTTCAGCCAAATTTCCTTTCCAAAATTCAAATATTGCTCCTTCTGTTCCTGCTCCTCCCATTTGTCCAAACAAAGGTTTCTGATCACATGTGGGGTATCACCGCGCTCATAAGAAAGTGGGTAATAAACCGTAGGGTCCACTTTTTGGCGTTACCTCTCAAAACCTGTCAAAGTGACACCGGTCAGATTGGTAGCTGAGGTGCTGGAGGCCACAGATAGTCTGGAGATGTTCTGGAGACTGCAGACAGGTCGCTGTGCACACACAAACTAATAGTCTTAATATCAGGACACAGGTGTGTATCTTGGTAGCCTTATATAGGCCAGTTAAGCTCAACACATGGAGCGTGTCCGGTTACTTGCAAAGTCCAATGTGGAGCAGAAGAAAGTTTAACAGACCGGGGGAAGGGAGCAGATCCCAGAGACGGGACAGGCGTGTAACAAGTGGATGATGTCAGCTAAATATCCAACAATGATCCATAAAATTGTGACAACTCTGAATTTTTCTTCCCCTTACATCTATTGATTAATTTTCTATTGATCTATTCTCCCCTTTATCAGTGAATACCATTTATTTTTATCCTTTATCAAGTAAAATAATAATTGCAGATAGTGAAAGTCATTCTTCTGTTACCCAAATCTTTGCTGAACATTACACAATGTACATATCACATTCCTCTAAATAATGGGGACAATCTAGTTATACCTTTATCAATCCATTCTGTGACATTCCCAAAGTGCGCACAACATAAGTAATAACCTATACTAAAATGGAGTTTATTTCTGTCCAACACTGAGCAAACATTTTTCCAACTCCAAATTTGTCCCCTGGTTGTCCCAGGAGTCCCACTTCTAGGTGGAGAGCGATTGCCGCCTTTCTCTGCACCATGATAGACATTTGGCTCATAGCACAATGTCGGGCAAACACCTTCTTTCACAAAAGTAAATCTTAAAGAAAATCTCTCTCAATAACTATTGCACGGACGCTGCAAAATCTACAGATCTGGAATCTTCAGACTGTAATCCTGATAATTTAAGTGATTATCAAAGGGAAAATGTTCATTCTAATACACCATTCAGAGAATTTTGGAATTCAGAAAATAAAGAGGAGGAAGGAGAATCAATAAGAAGGATATGAAAAGATCTCCAATACGGAACAAGAAAAAATGAACTTGAATATGAATGAATTTGTGGATAATATGTCATGAGTGTGTCCCGCTCTGGGGAGACCTCTGATGAGTCTGGGATCAGAAGGTCACACCACCTTATTGTTCACAGGTCTACAACTTGATTTGAGTGAATCTACTTTTTTTTTTTTAGTGCTGTAGGAGTTAAGGACTCTTTCCATTCTGGCTGTCCTTTGTAGCCTTAATCTCAGATTCATTTTTTTTGTGACCACTCCCCTTTGTTAGAAAAATTCATGTATCTTACCATCTGACAGCGGTTATAGAGTCTCATTTTATGCTGACCTTTATGGAAGGAGCCTGTCTCTGGACGAAGCTGAGGAGTTGTGACTATTGCAGCTGTGATGTTTAGCTGCATTGGAAGAGTTTGAAGTGTTTTTCCTTTTTGTGTCTATTTTCCCTTTGTCTCCTTTACCTTGTGTTGTATTAGTGCAGTGGTGAGACTACTGTTTTCGTCGGCCTTCTCACTTGCCATGGTAAGGCACGTGATGACGTCGGGTGGGGGAGGACCCGTATAAAGATGTTAGGGAGCGTAGGGTACAGACTCATGCGAGTTGCAGAAGGTCCCCTCTCATCATCAGGGCCTTCCTTTTTTACCATTTCCATTGTTACCTTTTTGTTATGCTGCACAATGAGCATCTGTAGGCTTTGACGTGACGTAATATTTTGGTTTTGACACCCACAGTTTTATCAGTTGGGCAGATTAATGTCCTGGCCAGGGGCTTAAATTTTGTCCCTGGCATTTTTTTGATAAGGATAGAAATCTTTCAGGTCATAATTACTCTAATATATTTACAATGTTTAATGGATCTGAAGGATTCTTCTCTGAACAGAAGGCCATTGCAATGTTAAGCTAAATGGATAAGGATCGTAATTTCGAAGACGAGACTCAAGAGCATGGAGCTAGGCAGACCTAGAAAAAAGACAAGTTTGGAAGCACAAGAAAGTGGATCTTCTCCGAATGTTTATCTCCAATGCATAATTACACTTGCTGAGGAATGAAGCATCTGGGTTCGGATAGGAGCATTCCATCCACGCATGACACCAACAAGGCCTTCAGAAGGTGTCGAATTGGTATCTGCTAACGCTCCACCACAGTTCGCTGAACAAAACCCCCAATAGAACTGGAGTCCAGATGAGCCGTCTAAGGGAGCTAAACGTCTCCAAACGATGCAGACATGGAATGGAACGAGGAATAGGAAGAAGGCTTGCTTTTGCGGAGGGTAATCCCTCCTTCCAATTCCAGGTAATAGGTTTCCGGCTTCAAAGAACAGGTTTGGACAAGGTGCTCTGCTCCTAAACACAGTACCACGATTTGGAGATTTTCACAATGTAGATCAGATGTTTTGATACTGATTACTTTTGTAGGCTCAGGAACAGGAGCAGAAACAGGAACCTGAGAATCAAATGGCCTTTGGAAGGATGGAGCCAGGTGGATAGCTTTCTTCACACAGAAGACTTCCTTGGAACATTCCTATAACGTATGGCAAAGGAGATAAGATCATCCAGGGTAGTAGGTATATCAAGACCAGCCAGTACATCATTGGTTCTCTTAGATAAAACCTTCCCAAAAGGTGTTCGCCAGTGCCTGATCATTCCGTCTTAATTCAAAAGGGTGGAGACTAGATGACCTGCGTCAGTTCCTCAAAAACGCTCCAGAAATTCTATGAGGTCATTAGTAGTTGGCTCATTTTTTCCCCACAAGGTACAGACCCAGGAGACAGCTTCTCCACCGAGGTGCGAAATCAGAAACACCACTTTGGACTGGTCTGAAGAAAACGATTGACTCAACAGCTTAAAATGCACTGTGCATTGGTTAATGAACCCTGGGCATTGCTTGGGATACAGCATCCTAGTGCCAGTATGGTACTGCCTTTACTTCATATAGCAAAATCCTGAATGGGGCGTAGCCTGCGGCCATTCAAATGGACGCTAGGTGAATGAGCTCTATGAGTCAGTAAGTTCAAGCGACAAATAAATCTACCCAAAGAAGAAAACACTGATCAAATTCTTTTTCATCAGACATAGGAATATCCTGTGATCATTTAGAGACTAGCCTCATCAATTTCCTGAGGTAGATAAGAAAGATATAGGGAGTTATTCCCGGCAGGTCTGTGACACAATTCTAGGCCTGGGAGTCCTCTGAAAGCGAAAGCACTGAAGAATAGTGATTCCCCCAATGAATTGGTCCTCAGGGACCTTATAAGAGAATTTCACTACTGCTAATCTATGATTCACTGTTGGGGGATATGAAAACCCTAAGGGTATGTGCGCACGTTGCTTTTTACCTGCTTTTTACCTGCTTTTTTGCTGCTTTTTCTTCTGCGCTGTTTAATGCCAAAATGGATGTGTTCTTCTATTCAAGCAAAGTCTATGGGAATTTGGGTTTCTTGTTCACACTATGTTGTTCAAAATGCTGCCTTTTTGTGGCAGAACTTTGGTCAAAAACTCAGCTTTTCAAAGAAGCAACATGTCAATTGTTTTTGCCATTTGGGTTTTGCACTGCAAAGCTGAGTTTTTGACCAAAGTTCTGCCACAAAAAGGCAGCATTTTGAACAACATAGTGTGAACAAGAAACCCAAATTCCCATAGACTTTGCTTGAATAGAAGAACACATCCATTTTGGCATTAAACAGCGCAGAAGAAAAAGCAGCAAAAAAGCAGGTAAAAAGCAGGTAAAAAGCAACGTGCGCACATACCCTAAAACCAACTGTTTCTGATAAGGAATAGATTAGATATCAATCATCTTTCCAGGCAGTGAGGGAAGCTGCAGCACCGCTGATATCCCTGGACTCCTGTCATCACAGATTATGTGAGGGCTGTAACACCAAATAAATCACTCGGTCACCAAGCTCAAGCACATAAAAGTTCTATTAATTTCACACCAAAAGAATAAGAAGCTCCTAATGAATTGTCATTAAAGAATTTATGACTTAACAGCATCCAGGGTGTGAGGAAGAGGCCGGGCTGCTGTGCTGAGGTTGCCATGGTTACTCCTCACATACTATATCTGCTGCTGTAACATGGCAGTGGAGCTGTGGTGCCGTACTTATACGATCCTCAGTGGAGGCTGTTCTGATTGAGACAACTGAAGAAATCCTCTTATCTACAGGAGGCTCCTTACCTGTAAGGAACCGGAGCAGACCTTTATCTTCTGAACGCCTGCGCTACCCCCAAATAAGTTATATAGATAACTATATTACCTCTCTACTAACCAAAATACCACAATGTTTGTCTGCTATTTCATCCTTCTTCTCTGCGCGATTCCTAAAACTTAACATGGACAAAACAGAGTTTATTGTCTTTCCTCCTCCTCACTCATCTCCTCCAACAAGCCTTTCCATCAAACTTGATGGTTGCTCACTCACCCCAGTCTCACAAGCTCGTTGCCTTGGAGTGACCCTCGACTCTGCTCTATCCTTCAAGCCACACATCCAAGCCCTCTTCAACTCATGCCGATTACAACTCAAAAATATCTCCCGGATCCGTGCTTTTCTTAACCAAGAATCTGCAAAAACATTAGTGCATGCCCTCATCATCTCCCGCCTCGACTACTGCAACCTCCTGCTCTCTGGCCTCCCTTCCAACACTCTTGCACCCCTCCAATCTATCCTAAACTCTGCAGCCCGCTTAATCCACCTCTCCCCTCGCTACTCCCCTCGCTACTCCCCAGCCTCGCCACTCTGCCAATCCCTTCACTGGCTTCCCATCGCCCAACGACTCCAGTTCAAAACATTAACCATGACATACAAAGCCATGCACAACCTGTCTCCTCCCTACATCTGTGACCTAGTCTCCCAGTACCTACCTGCACGCGACCTTAGATCCTCACAAGATCTCCTTCTCTGCTCCTCTCTTATCTCCTCTTCCCACAATCGTGTACAAGATTTCTCCCGTGCATCCCCCATACTCTGGAACGCTCTACCTCAGCACATCAGACTCTCCCCTACCGTGGAAAGCTTCAAGAGGAACCTCAAGACCCACCTCTTCCAACAAGCCTACAACCTACAATAGCCCTCAGCCCAGTAGACCACTGCGCAACCAGCTCTGTCCTCACCTATTGTACCATCACCCATTCCCTGTAGACTGTGAGCCCTCGCGGGCAGGGTCCTCTCTCCTCCTATACCAGTCTGTTTTGTACTGTTAATGATTGTTGTACGTATACCCTCTCTCACTTGTAAAGCGCCATGGAATAAATGGCGCTATAATAATAAATAATAATAATAATAATAACTAAAGAGTACTACATTAACATATGTGGTACTGAACAAATTAAAGAAAATGCCTGGGGTTTCGAAAAATAATAAAACCACCTTAAATAGAAGAAACACTACACATAAAACAAATACCCCTCTTGTACCTCATCAAAATGACAAAAGCAGGCAGTTACAGGCATCAAATTTTTTAGGGCATAACCCTTCGGACCCTCCTGCACTTGCAAAAATTGGGCTCTCATCTAAGACCTGTAAGGAAGTCTTGAACTCTTGATCCACGTCCACAGCATGTAACACAGATACTAAATCGATGACATTGGAACAAAAGTGCAGTCAACGCAAAACAAAAAAACCTGCGGTACTTACCCAAAACCAGGATTATAAGATACCCTGGAGACAAAATCCACCAAGAGGCTCAATACTATCTCCTTCCAAGCCTACAACACCCCTGCCTCAGGAAATAGATATACAAAAACACAAGTCAGTGGCTGCAGATATAAAAAGCTGTGGAGATCAAAATAGCTTCACCCTCCCATGAGGAAAATAATGATAGTGTTCAAATACAAGGAGAGGACCAATGGATGGGCTGTCATCTACAGGAGATAGCTCCTTTTCTTCCTGCAAGGGTAACTTCAGAAGAAGACGACAAATATACAAAACTAGTTTACCACACTAATATATCTGATGCAGCTAACATAGAGGAACCCAAGACTAATGGGGAAATTTCCACCCCTTCACCAGTTGATGAATCTGAAGGAAATGCAACTGCATCTAATAGCTCTGAGAATCTTCAATTCACAAGAGACGGCTTTATGAGTTCAAAGGATTCCTTATGGGAAAAAGACTCTATCATTAAGTAATATCCCTGCTACTAACTCTCTAATCACCAGATCATATTTAATAAATTTATGTAAAGCCTTTCAGGACAATATAGATAAACATCTCAAAAACATGAGCGATACAATTAAACGTACCATCAACCCAGACAAAGACTCCATTACGGATGACTCTAAAATACTAGATTGTGATGATGCCTACAGCCCAGATACCCATATTTCTGAATTGTCTGGTAAGGATTTTAATTCCACTTCAAGCAATAGTACAAAAGACTGTAAATTATTGGATTGTGATGATACCTACTGCACAGACACACATGTTTTAGAACTGTCTGCTGAAAATCATAATTACCCCTCAAGCAATTGTACAGAAGACGATGTCAACTCTCCGGACACTTATATAACAGGATTGTCTGCTGTGGATGGTCATTACCCTCCAAGCGATTGTACTGTGGATTCAATAATACTGGACTGTGATGATGCCGACTGCTCAGACACCCACATCACAGAATTATCTGCTAAGAAAATATTCAATGAAATGCTGGCCTCTATCAAACAAATATTTGCCCTACAGATTACAGGTTTATCTACGGAAATCAATAATATCCAAAGGAAAACTGAAAATATGGATAATGGAATTCTGGTTATACAACAAGAAAAAGAAGATTTAAATAATTCCATCAATTTAATACATAAAGACATTTCAACTTTAAAAATGCAAAAGACAAATTCTGAGGATTATGCTTGAAGAAAAAATCTAAAAATAAGAGGCGTTCATCAATCGGTAATCCCAACTGACTTAAAATATTACCTTAAGACAATGACAAGCACACTGATACCAGATCTTTCAAATAACGAACTTGTGTCTGATGCCTATAGAAGTCCAAAACCTTCTTACTTCCCCAAGGAGACCCCAAGGGATATAATCGTCACCTTCTCCTCTCTCTATGAAAGGAATAAATTGCTGTCACTAACAAGACACTCAATGAAGCTCCCAAGACCTTTCGACTCTATTTCATTATTCAAAGGCCTTTGTAAGTCAACTTTACAAGCTAGGAAACTTTCTAAGGCTATGTGCGCACGCTGCGTTTTTTTGACGCTGCGTCTTTGGCCGCTAAAAACGCATAAAAACGCATTCGCTGCAACAACGCGCAAAAAACGCAACGGTAAAAACGCATGCGTTTTTATCGCGTTTTGCTGCGTTTTTGGCTGCGTTTTGCTGCGTTTTTCCAATGCATTGCATGGGGGGAAAACGCTGGAAAAAATTGACATGTCCATTTTTTTTAAGCTCAAAAACACAGCTTAAAAAAAACGTTGTGTGTGGACAGCAAAAATGAAAACTCATAGGCTTTGCTGGGGAAGCAAAGTCATGCAGTTTTGAGCCCAAAAACACACCCGAAAAACACCGCGAAAAATGCACTGTGCGCACATAGCCTTAGGGCTTCACAAAAGAACTTATCAACAGTGGAATAAAATATAAATGGTCACAGTCCGCAATTATCAAGCTATGTTTAAACAACAAGTCGTTTGTTTCATCACAGGAGGAAGGATTTCAGATACTTCAATACTTTAACATAAACATTGATCAGAATGGCCATCATATCTGCTCCACTTGATTAAGAATTCTTTTTACATGGTCTCTGATCAGTTGTAGTCTGAAAATATGGATCTTGATCTTAGGAGTTTTTAACTGAAAAGAATACTAAATCTTTCAGCCCTACTGGATCTACCAGTTATAAGGCTACTGTAGCATTACAATGGATACTCCACCACTAACTTTATACTTTGGAACTACTACTCTTTCCTGGAATATCCTTTAGTACTTCTTCATTTAATGGTGGACTAAGGACCTTAATTCAGGAACTGTTCGTTTCACCTAAAGGCCGGACTCTCTTCCCCCATAGTTGAGGTTTAATCTCGACCTGGGCAAGCGTAATAAACATTGTGAGCTAAATATTGCTTGATATGTATTACTAACATGACTTTTTATCCTCTTCTAGCTGTTGACCTTTCTCCAAGGAATATATTATACCGTACTCTACCTTTAGAAAGTTATATTCAAGACTTACTTACTTACTCTACGCATTAATATTTAGCACGACTTATCCAAGAACTGAATTATAATGTTATTGTAGATGTTTAAATGCTTGTCATCTTTCCCTTTTTAAGGGATTTCCCTCTCCTTCCTGCTCTTTACCTCTTCCTTAATAAATATTTCCTTCCCTACCTTTCTTTTTCCCTTCCTCACCTCCCTTATGTTTCAGATTCCTATGTGTTAAATGTTTATGTACAATATGAGTAAGTAACTAAGTTATTGGAAGCTTTTAATTGTTTTTTTATGGTAATGTACTGTATTGTACTGTATTGTATTGTATATACCCTTATGTTCAAATTATCCTATAAAAATATTTTAAACACATATAGCAAAATCCTGGTGGTTGGTTCTCTTTAAGATTCCTTTCTCAAAAGCTTTTGTTATGAGGAGAGCCTATTTTGTTTTAAATGCTGAAAAAGGATCCATAGTTGTAATCCCTTAAGCCAGCTTTACACGTTGCAATGTCACATACGATATCGTATGCGATTTGCAACGCCCCCATCGTATGTGCGGCACGTTCAATTTTGTTGAATGTGCCGCACAAACGATTAACCCCCGTCACACGTACTTACCTTCCATACGACCTCGATGTGCGAACATCCACTTCCTGGAGTGGGAGGGACGTTCAGCGTCACATCAACGTCACACGGCAGCCGGCCAATAGAAGCGGAGGGGCGGAGCTGAGTGGGACGTAAACATCCCGTCCATCTCCTTCCTTCTGCATTGCCGGCTGGGAGCCGTAGGACGTAGGTTAGATCTATTCATCGTTCCCGGGGTGTCACACACTGCGATGTGCGCTACCCCGGGTACGATGAACAACCCGACGTGCAATACATGAGGAATAAACGACGTGTGTGCGATGAACGTTTAAACGTTCAATCGCAATCGCACGTAGCTGTCACACCCTGCAATGTACCTTACAATGCCGGATGTGCATCACTTACGACGTGACCGCGCCGACACATTGTAAGATACATTGCAGCGTGTAAAGCGGGCTTTAGTGTATGGGGTTGGAGAGATTAATCTGAGCTTCCTTAAAGTCATCCCTGTTTTGCATGACTATTCCATCCCCCTTGTCTGCTAATAGTTTCATAATGATTTTAGGGCAACTTTTTGCTTTTTATTTAGGTTATTTGGGGTATATGGGAGTGTAAATTTGATGCTACCACCAGGGGGAGCCAGTACTGAGGCAGAATGTAGTGCTTCTAAGTGTAGTTAGGCGCAAGCCCACTAGAGGTCACTAGCATCTGCAGAATGATGCAATAGAATGGTCGATCAAGCCGAAAATCAGTGCCAGGAAGTCACGTAGGTACAGAGGGATAAGCGGAGCTGGAGTCAAGTGAAAGCCGAGGGTCGGAAAGCCAGGAGGTATCGTCAGGAGCTGGAGGGGAGCAGAGCCATAGTCAGATAGCAAGCCAGGGTCGTAAACCGAGAGGACAAGTTAGTATAGAGGGAGTGGAGACAATAACAAAGCAGAGAGCGGGTTAGGGAAACAGGTAGGTAAGACAAGACGGGAAGGACAAATGTCAGGGAAAGGAGTACTGGGTAGTGGGCAGGATCAGAACAGACTCACAGGAACCAAAAGCGCACACTGCAGAGCAGGAACTATCAAGGTAAGCGTACCAAGGAAAACAGTTCCAAGATAAGGAAGAATGACCCCCGGAATGAGGCACAACAGAATAAGTTCCTCCCATCAGACCAAACCCTGGAGAATAAAGACAGCAGCAAAACAGACACACATAATTGCTTTCCACAAGCAGAGTCATACGTGAATCATGATAGTAATTTTTACGATTTTATTGAACTCTTCAAGCACCAAGTCGAGGAAAGTGTCCAAAAAAATGACCTTGGCTTTCAAGAGGTAAAAGCTTGATTTTGGAAAAACATCAATATGTAGTCCAGTGTCATATAGAAATTAGAAAATCCATAAAGACTCAACAAGACCCCTATGCAACTGACCCCCTCCTTTGAAAACAGGTAACTAAAAAGAATCCTCTAGCAGATGTAAGGCCAATCTCATCTTGAATGCACAAGAATGTAGAAAAGGACAGATTTATGACCGGTAGAGATAAGAGCAGCAGTTGAACAGAAAAATAGCAGAGAAATTCAAATCCTTTGTTTCTCCTTATAGAAAATATGAATTGAGGTTTTATGAACTGCATCAATATAATAGATAGGAAAGTCATATTTTGAAATTTGTGATATAGTGGAGAACACAAAGCATCGTTCCGCATCTATGGGTGATGGCCGGGGTCCCGCCAATTGGATATCGGCCAGATAGGAGATATTGCATAGATATTTTTATCTATCTATAAACAGATAGAATCGTGATAGGAAAGATGATTGTAATATCTCCCGAATGGGACCTCCAGGGGCAAAGATATCAGAAAGTTGGGACCCTCATAATTTTCTAAGACTTAGATACATCCTATAGTTATCTGAAGTCCAGCCCTGTTATGAGTCACCAGTATGTGAGTGTAACTTGTGTTAATAAAAAGCTAATGCCAATTATGATCCTCATTCAATGAAAGGAATATTGTCATGTAGGATTGCTCCACGTTCCATTGGAGTCCTTACCTCCATAAATCTGAAGCCAATTTTTGTGACCCAGATTCAATAATTTTCTTTTGTTATTCCCTTTTATTTTATGTAATTGTATATACCATATTGTTTTGTTCCCCCTTGTAATATCTTTTGTATATTTTATTAACACTGCTTAGTTTTCAGATTAATTATCTAAAATTAATAGAATTATTCCACTTACTCTATATATTGCATCCTGAAGCCATACGCTACTTGTAATGTGTGTCCAATTGGCCTGTATATTGGTGGTGGCAGCTAGTAGTAGTTTCTTTCATTTTTGTGGAGTTGGCAGTGACTGTATCGAGATGTAGATATATTCCATCAGATAGAAAATGTTGTATATATACTATACCCTCACTGTGAGCTCCCCAATAATCGGCCTAGAAGTGGAAACAGTCATGGCCTCTTCCGTTAAGCGTCTGTCAATTAAATAATTATCCTGACAATTAGGGGCAGCAGTGTGCTGTTTTGTGACATCTTGTATCAAACGTTTTTCTGTTTGGGGGACTATCGTTATCCATTGTGAAATTTAAGGGCTAATTTACATATGATTGTGTGAAGGTCCATGAATAAGGAGTATTTATCTATGGTATTTGTGGGACAAATCAAGAGTATTATAGATAGTACAATAGACTACATTTCCAAAAGTTTATAGGAAAATAAATAAAAAATTAGCACGAATATTTTTGTCATTTAGTTGACATTTTTTCCTTAGTTTAGCTAAATAGATGTTTATCTGACCGTCCTTTAAATGGAATTTGTCACTGGGTTTTGCTATCTGATCTCAGAACAGCATGATATAGGGGCAGAGACCCTGGTTTCAGCGATGTGTCACTTCCTTGGTGTCTTGCTAAATTCTACTAAAAAGGGGGCTGAAAGCCCGTACTTACGAAGCGCTCACTGATATCCTAATCAGGCACGAATACTAATATTCTTTATAGCAAGATACTATTTATTTTAATAGCACATGAATATATATAGTCAATGGTACATAGGCATAAGAACTATAGTCATAGAAACTTATACAATAACAGAAATATGCATCAACATTACCGTTATGTTGTAGCAATCCTTTCACATCGGAGGGAACTCGAGTTAATGATAAGGAATCAACATGGCATCTTGCATCACAGGAACAGTGCGTACGTACACTTCAATGTCCTGGAAGGTTTCCCTAACATTAAGCGAGTCTGGTGTATTTTTATAGGAAAACATTGTAGGTTGTGTTTAAATGGTCACCAGCATGTGACAGCTGAGTCATGTTCATGTAACTTGACCACAAAATGCTGTGGGCACCGGCAGCTTCCTGCACATTTCCTGCACATCCTGCCAGTTGACAACTGACCGACCACAGTTTGACCATAGTGTTAGTGAAATATTGCAATGAGCCGTAAATTTCATATGCAAGCTTCCTTAAACCTGTCTTTAAGCTAACCACAAGTTTCCGGCAAGTGGAACTGTAAATGTTACTTCCTTATTATCTAAAAACTGCTTCAAAACCTGGATGACATGTATTCCTTGGTCATCATTAGTGAAATATTATCCAAAGGACATCTCTTTGATACTGAATTATTGATAGGTCAAATAATATCTGGGATCACTCCTATCTTTTGATTATGATTCCTATCTAATCACACATTCTTTCAGTCATATCACATTGGTATCACACTTGGCTGCTTGCTGAAGTTTTGATAAATATCAGTTTTATCTGCTTAAGATCTACCAGTTCTTGAAATGCTGCTCTGTGTATAATCCCACCCACACCACCAATTGGCAGCTGTGTACAATAAGCAAAGACAGAAAGCTGCCAATCATGGGTGGGGCAGGTCTATACAGAGCTAATGGAGATCGACGATACATGGTAGAAGTTTACTAGTTCTCTAGTGATAATCCCCTAGTGGTAATACAGTGATTTTATTAAAACTACAGCAAGCAGCCCAGTAAATGACACTTCAGAGTCCCTCTCTGTCACAGCGTTTGGCTGCGTAAAATGTTCCCTGACTTTCTATTTTTCCTGCTATCAGTATTCATTGTACTAGGTATCGCCTCTGTTGGGATTTCATCCTTTTACCGTTAGGACCTAAGGGAACTCTTCTTCCCTTCAGTTGCTAATAATCTGTATTTTCCCTTGGGTTTAAATACTCTCATGTTCCCTGGACTTGTGCTGGTGATATTCAGTTCATTCACAAGTTCTGGATGCAAGCAGGTGGCTTGCACGCATCAGTAATATCATTGTTGCTCTTTACTGAACTTTTTACTGAGTCGTCTAGAGATAAGTTGTTTGTTGTTTTCCCTTGTTTGTTATCTCTGTGTGTCCTTTAGTGCTTAGTGGGGTTGACGAAGAGCTCATCCCATCCGTTCCCTATTTAGGGCTCAGATCAGGGTCAGGCTAGAGTCAGGTATCCGACTCGGCGCATAGGTGTGGAATCTATCTAGGGTTGTGAGGGAACTCAGATCACAGCGGTAGACTAAAGGTGGCCTTACACGCTACGATTTCGCTACAGCGATTTCGTTGGGGTCAAGGAATTTGTGTCGCACATCCGGCCACTGTAGCAATCTCGTTGTATGTGACTCCTATGAGCGATTTTGAATCATCACAAAAATGTTCAAAATCGCTCATCAGTGACATGCCCCCCTATTCCCAATTATCGTTGCTGCTGCTTGGACGATGTAGTTCCTCATTCCTGCGGCAGCACACATCGCTATGTGTGACACCGCAGGAACGCGGAACCTCACCTTACCTGCGTCCCGGCAGCAATGGGGAAGGAAGGAGGTGGGCGGGATGTTACGTCCCGCTCATCTCCGCCCCTCCGCTTTGATTGGGCGGACGCTTAGTGATGTCGGGCAAAAACAATTGACATGTCAATTGTTTTTGCCATTTGGGTTTTGCATTGCAAAGCTGAGTTTTTGCCCAAATTTCTGCCACAAAAGGCTGCAGTTTGAACTGCATAGTGGGGTTTAGAAACCCAAATTCCCATAGACTAAGCTTGAAAAGCAGAACACATCCATTTTGGCATTAAACGCTGCAGTTGAAAAAGCAGCAAAAAAGCAGGTAAAAAGCAGGTAAGAAGCAGGTAAAAAGCAAAGTGGGGCCCTAGCCTTAGAGTTCGGAGTTCGGGTGCTTTATGTATCCTAACCACTCGATCTAGCATCGGTATGCTCGGGTACACTCAGTGCTCAGCCCAGTGCGAGCCGCTTGCAGTGTGTGAATGGCTTTCACAGGGAGGTAAAAACATTGTTATGGGTGTATTGTGTACAAGGAAAAAACTCCGTCATCCCTCCCCCTGTAATAAATACTCTGTTAATGGCCGGTTACATGTGGGCGGAGACCCGAACTGCCCAATCAGTGGCTTCCAACGGGATTCAGGTCAAGTCCGGTTTCCGAACTAAACTTTATTTAAAGTCCGACTGAAAAAGCCGAACCCGAACTTCAACGGGTCCGCTCATCTCTATTTGTGGGTAGCCCCACAAAAAAAACAATCCCTTTGGATATTAGACATATAAAATCCTTCCATTTTTTTTTATTACAACAATTATCTTTTGCAAAAGGGATTGTTTTTATAACATAAAGAGCCCAGTATATGCGGGGACTACTCTTGATGGATGAAGTTGTGCATGCCTCTTCATGAATCTGGAGCGTTTGACGAGTAGCATGTGCCTTCTTGTGCTATACTAGAAATATTACTCCCATCAGGGATTGGAGTGATATTTCTGGCATAGGGAACACCACAACTCATCGTGAATTTAAAGAGCTGTGGTGTCACGCCCCTGTCCCACCCAAAGTCTGCCAATTTTGGAGTGAAATGGCAAAATCTGCCAAAATTTGAGAACTATGAATTGATCCAAATTTTTGGGATTTTTCACAGCTTCTGTAACTTTTTTTGGCATAAGAGCTTTGATAAACTGGGACTAGAGTGTCTTAACAACTTCGACACATCTAGGATGCATAGTGCGATTCACTTCTGCACTGTCACGGCTGGGGACAGAAGCTATACCAGCCGTATATTACAATACAAAGGGATGGAGAAAAGAATGCCCTATCACTAAGGAAAGAGTGAAGTGGAGACCCCTGACAATACAGCTCACCCTCACTGCCCTCACCAACCCTATACAGGTTCTGCACCTATCGCCGAGCAGGAATACCTCACCCTAGGCAAACCCTGATCTGGGCCTAAGTAAGAATGGCAGGTATGAGCTCTTCATCAAATTAACGCTAAGGGAGACAAAAGGAAACAATACAGGGGAGACAGAAATGCTGCCACCTGAGCCCAGGTACATAGCAAAATTCAAACACTTATCTTAGGAGTAGTTACCACAGAAGTCTGTAGAACAAAAAGAGGAGACAACCGCTGCAAACCATAGCCAGGATCAACTATAAATCTCACCCAAAGCACCCAAGGGTGAGGTTTATAAAGGAAGTCAGAGGCTCACAACTGAGAGAAAAAAAACCTGACAGTTTTCCAGAGTCATAGAGTCCGCTGCTGCAGAAACAGAACTGTCAGTTAACAACACGTTCTGCAAATCTCTGGGATTTTCCAACACTTCTGCCATTGGATTCTCTGCCGGCCGTGACAACTCTGTGACATCCCCTTACTATTTTTGTGCTAAATGCCTACAGCTCTGCCTCAACTCCAGAGGTTCTCAGGCAAAATCATCACATCTAAACAATAGAGAAAGACAGGCATGAAGAATATACATTTACAAGCATTTATTAACAAAGTCAAGTTTTGAAATGCAATTAGATACAATATGATATACTTCAGAGTTCCTATCTCCAATCTGGGGCTGCACTTTTTAGTAAATAAATCAGTGGGCAACCTGAGATTAGTGAATTATCTAAATATAATCCAGTATCAAAACCTTTCACAAATGTTCATAAAGCTCTCAAAATACCCAACTTACTAGCAAAGTGGAGCTTGAATTTCCACTTTGTGGGATCTTAGTATGTAGAGCGGGATCCCACAAATCTCTGCGGCTGCTCTAAGCACAAGAAGTAGCTCTTTCAACTAATCCAGGGCTGTCACAAACTTTTTTTTAAGGTTTTACTGAACTGCTTAAGAAGGATGCCGCAGGGGGGCGTGGCCTGGACATGGAGCCGACAGGACGCATACTGTAAGAGCTCCTCATTAACGGCTGCTAACACTGCCATCCATTAGCAATCACAGGCGACCACCGAGGTCAGATGAGAGGGAAAGCAGGTCTCCGGTCACAGACGCCTGTCAGAGGGACTTCCAGCCGCGGGAGGCAAGGTATTGTGCCATATCTGACTGAGCCTCAGCGTCCTCCCAGGCCTGTAATGGCGACCGGGACGCGTGCTGCTGCGACCCGGCTGTCACAACCTGAGCGCTCTCCTACTTCCCCCGCTCGCTCTGCACAACACCCGGGTGAGAAGCTACGGACCGACCTATCACCGCGGGCTCCTGGACGGATGGCTCCTGAAGAGACCGGCCTGTGGTGGATGATGGGGGAGGGGTGAGCAGTGGGGAACTGGCTGCAGGGCGCGCTTCTCCCCCTGAGTCATCACAAAGCAGAGGATCTCTTGCCTCCCTTCCTGACTGCTCCAGCTCACCAGGTACCCAGCGGTCGTCCCCTGCCCCACAATACTCATATACCTCGTCAGCTGGCTCAGGAGAGGCTGTGACACAAAACAACAGCTTGCTCACCCTCCCCTGCCATGGAGGGGAGAATACAGCTACTCCCTTGAAAAACTATGGGGAAGACCAAGGCTCAGAAATGTCAGCTTTAAGGCTTCAAATCAATGCAATGCCAACCAAACTGGATATGGAGGGGTACATTGCCCGCCTAGAGTCTGTTTGTAAGACTGAAATTCGCTCTTTGAAGGAGGGAATGATCTCACTGACTAACTCCGTGCGGGCCCTTGAATCATCCACCCAGGATTTATACTCTCAGCAAAGCTCACAACAACAGCTTATAGATCAGCAGTCTCAACAGATCCACCTCTTGTTTGACATGATAGAAGATGCTGAAAACCGCAACAGACGAAATAATGTGCGAATTCGTGGTTTGCCAGAGTCAGTTGGGCCTCAGGATCTGATCTCTACACTGCAGAGGATGTTTAACTCCTTGCTGGAAAGTCCCCTTGAAACACGCATTGAGATAGACAGAGCACATCGTGCACTGGGTCCTAGAAACCCGGATCCAGAGAGGCCAAGGGACATTATCTGCAGGGTACACTTCTTCCAGATCAAGGAGAATATTATGAGAAAAGCAAGAGATAAAGGTACCCTTGATTTTAAAGGAACTCCCATACAACTCCTGGCGGATCTTTCCCGATCAACACTTGCAAAAAGGAGGGCCCTGAGACCCCTACTGGAGGTTCTACGCAACAAAAACATTGCTTATTCCTATGGCTATCCTTTTCAACTACAAGTCAGGAAGGGCCCCAATCTGATCATATTGAGATCTCCAGCTGACCTGTCAGACTTTCTTTCGGCTCTGGATCTTCCTGGGATAAAGCTGTTGGACTGGCCATATACTGCCCCTCCGCCCCAGAGAGGGGTCCATCGTGGAGGTTCCTTCCCCTCTGATCAACAACGTACTCAGCGACAAAGGCCTCAGAGGTCGCCGAGAATCTCATCGGCGAAGACTTGAACTCTCGGGACTTCTAGGGTATAAGCGTTGTTTGAGGAGAGGAATGAAGTTCGTTATTGCCTAGTCTGATGCCTAACCAATGTTGCCCTTTGTCCGTTCCCCCCCTCCCCCCCCTTTTTTCCCCTCCCCCCCCCTTTCCCCCCCTTCCACCCCTCCCCTCCTCCCCCCCCTCTTTTCCTCCTCCCCTCCCCCCCCTCCCCTGGTCATTACCATTTCTAATAATGCTGGGATTCTCTGCCTCCCCTCTCGGCATTCCCCAATGCTGAGATGGGATAGCTGAACCTCCATGGATATGTATGCCTCTCATAAAAACCTCACGAGTTGTGAGTTAGAGGCGGGAGTATATTACTACCCCGCCCTTGTTATTGTAATTAATCACACTGAGCCTGAGCTGCTATATGTGTTACTTCCATTCTGGTCGGGTGGGTGACCGCCTGTGGTTTTCTTTTCTTTTACCCTTTTTCGGTATTAACTAGTTAGGTAGTGCGGCAGCCGTCCTCCAGGCGACATAGTTTTCAGTCACCTCCCACATTAGGGTGTGTTCCTAGAACACTGGTTACGATTATTCTCTCAGTTTTGATTGCCCTCTGAGCTAGGACTCAGGAGGCTAAGTAAAGACAAGTTTTGATATTATTTTTTATTATTCTGGTCTCTTTTTCCGTCTTACTACTTTCTCTGCTCTCTTTTCCTTAATCTTGGTTTCTTTCTTTTCCCTCCCCATCTTCCTACGCTTCCCTTGGGTGCCCGGGAGATAGTGCTTCTAAGATGGCGAATCTTAATTTATGCTCTCTAAATGTTAGAGGATTTAATGTACCAGAGAAGAGATCCAGGATCCTCTATAATATGCATAAAAAAAGAATCCATATTTTATTACTACAGGAGACTCATTTTAAAACAGATCACATTCCCACACATAAGCATAGATATTATAATTCTTGGTTCCATAGTACCAATCCGGCTGCAAAATCCAAGGGAGTTAGCATCGCTCTACATAAATCTCTTCCAGCTCAGGTGTTATCAGTCAAGGCAGACCCAGCGGGACGATTTATTTTTATCAAACTTAAGATCTGTACCAAATTATTTACTGTTGCCAATCTTTATCTCCCCAACCAGGACCCGGTCAGAACTTGCCAAAAATACCTGAACACCCTCTCTGATTTTGCTGAAGGCTCCTTAATTCTCTGAGGAGATTTCAATCTTATCTTTGATCGGACTGTTGACTCTTCCTCGGGTAGGTCTTCTGTTCCTGCAGTGAGACTGCGGGGTCTCAGGAGTAAATTACTTGATTTGAGGCTCATTGATGTCTGGCGTACCCTACACCCTAAAACACGGGACTACACTTTCTATTCTCCTGTCCATAATATGTACAGTAGAATAGACCTTTTTTTATTAGTCACCACCTACTCTCGCATGACCCTGCCTGTACTATAGACCCTATGGTGTGGTCCGATCATGCTTCGGTGTCACTGTCTTTCATTTTGACAGATTTACGCCCCGGGGAATGGCTATGGTCATTGAACCCGAACTTATTAAAAGATCAGACATGTCAGTCAGCCATTAGGAAGACCATCACGGACTTCTTCGAATTTCATGCCAATGATCCAACCCCCTTACCTCTTCAGTGGGAGACTCTGAAGGGGATGATCCGGGGGGCCTTTATTCAACAGGGAACCAGACTCAAAAGGGATAGAGCTTGCGAAATAGACAGATTACTGACTTCCATTCAACACCTAGAACAGACCCATAAACGGACTCATGACCCTCAGATTTTGGCAGCCTTGCTCAAGGCTAGACTGGATCTGGGGTCCCTCTTGGATGCAGCGTCCGCCCATCATCAAGATAGAGGTAGGAGATTTATGTACGAATTCTCCAACAAGCCAGGCAGAGCTCTGGCTAGGTTTCTTAATCCTCGCCTTCCCTCTACATTTATCCCCAACATTAAATCACCTTCTGGCCATTCAGCACATAAACCTCATGAAATAGCAGATGTATTTCGAGACTATTATGACGGTTTATATAACCTAGGTGGCCCAGTGGCGGACATGTCCCCAACAAATTTCCAAGCAAAAGTTGACGATTATGTTGATGGTACCCCTCTCCCCCCACTGAACCATACGGACTCTCTCATGCTAGATGATCCTTTTAGCGAACAGGAGGTCACTGCGGTTATTAAGGGTCTGGCCAATGGTAGGAGTCCTGGTCCAGATGGATTTCTGGCCAATTTCTATAAGCAGTTTGCCTTGGAGCTGACGCCCTTCCTGACTAGGACCTTTAACTCCATATCTTCAGCTTGCCCCTTTGCCCCAAAAACCCTTGCGGCTACCATAACGGTGATTCCCAAGCCTGGGAAGGACCCATCTTTATGCTCCAATTACAGCCCTATCTCTCTCATAGGGGTAGATGTCAAGATTTTCGCCAAACTAATAGCCAACCGGTTGTCCCCGCTATTGCCTGCCTCAATCCATACTGACCAAACAGGGTTTGTCCAGGGTATAGAGGCGCGCGACAACACTATTAAAACTCTGCTTCTGACCTCCCATATGTACAGACAAGGAACTCCAGCCTGCCTCCTATCGATCGATGCCGAGAAGGCATTCGATCGTCTTAATTGGACCTTTTTACGCTCATCCTTGAGGCAGCTGGGAATCGGTCAAACCATGTTAGAGAAAATTTTTGCCCTGTATCATAAGCCCTCAGCACGAGTCTGAGCCAACAATACTCTTTCCTCTCCCCTGCAAATATCTAATGGCACTAGACAGGGGTGCCCTCTTTCACCCCTTCTATATGTTATAGCCATGGAGCATTTGGCTATATCTCTCCGAAACTCCCCCGATATAAAGGGCTTTGACGTAGGTCAGAAATATTATAAACTTGCCTTATACGCTGATGACCTTCTTCTGTATCTAACGAACCCGGAAACCGCTTTCCCAATTCTTATTCAAGAATTCCAACGCTTTGGCATAGTTTCTAACTTTAAAGTGAACTACTCAAAGACAGAGGCCCTTAATATTTCTCTCCCTACCACATAAGTCAATAGACTAAAATCCGCCTTCCCATTCAAATGGGAGATCCAATCTATCAAGTATCTTGGGATATCTGTTTCGGCCAATCCGGATGAGTTGTTTATGGCTAATTATTCCCCATTACTTAATAGAACTCTTGCTGATCTTAATAGATATAACCGGGGCCGACTTTCCTGGTTTGGCCGAATCAATGCCCTCAAGATGGACATACTCCCGAGGTTCCTCTATTTATTCCAAACAGTCCCGATAAAGGTTACCAAACAGTATTTCAGACAACTCCAAAGAGCATGTAGCAGGTTTGTCTGGGGTTCGGGGAGACCTCGGATTAGATACACCACACTGGTGAGACCGAAATCCAGGGGAGGCGCTGGTCTACCTGATTTTGAAACGTACTACCAGAGTGTCCTCCTCACGAGGGTCTTGGATTGGAGATTTAACGATCTCAATAAACAATGGGTGGGTATTGAGTCCCATCTCTCCCCCTTCCCTCTGACACAACTCCTATGGGCCCCCCTTCAGCAGAGGCCGGCGGTTTCGGGGTTTCAACCTCTGACTCAGGCACTCATGCTTTTCTGAGACAGACATCTGGAGACGTAAAACGTATCCCACAGACCGGGGAGTATGAGTTCACTTTTTAATAACTTAGACTTTCCCCCTGCAATGGAGAGATCTTTCTTCTTGTGTTGGGACTCCGCGGATGGAGTTACACTAGGACAGGTTGCCAGGAGACTGTCTGGAACGGCGTCTTTTGGGGCTCTGCAGGAGGCTTGCCCCGAGAGGAGGCTATCCTGGTTGGAATATATTCAATTGACCACATTCCTAAAAAAAAATTCCCGGGGAATGCTCTATTATCCAAACCTACACACTTTGAGACCCTAATCTCATTAAATGCCGCCCCAAAACATGCCATTGCATTGATATACAACCTCTTGTGTACAGCCCAGTATAAAGGTACCCCAACGTATTTGGAGGCATGGCAAAGAGAGCTCCAGATCACGCTGTCGGAACAGGACCATCTCAAAATCTTTACACTCTCTCATAAAATGTCCATTTCTTGTAGTGCACAGGAGAAAAAAATTTAAAATTCTTACACGCTGGTATAGATGCCCTGACGTACTGCATAAGATCTTCCCCACAGTACCAGATACCTGCTGGAGATGCGGAGTCGAAATTGGTACTATGAAACACATATGGTGGGATTGCTCCTTGGTAAGGACATTCTGGGATTCAATTTTTGAAGTATACTTTCAGATGTCGGGTATTCGGGTAGCCCCTACACCTCAAATAGCTTTGTTGTCCCTACTTCCTGGGTCTCTCTCTGTGACCAAAAGAGGTATCCTGCGCTTCTTTCTCATCGCTGCTCGTATGATTATCCCAAGACATTGGAGAACAACTACAACCCCCTCTGTGAGGGAATTTTTGGAGGAGATGAATAGACTGGAACGTATGGAGTCCCTGAAGGCAGACGATAGTGACAAATGGGATAAACATGCTGGCACCTGGTCTTCCTGGTTCCTCTTCCGAGATACTCCGGGCTATACGTCTTGGCTCAGATAGGGGGCTTTACATGGGTCTTTCCTCCTGCAGGTTCCTGTAGCGGATATTTGCAACATACAAGAGGATGCGTATATCTGTGCGGCGGAGCTCTCTGGACACCCGATCCACCCCTATCTATCCCTGTCTTCCCCCCCCCTCCTCTCATACCCTCTTCTCTTTCTTGTATCTATCTTTTTCTTCTTTCTTATCTCTTACTGACCTTCACTCAATCTTTATAGTTAATATAGTTATCCATAATATTGTTATAAGATGCCATACCATAATAAGGTTTAACCTAAGTTGATATGTTTTATCTGCTTTGTTTTCTTATTTGACTATTCTTATCCTTGTGAAAATATTCTTATAGTACAGTATTATCTGACTGATCCAAATGTTTGGATTAATTTCAACTTCTGTACTACTACATCCTATATGTGTTATAAGCAGTACTCTGTTCATTTTACCTTTAAGCTCAATAAAATTATTTACTGAAAAAAAAAAGAAGGATGCCGCAGAGCTGGGGTCGTAGAGCTCACTCTTTCACTGTGAGGGTGATCACTGAGGGTTGTGAGATCTCACAATCTGAAGTTCCTTTTGGGGGACATTAGGGACACTTCAAAAAGTTTTGGTACTGGATTATATTTAAAAAATTCACTAATCTGCGACTTTTCACTGTTTTAGTAAATAATAAAGGCAGCCACAGATTTATTATAAGCACTATTTAGAGGGAAAGTCATCTAACACATTGCACTAGAAACTGGGGGCTATTACCCTTGTAACAGAGTCAGCAGCAGATCCCCCTATAAAGCTGGAATCACACTTATGCGAGTAAAATCGGTCCGAGTCTCATGCTAGAAAGTAGCATGAGCTCTGTTCACGTTATGATCAGTGTGCAATGCAACTGCAATGCGATTCTGTGATTTTTCAATTGATTGTAGTCCGTGTGCAATCCGTGTTTGATGCGTATGTGATCCGTTTTTATTCTCAGCAGCTATGTCATCTGCCATTCAGCTCTGCTACATGGCCGCTGACAGCAGACACAGACATAGCCGCGCGATCAGAATGAAGTCAGATGAACTTCACCCGACTAAACTGTCATCCCGCGGCTCTGTCTTTGTGTCATGGCCAGATTTTCGGTCACCGGTGAAGGTATCACCGGTGACCGCAGTTTCCCTGAGTGACTGCAGTGATCTCCGCTATCAGCGGTGCCATCACTGAGGTTACCCGCGGCCACAGCAGAAATCCTCTCGCTGAGATCTGTGGCCGCGGGTAACCTGAGTGACGTCATCGCTGATAGCGCGACTCACTTCAGTCGCTGCGGGGAGCTCACAGAGAGCGGTCGTGGTCTGTGACCGCTCTCTGTCAGCTTCCGATGTAGCAGAGCTGAAATCGTTGTGGGACCTCTGTGGATTATGTCGGACATGGAGGGGTATTTGGGGACTTTAATAAAATGGTGAAAGAGGTTGTTGTTTTTTGTCATTTATTACAAATAAAGGATTTTTGGATGTGTGTGTTTATTTTCTTTAACTAACAGGTTAATCATAGAAGTTATCTTGGGGAGACGCCTGCCATGATTAATCTAGGACTTAGTGGCAGCTATGGGCTGCTGCCATTAACTCCTTATTACCTCGATTGCCACCTCACCAGGGCAATTCGGGATGGCCGGGTACAGTCCCGGGACAGTCGCATCTAATGGATGCGGCTATTCCGGGCGGCTGCTGGCTGATATTGTTAGGGTGGGGGGCTCCCCATAACGTGGAGCTCTCCATCCTGAGAATACCAGCCTTCAGCCATGTGGCTTTACCCTGGCTGGTATCAAAATTGGGGGGACCGCACGCCGTTTTTTTTTAATTATTTATTTATTTATTTTACTTCATGATATAGACCCGCCCACTGGCAGCTGTGATTGGTTGCAGTGAGACAGCTGTCACTCATCGTGGGGGCGTGTCTGACTGTAACCAATCATAGGCGCAGGTGGGTGGGGAAAGCAGGGAGTACGAGGAGCGGCCTTTTTCAAAAGAGGAGAATCCGCCAGTGTGAACGCTGTGCAGCGCCGCGCCGGTGATCGTGGATCGGTGAGTATGAGAGAGGGGGTGGGAGGGAGAGACCGACATGGACAGAGAGAGAGATAGAGCCAGAGAGAGAGACCGACCGACCGACAGAGAGAGAATAGAGACCGAGAGGGAGACACCGACTGACAGAGATAGATTGGCCGACATTGTCAGACCTCACTCATTTACCAGTGTTTTCTGAAACATGCGATAAATGTATTTAGAAAAACGGATGTCACTAGGATGGTGTGTGTGCCATCCCTGTGACATCCGCTTATTTACCCGCTCCCATAGAGTTGCATTGGAGAGACTCGCGCGAGAAACTCACCAAAACGCAGCATGCTGCGATTTTTTTCTCAGTCCGATTTGGACTGACAAAAAAATAGAAGATGAGAGCTGCCTCATTGATTAACATGGGTCCGAGTGCAGTGCGAGAATTTCTCGCATTGCACTCGTGCGAATTAATCGCAAGTGTGAAGCCGGCCTAACAGTGCGTCATGACCACATTGTTATGGTTTGAAAAATACGATAAGTTTAAAAAGAGAGAAAATAGTTCTATCCCTCACCAATTTTTACTTGAGCAATTGTAGCCAATTTTTAAATAAAACCCCTTGAATTATAGTACATCATGATGGCTTCTCCCATGTGACTCATCTGACAAAAGAAAGCTGAAGTGGAAACTATTCTTTGAGCATAACACACGGGATCAGTGTAGGGCTTTGGGCATTCAGGAGGAGGATTTTGAGTGCTTTCAATCCCTCACTGATCTCCTCAAGGATAGCGCTAAAGGAAGGGGAGACGGTCCCTTCACTTGCCTGAAGAGGCCGAGTAAGAAATCTCCACCAGCCAACAACTGTACAAGTGTTGACATCTTTCTTAAGCTTGTGCAGGATGACTTGTTGAAAATTCCTCAATCATTCCTTGGTCATTCGAATCTTACGGAAGGGGAATCCCTGGCACTTGATCGGCTATCAAAAAACGATGGTCTCATTATAAAAAAGTCCGACAAAGGTGGGAATCTTGTGGTCCTAAGTCATTCAAAATATCTTGACATGTGCTACTCTCTATTGAAGGATAGGAAGACGTATGAAAGGTTACCTAGTGACCCAGCAAAGATGTATGTAGATCTCCTTCTCCCCATACTTGATCGAGCTAAGGGTTCTGGCTTGATTTCAGATAATGAATATGAGTTTTTATCACCACAGAGTCCAGTGATCCCCGTCTTCTATGCACTTCCTAAAGTGCACAAGGGCCTAGAGCCACTTAAGGGCAGGCGTATTGTGGCAGGGATTAGCTCCTTGTCCCAAAATGTCGGGATCTATGTGGATAAAGTTCTACGCCCATTTGTTACTGCCCTCCCGTCATACGTCCGGGATACTCCTCATCTATTACAAATTCTTGAAGATGTAAGTGTGAGCCCAGACACTATCTTGGCCTCCATCGACGTTGAGGCACTTTATAGCTCGATCCCCCATGAGCTAGGTATACAGGCGGTTAATTTTTTTCTGAGGACTAGAGCCGTCGAGTGTGCAAGGCACAGTAGATTCATTGAAGAATTGCTGTCCTTCACATTATATCATAATTATTTTTTATTTGATACCAAGTACTTCCACCAACTCAGGGGTACAGCTATGGGGAGCCCTTGTGCCCCCAGTTATGCTAATTTATTCCTGGGTTGGTGGGAGGAAACGGTAGTTTTTGGGGGGGGAGGATGGGGAATCTCATCAATGTATCGGACTTTGGGTCCGATACATTGATGACATCCTCATCCTCTGGACAGGGTCCATTTTTGATTTTGAGGAATTTGTTGGGGGCCTCAACAATAATTCCTTAGGGCTTAGATTTACCTATACATGTGACCATAATTCAATTACCTTCCTGGATTTGGTAATAGTGAAGGATGGAAAGGGCAAGATCCAGACTCTTACACATCGAAAGCCTACGGCGACTAATTCTCTACTAAAATGGGATAGCCACCATCCTCTTTCTCTTAGAAGAGGTATACCAAAGGGGCAATTCCTGCGTATACGCAGGAATTGTTCCAGAGAGGATGATTTTGAAAAACAGGCAGCAGATCTCTTTGATCGCTTTCTGGAGCGTGGTTACCCTAGACGTATTTTACAGCAGTCTTATGCTTATGCCCAAAGTACCAAGAGACACTCGCTTATGACTCCGAGGATACGTGAGAATAACTCTAATATCACACGTATAATTGGTACTTTCGACACCCAATCTGATAGAGTGTTTTCGATAATTAAAAAACACTGGGGGATTTTAAGGGCTGACCCTGACCTTTCTAAACATATTTCAAAATTACCGTGTATTACATATAGGCGGGGACGTTCTTTGGGTGATAGGCTTACTCACAGCATGTACCAGGCACCTAGACCAGAAGGAACCTGGCTGGATAGAAAAATTGTCGGTATGTTCCGTTGTGGTAATTGCAAGTATTGCGGATCAATGGAACAATGTAAGGGAATAAAGAGTGCGGCTACTGGCAAAACATTCTATCTGCGTGATTTCAGCAACTGTAGGACCTCCGGAGTTGTCTATAGGGCATCTTGCACGTGTCCTATGGACTACGTCGGCAAGACCCTGAGAGAACTCCGGAGGAGAGTGGGGGAACATCTTTCCGATATTCGGAATAGACGAGATACACCAATCTCCCGCCACATGAATACGATCCATCGGGGTGATATAACTCATATTCATTTCTCTGTATTAGAGCTGGTAAAACCTAATCCTAGGGGTGGAGATTTTGATAGGCTTCTTCTGCAGAAGGAGTCAGCATGGATATTTAAATTGAGCTCCCTTACACCAGGGGGGCTTAATGAGCAGCTTATTTTTAGTTGCTTCCTCCCCACTTAGTATAGACAGGGTTTATACTGTTTTAAAAGTCCTATTATGCCTTATTCTGGAAGAATACTCACTTATTCTGTAAGGGGTTTTTCTATATTGATGGATATTATTATTATTATCTTTGTAATGTGCTTGCCCTAAGGGTTGCTGTGGAGAATATGCAATGTTTATTTATGTAAGCGATATAAGCCATATGTATGTTTTTCATACTCTATGACATCTTATTTAATCTAAGTTAATGTACTATCTTTCTTATACCTGGAGGCCTGTGGTGGTAGTTTTAATGGATGCGGTGCTTAATAATATATTCTTACACCGCTGCTTGAGTGATCTCCATCAGCGGCTGTGTAATTTATCTAAGTCCAAATTCTATGGCATTGCGCATGCGTGCCTATATTCCTTCTATTGGATCATGAGATATGGCTCTCTAAGGACGCTAGCGCTGCATCTATGGAGACCGCGCGCATGCGCGGTAGCTCCTGTTTCTCTTCAGTATTTCTGACCCCTGTGAGTTTCCGTCCGGCGCGGGCGCAGAGCGCGCACGATACTGGGCATGCGCGGCCTGATCTTGGAGCGTATTAGCCTAGCTGGCCGACGGGTTTATTGGTCCTTATGGGCCCCCGTATGGCGCGTGCATGAAGCGCGCGTCATGTCGGGGGTGCGCACCGGATATTCCGATAGCGTCCGCCCTGCTGTGCCCCAGGTGTATTGAATGATGTATGGTATATATATACCACATATGGTAGTGCAGCTCCATGGCGATCACTTGGACTGTGGTGGTCATCTGCACAGTATTACCTGTACCACTGCTGATCCTGTTACCTGACGCCATGGACCTGCACACCTAATCTCCATATCATTCTGGGCAAGTACTAATCATCACTGTCTTCTTATTTTTTCATGCCACTGTGATAATGTTTTCAAACTGTGCACCTATATGTATCTCTATGCTGATTAAATGTATTTAACCTCATAGCCTCCTGATGAACCACACTCTCCGTGTGGGGAAACGCGTCGAGGTGGAGTTACTGAGGTGGAATTTATGCATGACATGAAGGTGGATGGTTCACCTATAATATAAGGACTTCTGAAGAGCGACAGCATATAATTGCTTGGACCTTATGGACTGACATGCCCCAAACCTTTGGTGCTGAACAAATATTCTATTTACAGCCTATAAGATAAGTCCTATGCTCTAAGTTGACTGTGAACCATTTCTACCTTCTACACTGAATTGTCATTGGAAATTAATTATATGTACATGATCCTATGATCATATGTTTGATTTACACTGTGGTGTGGATTTTTTACTGTAATAAAAATTGTTTATATTGGGAATATTTGGTTACCTTGTTAAATTATAATATTCCCGGGACTTATTGATCCAATTTTCTATACTAACTGAATTTCCAGAGTATGGCAGGATTTTTATCAGGGCCTGTTAATACGGCACCCTGGGTTGAGGAAGCGAACCAAGTATTCTCCACGAGTGAATTCTCTGCAGCGAATACAGGTTCAACCCTCAAAGATTCCTTTAAAGAATTATTAGCTAATTATAAAAATAACATACGATCGTGGTGGGAAATAAAGGGTTTGGAAAGCTATATTAAGCATCAGATTGTCCCTAGGGGATTAAGGATTAATATCCATCCCTCTCCTAGGACTGCTTCTGAAACCTTTTTGACCTTGTGGCGAAAATAATCTATAGCCTCTTCCATAAGATTAATGACCCTCCTCTTAGAGGAGGAGAAAAAACTATTTGCTGAATCTACTACTGTCCTTAATACAGGTATTGATAACATCTTACGCCTTAAAAACGATCCTGACTTTGTCAGAAGGGAAGGATTATTACAAACCTCTATAGAAAGGTTTCAGAATAATTTGAAGGAGAGGAAACACTCCCAATTTATTAGGGATTTAGCAGAATTTAGGGAGGACAAGGTTTTCCAACCCCCCCCCCAGACAACCATCGTCAGTATCTTCTTCTGATCTTGATACATCGGATTCTGAAAGATCAAGGATAAGTACTAACCCCCCTGAGATAGCCAGTCGACCCCTATGGCCAGCTCCAAAAAAATAAAAAAAAAGGAGAGACGGACAGTTTGGTTATCATGGGCCACCTCGTGGGTCTTCTGGTCCATCTGGGTCTTTTTTGGAGCAGAGACACCTAGGAGGCTATTACCCACGTACAAGAGCGCATCAGGCCAGGGGAGGATTTTAAATCTTTCGGATGTCCCCCTTTCCAGTAATGATTACGCGATTCTATCAAAGGGTCTGGGATTTATTCCCTCAAACCGATATGATTGCTTCAGCTGGATAAAGGATCTGGAGTTATTTGGGCGAAAGCTGAAGTGGAAACTATTCTTTGAGCATAACACACGGGATCAGTGTAGGGCTTTGGGCATTCAGGAGGAGGATTTTGAGTGCTTTCAATCCCTCACTGATCTCCTCAAGGATAGCGCTAAAGGAAGGGGAGACGGTCCCTTCACTTGCCTGAAGAGGCCGAGTAAGAAATCTCCACCAGCCAACAACTGTACAAGTGTTGACATCTTTCTTAAGCTTGTGCAGGATGACTTGTTGAAAATTCCTCAATCATTCCTTGGTCATTCGAATCTTACGGAAGGGGAATCCCTGGCACTTGATCGGCTATCAAAAAACGATGGTCTCATTATAAAAAAGTCCGACAAAGGTGGGAATCTTGTGGTCCTAAGTCATTCAAAATATCTTGACATGTGCTACTCTCTATTGAAGGATAGGAAGACGTATGAAAGGTTACCTAGTGACCCAACAAAGATGTATGTAGATCTCCTTCTCCCCATACTTGATCGAGCTAAGGGTTCTGGCTTGATTTCAGATAATGAATATGAGTTTTTATCACCACAGAGTCCAGTGATCCCCGTCTTCTATGCACTTCCTAAAGTGCACAAGGGCCTAGAGCCACTTAAGGGCAGGCCTATTGTGGCAGGGATTAGCTCCTTGTCCCAAAATGTCGGGATCTATGTGGATAAAGTTCTACGCCCATTTGTTACTGCCCTCCCGTCATACGTCCGGGATACTCCTCATCTATTACAAATTCTTGAAGATGTAAGTGTGAGCCCAGAGACTATCTTGGCCTCCATCGACGTTGAGGCACTTTATAGCTCGATCCCCCATGAGCTAGGTATACAGGCGGTTAATTTTTTTCTGAGGACTAGAGCCGTCGAGTGTGCAAGGCACAGTAGATTCATTGAAGAATTGCTGTCCTTCACATTATATCATAATTATTTTTTATTTGATACCAAGTACTTCCACCAACTCAGGGGTACAGCTATGGGGAGCCCTTGTGCCCCCAGTTATGCTAATTTATTCCTGGGTTGGTGGGAGGAAATGGTAGTTTTTGGGGGGGAGGATGGGGAATCTCATCAATGTATCGGACTTTGGGTCCGATACATTGATGACATCCTCATCCTCTGGACAGGGTCCATTTTTGATTTTGAGGAATTTGTTGGGGGCCTCAACAATAATTCCTTAGGGCTTAGATTTACCTATACATGTGACCATAATTCAATTACCTTCCTGGATTTGGTAATAGTGAAGGATGGAAAGGGCAAGATCCAGACTCTTACACATCGAAAGCCTACGGCGACTAATTCTCTACTAAAATGGGATAGCCACCATCCTCTTTCTCTTAGAAGAGGTATACCAAAGGGGCAATTCCTGCGTATACGCAGGAATTGTTCCAGAGAGGATGATTTTGAAAAACAGGCAGCAGATCTCTTTGATCGCTTTCTGGAGCGTGGTTACCCTAGACGTATTTTACAGCAGTCTTATGCTTATGCCCAAAGTACCAAGAGACACTCGCTTATGACTCCGAGGATACGTGAGAATAACTCTAATATCACACGTATAATTGGTACTTTCGACACCCAATCTGATAGAGTGTTTTCGATAATTAAAAAACACTGGGGGATTTTAAGGGCTGACCCTGACCTTTCTAAACATATTTCAAAATTACCGTGTATTACATATAGGCGGGGACGTTCTTTGGGTGATAGGCTTACTCACAGCATGTACCAGGCACCTAGACCAGAAGGAACCTGGCTGGATAGAAAAATTGTCGGTATGTTCCATTGTGGTAATTGCAAGTATTGCGGATCAATGGAACAATGTAAGGGAATAAAGATTGCGGCTACTGGCAAAACATTCTATCTGCGTGATTTCAGTAACTGTAGGACCTCCGGAGTTGTCTATAGGGCATCTTGCACGTGTCCTATGGACTACGTCGGCAAGACCCTGAGAGAACTCCGGAGGAGAGTGGGGGAACATCTTTCCGATATTCGGAATAGACGAGATACACCAATCTCCCGCCACATGAATACGATCCATCGGGGTGATATAACTCATATTCATTTCTCTGTATTAGAGCTGGTAAAACCTAATCCTAGTGGTGGAGATTTTGATAGGCTTCTTCTGCAGAAGGAGTCAGCATGGATATTTAAATTGGGCTCCCTTACACCAGGGGGGCTTAATGAGCAGCTTATTTTTAGTTGCTTCCTCCCCACTTAGTATAGACAGGGTTTATACTGTTTTAAAAGTCCTATTATGCCTTATTCTGGAAGAATACTCACTTATTCTGTAAGGGGTTTTTCTATATTGATGGATATTATTATTATTATCTTTGTAATGTGCTTGCCCTAAGGGTTGCTGTGGAGAATATGCAATGTTTATTTATGTAAGCGATATAAGCCATATGTATGTTTTTCATACTCTATGACATCTTATTTAATCTAAGTTAATGTACTATCTTTCTTATACCTGGAGGCCTGTGGTGGTAGTTTTAATGGATGCGGTGCTTAATAATATATTCTTACACCGCTGCTTGAGTGATCTCCATCAGCGGCTGTGTAATTTATCTAAGTCCAAATTCTATGGCATTGCGCATGCGTGCCTATATTCCTTCTATTGGATCATGAGATATGGCTCTCTAAGGACGCTAGCGCTGCATCTATGGAGACCGCGCGCATGCGCGGTAGCTTCTGTTTCTCTTCCAGTATTTCTGACCCCTGTGAGTTTCCGTCCGGCGCGGGCGCAGAGCGCGCACGATACTGGGCATGCGCGGCCTGATCTTGGAGCGTATTAGCCTAGCTGGCCGACGGGTTTATTGGTCCTTATGGGCCCCCGTATGGCGCGTGCATGAAGCGCGCGTCATGTCGGGGGTGCGCACCGGATATTCCGATAGCGTCCGCCCTGCTGTGCCCCAGGTGTATTGAATGATGTATGGTATATATATACCACATATGGTAGTGCAGCTCCATGGCGATCACTTGGACTGTGGTGGTCATCTGCACAGTATTACCTGTACCACTGCTGATCCTGTTACCTGACGCCATGGACCTGCACACCTAATCTCCATATCATTCTGGGCAAGTACTAATCATCACTGTCTTCTTATTTTTTCAAGCCACTGTGATAATGTTTTCAAACTGTGCACCTATATGTATCTCTATGCTGATTAAATGTATTTAACCTCATAGCCTCCTGATGAACCACACTCTCCGTGTGGGGAAACGCGTCGAGGTGGAGTTACTGAGGTGGAATTTATGCATGACATGAAGGTGGATGGTTCACCTATAATATAAGGACTTCTGAAGAGCGACAGCATATAATTGCTTGGACCTTATGGACTGACATGCCCCAAACCTTTGGTGCTGAACAAATATTCTATTTACAGCCTATAAGATAAGTCCTATGCTCTAAGTTGACTGTGAACCATTTCTACCTTCTACACTGAATTGTCATTGGAAATGAATTATATGTACATGATCCTATGATCATATGTTTGATTTACACTGTGGTGTGGATTTTTTACTGTAATAAAAATTGTTTATATTGGGAATATTTGGTTACCTTGTTAAATTATAATATTCCCGGGACTTATTGATCCAATTTTCTATACTCATCTGACAAAAGAACCTGATTAATGATAAGAAAACATTTGCCACATTCTGAAAACAAGAATGGTTGCTCCGTTCTGTTGGTTTTCTGATGGTCGGCAAGACTTGATTTACCAGTTAAACATTTAAATTATTTACAGCATGAAAAAGGTTCCTTCCCTGTGCGGCTTCTTCACATGTTTAACAAGATCTGATTTCTAAGAAATACATTTTCCACATTCAGAACATAAAAATGGTTTATTTTGTGTGATGTTTTTGATGGTAAACAAGACCTGATTTCCTAGTAAAACATTTACCACATTCTAAGCATGAAAATGGCTTCTCCCTTGTGTGAGATCTTTGATGAACAACAAGGTGTGATTTCTGAATAAAACATTTCCCACACTCTGAACATGAATACGGCTTCTCCCTTGTGTGATTTTTCTGATGTCTAACAAGGTCTACTTTCTGAATAAAACATTTCCCACACTCTGAACATGAAAATGGCTTCTCCCCTGTGTGATTTTTCTGATGTCTAACAAGGTGTGATTTCTGAATAAAACATTTCCCACACTCTGAACATGAAAATGGCTTCTCCCCGGTGTGATTTTTCTGATGTCTAACAAGGTCTGATTTCTGAATAAAACATTTCCCACATTCTGAACATGAAAATGGCTTCTCTCCTGTGTGAGATCTATGATGCCAAACAAGATCTGATTTCCGAATAAAACATTTCCCACACTCTGAACATGAAAATGGCTTCTCCCCTGTGTGAATTTTCTGATGTTTAACAAGGTTTATTTTCTGAATAAAACATTTCCCACACTCTGAACATGAAAATGGCTTCTCCCCTGTGTGAATTTTCTGATGTCTAACAAGGTCTGCTGTCCGAATAAAACATTTCCCACACTCTGAACATGAAAATAGCTTCTCCCCTGTGTGAATTTTCTGATGTGTAACAAGGTTTATTTTCTGAATAAAACATTTCCCACATTCTGAACATGAAAATGGCTTCTCCCCTGTGTGAGATCTATGATGCCAAACAAGATCTGATTTCCAAATAAAACATTTCCCACACTCTGAACATGAAAATGGCTTCTCCCCTGTGTGAATTTTCTGATGTGTAACAAGGTTTATTTTCTGAATAAAACATTTCCCACACTCTGAACATGAAAATGGCTTCTCCCCTGTGTGAATTTTCTGATGTCTAACAAGGTCTGATTTACGTATAAAATATTTCCCACACTCTGAACATGAAAATGATTTCTCCCTTGTAGGGGCCGTTTCATGTTCCACATCCCTTCTGTAACTTTTATTTTGCATACAATTCTGTGATAAATCAGAATATTGGACTTGTTTGAAAAGATCAGATGATAGAGCTTTCCAAGGAAGGACTGGAGGTATATCTCGGACAGCAGCATGCTCTTCATATGTATCATGTGTGATACTTTCATCATCTGTTTTAAATTCTGAAGATATTAGAGGTCCACCTGAACTCCTGATACAGTCATCGGCTAAAAATAAACACAACATTATTTTTTATTATATAATTTTGAAAGTAGATTTGTTTTTTTTTAAATCAGAACATACGAAATTAAATTAGGAAACAAATTATTCTGAATCTGTTTTCCAATTTTGAAATCTTAAGCGGGCTTTACACGCTACAATATATCTAACGATGTCTCGGCAGGGTCACGTCGTAAGTGCCACACATCCGGCATCGTTAATGACGTAGTTGCGTGTGACACCTACGTGCGAAAAACCGTTGATCGCATACACGTCGTTCAATAGCTAAAAATTGAACGTCCGGTTGTTCAATGTTCCTGAGGCAGCACACATCGCTGTGTGTGACACCCCAGGAACGATGAACACATCTTACCTGCGGAAGGAAGGAGGTGGGCAGGATGTTTACGTCCCTCTCATCTCCGCCCCTCCGCTTCTATTGGCCGGCCGCTGTGTGACGTCGCTGTGCCGCCGAACATCCATCCCCCTTCAGGAAGTGGATGTTCGCCACCCACAGCGAGGTCGTATGGAAGGTAAGTATGTGTGATGGCGTTTAATCGTTTGTGCGACACCGGCAACATATTGCCCGTGCCGCACATACGATGGGGCATGTGCGATCGCATACGAGATCGCATATGTGATTGCAATGTGTAAAGGAGCCTTAAGAGTTACATCTTCGTTAACTCGGATCTCCCATTCCTAGCACCAGTTCTATGGAATGTGCTACAGTAAATAATCTAATTGATTGTTGCAATGTGACTGTAGGATAATGAGGGACAGGGGGCTCCTATACTTTCCCTCATGCTAGGAGACCTTAGGCTATCCCTACCCTCTGGATTCCCCCTGAACATGGAAGTATGGCAGGACTATGATGGAAATACAGATTAAGAGACAGATGGGAAAACCAAAATTCAGACACACTACAAACTCACAGAAATAAACAGTGAGAGACTAAGGAGAAAAGCAAGAGCAGAAAAGCAGAAACAAAAAAACAACAAGGGTTAACATCACAACTGCTCACAGCAATAATGCACGACAACCATCAGTTTGTATCACAACACCTCACCAGACCTGTATAGGTAAACTATAGCTGGCATTAATGGAATAGTCAAGCCAGCATATACAGAAGGGGAGCGAATGATACTGACTCCCCTACAGCATGTGATGAAAGACATTAACAAGGAGCCCAGCAGAGAATAAGTCTTGCTAGTCTAAAGCGGGCTTTACATGCTACAACAAATCTAACAATGTGTCGGCGGGGTCACGTCGTAAGTGATGCACACCCGGCATCATTAGTGTTGTTGCAGCATGTGACAGCTACGTGCGATTGTGATTGAATGTAAAACCGTTCATCACATACACGTCATTCATTTCCTTAAAATTGCACGTCGGGTTGTTCAATGTTCCCGAGGTACCACACATCGCAGTGTGTGACACCCCGGGAACGATGAACAGATCTTACCTGCGTCCCACGGCTCCCGCCGGCAATGCAGAAGGAAGAAGGTGGGCGGGATGTTTACATCCTGCTCATCTCCGCCCCTCCACTTCTATTGGCCGGCTTCCGCGTGACGTCGATGTGACGCCGAACGTCCCTCCAGTTCCAGGAAGTGGATGTTCGCCGCCCACATCGAGGTCGTATGGAAGGGTAAGTACGTGTGACGGCAAATAATCGTTTGTGCGACACGGTCAACAAACTGAACGTGACGCACATACGATGGGGGCGGGTACGATCGCATACGATATCGTATGTGATATCGTAAGGTGTAAAGCAGGCTTTACTAAGTATGTGGCATCTCCCTGCGCTGCTCACAGACATCAGAGAAGTTAGCAAGCAGAGTGCCAGAATCTGTAATTTCCACAGATCCTGATGCCGCCATGACAGTTGGCGATGCCTGCAAGCATCTCGTTGTGACATTGATCCACAACATAGACAATTTCAAAAAGGTTTTTTTTTCGAAGACGAAAATATAATAGAGACAAATGCCAAATATTTAATGGGCTTGTCCGGGACTATAACGCTGATGGCCTATCCTTAGGCTTTGTAACCAAAAAGGTAGCAGGGTCTTGCTGTCTGTGCAGATAAACATTAGGGCTCCAATTCATCAACACCGGTGATGTACAATGAAAATTGATGTCAGGGACTGAAGTGAGATTTCTGGCATAGGGAACATCGCAGTTTGTTATGAATTAGAGAAGCGGTGGTGTTAAAAAATATACTCTTAAATATATTTTTCTTCAAATACGTAAAGGCGCATGAATGAAAAGACCTCAAAAATGTAAAAATAAATGTATTTTATCTATTTAAAAATGGTTGCCAGGGTTCAGTTACAGAAAGGAAAAATAATATACTTTGATAGCTTACGCAAAGAGTTCATTTAGTCCATAATGATCAATGGGAAGTCTTTACCCATCTTTCTTTGATTCCTGAATGGCAAAGCAAGGGATGTCATCTCTTAGGCCGGACAACGTGTCTTCATCTTGCACAGGAGTCTTCTGACAGCAGGCAATGTGGAGGAGCGAGCCAGTAGCCCCCTCCATCGTGTATTATATACCAGCTGTTTAGTCCATATAGGGTGTTCTAGTGGAACATAGTTGAATATAGTTCCATATTACGTAACCTTCTGGAAGCTTCGGGAAGGATTTATATATATCCCTCCATGTCAGTACTCAAACATACTCAATATAAATATTTTAATACTTATTCCTTATAAAAACTTAATTAATAAACTATGCCCTCCAACATAAACAGAACTGTGAACTTATATATCCTTCTATAAAATATTTGATAACTAGATGTATTAATTTTAATGTTTTTACAGGTGGCATCACACCCTTCTTCTGGCCTAGCTCTGCCCATTTTTGCAAAGCTGGTTAAAATTGGTGTGAAACCTCCAAAATGTGCACAATTTATTTTTTGTACATTCATTTATTATTGACTGCAGAATGGCTATGATGTATCAATGTTTGGAATCAGCGGTACAAAAGGATGTAGATGAAATAGAGAATCATGACTGTAAGGCACTAGAGTGTTAATAAGTGCTGAGAAAACCGTGCAATGTAAAAAAAACCAACGGTTATCGTAATCAAAACAAACAAGAGACTATAACAATATAGCTCTGGAGTGCAGCCAGGCCAACCATCTTCGTCTTTATAAAATCCTTCCCCGGTCTTCTTTCCAAGCTTATTGAGCAATTCACTAGGGGCAAAAAGGGGGTTTTCAGGTTCCATCTGGTACCAAACATCAATGATGTATTTACTAGTGTCAAGACCAACATAATCCAAAAGCTCAAAAGGACCCATTGGGTAACAGGCTTCCAATTTCATTGCAACATCCATGTCTTCCTTAGATGCATGACCTCTTTCATGAAGATGCACGGATTCCATTAGGTATGGTACGAGAAGACGGTTAACAATGAACCCTGGGATGTTCTTATGTACCGCCCCAGCGCCAGCAGCCGGGCTGCTGCTCAGATCCGGATCTGCGGTGGCTCGAGCGGTCTTCGGACCTGAGAGAGGTTGCGCGGACACTCGAAATAAAAAGGGGGGTATTTACAGGGGATTTTGTGGTTAGAGTTCGTGACGCCACCCACGGTGTGTGGTAAGGTGGAGTACCACCACTGCTGTTGGGAGCGCAAAACCGAAATTCTGAGCACCGCTGCAGCAAGAAGGGAGCACGCTTGGATCCCATGCCCGATGGTGTTGCTTGTTAGCCTGTGACCTTTCCCTTGGCACCTTCTTTACTTGTTGGCCCCTGTAGTTTAAAACTAGTCGGGTCCCGCTCACCTGTATGGCTAACGGAGTGAGCTTGGTCTCAGGGTTCACGCATGGTATTTTCTGGACTGTGTATTGGGAAAGTCCTATCCCCCTCGTTGCGCTAGTAACCCGATTTTGGAGCGGGTGGAGAACGAATCATGAAGTCTTCGCCCTCGTTGGATAAATTACAAGGACGCTTGAAGCTACTTCCCGGCCTAGGGTCCAAGTACCCTGTCGTGCCCTGGCCCCTGCCCGGAGACGGTTCAAGGCCGCTGGCTGCCCTCCTCGGCAGTTCCGTGCCCCTTGACATGATCCCTTGCGACTGGGGTTCCAGCTCGTACCAGGCCCAGACCAACGTCTGCCACCTAGTACCGAGGAGCCCAGCTCCTAACCTGTGACCTCTCCTCTCAAGAGTCACTTCACAACTCCCCTCTCTTCACACTCCTGACCCTCCCAAACCAACCCCCCCCCCCAAGTAGGCAGCCTTATTCTCTTCAGGCTACCCAATGGCGTGTCTGGTGGGTGTGGTGGAGCGTGTTTCTAGGATTTTTGATTGGCTTGGCTCTTAGCAACACGAAAAGGTCAGGGACCCGTAACCAAGGAGGTGGATACTGTGCATAAGGGCAGACTGCACAATACCCTGTGACGACCTGATAGGCCAGGGCGTCACACTTACATGAAACAGGCATCTTTCCTAGTGTTTAACTGAAGTCCATGAGAGAGTCAGAAGTCGTTTGGCTATTCATTGGTGTTTTAATGAACTCCACCAGCTTCATCATTGGTACTGGATTAAAGAAATGCAGCCCTCCGAACTGATCCTGCCTAGTTGTGGAGTTGGCTATATCAGTTATTGCCAATAAGAATGTGTTGCTGGCAAATATGGTGTGTTCTGGTGCAAATCTGTCCAGTGTCTTGATTAGTGCATTTTTCACTTCCAAGTTTTCTATTATGGCTTCCACCACCAGATCATTGCTGTGCACCACGGCCGCTGGGTCTGTGCTTGTGCTGAAGTTTGAGAGGGTTTTGCTGATGAACTGTGAAGCAGCCTCAGGTTTGTCTGCAAACATCTTCTTAAGGCTGCTTTACACGTTACAATTTCACATGCGATCTCGTGTGCGATGTGACACGCCCCCATCGTATGTGCGGAACGTTCAATTTGTTGCCCGTGTCGCACAAACAATTAAACCCCGTCACACGTACCGTATTTTTCGCTTTATAAGACGCACTTTTGTTCCCCCAAATTTTGGGGGAAAGTAGGGGGTGCATCTTATAAGCCGAATATACGGGGGGGTGTATATATATATGTACACTGCAGGGTCCAGGGGAGGTGGGGGCGCTGTGCTGGGGGCAGGTGAACGCTGTGGCGGCAGCGTTTGATCTCCTGCTCCCGCTCATATAATATGCACAGCCGCTGTCCATCTCCGGTGGTGCTGAAATCGCACCGCAGTGTGGGGCTGGGGCAGCGGTGCATATTATATGTCTCTGCGCGCCCCTGTGATGGTACATGCCCCCCCTGTGTTAGATTTGGCCCCCAGGCTGCTGCTCATTCTAAAATAAAAAAGCTTTACTTACCTACTGCAGCGTTTCTCCCCATGTCCCTGCTTCCACTGTGATCAGGCACGCAGAGATCTCAGTCTGCTGTGCCGATCACATGACCGCACTGAGAACCAGGAAGTAAGGAAGAGAACCACGGAGGGAGACAGGAGGGAGATAAACGCTGCAGGAGGTAAGGAAAGAGGGTTTTATTTTACTATGGGCAGCAGCCTGGGGGCGATATCTAACACAGGGGGACTTGTGCGATCTATATAGGGGCCATGGGCAGCATTATGGGGGCGATATCTAACACAGGGGGACTTGTGCGATCTATATAGGGGCCATGGGCAGCACTATGGGGGCGATATCTAACACAGGGGGACTTGTGCGATCTATAGGGGCCATGGGCAGCAGCATGGGGGCGCTATCTAACACAGGGGAACGTGTGCAATTCATAGGGGACCATAGGCAGCACAGGGGAATGTATGCAATCCATAGGGGGCCATAGGCAGCACAGGGGAACGTGTGCAATCCATAGGGGACCATAGGCAGCACAGGGGAATGTATGCAATCCATAGGGGGCCATAGGCAGCACAGGGGAATGTATGCAATCCATAGGGGGCCATAGGCAGCACAGGGGAACGTGTGCCATCACAAGGGGGCTATATTCAATATAAGGGGGCCATATCCAGATTAAGGGGGCTAATTTTAGGATGGGTGGCTATGAGGGACATATACCCTATATGATTTGTTAGAGGGACACTGGCATTATAAGATAGACCCCATTTAACATTAAAAAAAAAATTCTCTTTTCCTTCACCAAATTTGGGGGTGCGTCTTATAATCAGGTGCGTCTTATAAAGCAAAAAATACGGTACTTACATTCCATACGACCTCGCTGTGGGTGGCGAAATCCACTTCCTGAAGGGGGATGGACGTTCGGCGTCACAGCGACGTCACACAGCGGCCGGCCAATAGAAGCAGAGGGGCGGAGATGAGCGGGACGTAAACATCCCGTCCACCTCCTTCCTTCCGCATTGCCGGCGGGATGCAGGTAAGATGTGTTCATCGTTCCTGAGGTGTCACACACAGCGATGTGTGCTGCCTCGGGAACATTGAACAACCGGACGTTCAATTTTTAGCTAATGAACGACGTGTATGCGATCAATGTTTTTTTGTACAATCCGAATCGCACATCGGTGTCACACGCAACAACGTCACTAACGATGCCGCATGTGCGTCACTTACGACGTGATCCCGCCAAAACATTATTAGATATATTGTAGCGTGTAAAGCCCGCTTAACCCCTTAACGACCGCGGGCCGTAAAATTACGTCCTAAATGACATAATCTTACTGCCCGCGGTCCTCCGGCGGCAGCATGCCGCGATCGGCACACATCTCAGCTGATTTTCACAGCTGAGATGTGTGCCTGCTAGGCACGAGCAGAATCGTTATCTGCTCGTGCCGATTAACCCCTTATAATGGCGCTGTCAATACATGACAGCGCCATTATAAGCGCAATCGCGGTAAAGTTTTACTTACCGCCGAAACCGGAAGTCACGTGACGCGATCACGTGACTCCCGATAGTTGCCATGGTAGTACAGGGTCATGTGATGACTCCTGTACTACACATGAATTGGTTTCACTTTCGCTGTGCCCGGAGCACAGCAAAAGAGAAAGACAGCGTATCTGCTGTTTACAGCCTTCCAGCTGTGATCAGCAGATACTGCAGAGCGATCGGAATGCTGATCGCAATAGCCCCCTAGGGGGACTAGTAAAATAAAAAAAAAAAGTAAAAAAATAAGTTTTAAAAAATTAAAAAAAAACAAAAAAACCTAAAAGTTCAAATCACCCCCCATTCGCCCCATTAAAAATTAAAGGGTTAAAAAAATAAAAAATATACACACATTTGGTATCGCCGCGTTCAGAAACGCCCGATCTATCAAAATATAAAATCAATTAATCTGATCAGTAAACGGCGTAGCGGCAAAAAAATTCCAAACGCCAAAACGACGTTTTTTTGTCGCCACAACTTTTGCGCAAAATGCAATAAGAGGCGATCAAAACGTAGCCTCTGCGCAAAAATGGTACCGTTAAAAACGTCAGCTCGAGACGGAAAAAATAAGCCGTCATTGAGCCTAAGATCCCGAAAAATGAGAACGCTACGGGTCACGGAATATGGCGTAAAACGTGCGCCACTTTTTTCGGACAAACTTCCGATTTTTTTTTAACCCCTTATATAAAAGTAAACCTATACATGTTTGGTGTCTACGAACTCGCACTGACCTGAGGCATCACACCCACACATCAGTTTTACCATATAGTGAACACAGTGAATAAAATATCTCAAAAACCATAGTGCTATCGCACTTTTTTTGCAATTTTTCAGCATTTGGAATTTTTTTGCCATTTTCTAGTACATAATATGGTAAAACTGATGGTTTCATTTAAAAGTACAGCTCGTTCCGCAAAAAATGAGCCCTCACATGACCATATTGACTGAAAAATAAAAAAGTTACGTCTCTCAGAAAAAGAATGGCGAAAAAAAAAAACGGAAAGCGAAAAATCGGCCGGTCGTGAAAGGGTTAAAGCAATCATTTCATTAGATAATTTTTGGTAGTTTAAAAATTTGGTATTTCAGTGTGCGGTTGTAACTTTATTTTTTCTATTATCTAACTATCTACACACACACACACACACACACACACACACACACCAGCCTGTCTCCTCTTCAGCTTTAGACTCCTGCAATTAAGAGACCTTTGGTCACATGACATGATGTGAAAAAGGTTCTTAAGCAGTCCTATAATCGGTATATAAACACTGGGGTCGCTAGAAAAATGGGGGCCCTGTGAAATTGCCCAGTTTGCTCTCCCTTTCCCCTAATACAAGTCCTGCATTACAGCCTGTCTTCTGTTCAATTCTTTGAGACTCCTGCAATTAAGAGACTGAATAGGATAACTGAAGTGAGCACTAACATATATATATGAGTGCAAGCCAAAAAATACATACTATATAAGAATAAGGCTGCACATCAAACTTTGATGTGCAGCCTTATTCCTGCAATTAAGAGACCTTTGGTTACATCATGTCACATGACTTCATCAAAGGTCTTTAAACAATCAACCTTAGAATACAACTGATGGGGTCCCTAAAGGCCCCGTCACACGCTACGATATAGCTTAACGATATGTCGGCGGGGTCACGGAATTTGTGACGCACATCCGGCATTGTTAGAGATGTCGTAGCGTGTGACATCTCCGAACGACTGTTAACGAGCAAAAGTACTCACCTTATCGTTGCTCGTTGACACATCGTTCATTTCCATAATGTCGTTCCTCCTTCTGTGCGCCGGTTGTTCATCGTTCCCGAGGCAGCACACATCACTACATGTGACACCTTGGGAACGACGAACACAGCTTACCTGCGTCCCGCCGGCAATGCGGGTGGAAGGAGGTGGGCGGGATGTTACGTCCCACTCATCTCCGCCCCTCCGATTCTATTGGGCGGTCGCTGTGTGACGTCGCTGTGACGCCGAACGTCCCTCCCCCTTCAGGAAGAGGATGTTCGCCGCCCACAGCGACGTCGTCCGGGAGGTAAGTACGTATGACAGGGGTTCACGACATTGTGCTCCACGGGCAACGAATTGTCCGTGACGCACAAACGACGGGGGCGGGTGCGATCACTCATGCAATCGCACGATATATCGACACGTGTGACGGGGCCTTAAGAGCGTGGGGTTCCTGAGAAATTGCACAGTTGCAACGTTGGCCCTTACTGTAACTAGGGCTTATTTTTAGGGTAAGGCTATGTGCGCACGTTGCGTACTAGCCCTGCAGAAATTTCTGCAGCGATCTGAAGAGCACACGTGCGCTTCAAATCGCTGCAGAAAATGTCCGTAGAGAATAAAAAAAAAAGCCGATTCCATGCGCTCTGCCTGCAGCTCCTGCCATAGACAGAGCAGGGGCTGCCGGCAAAGCGCACGGAAGAAGTGACATGTCACTTCTTAGAACGCAGCGCTTCGGGCAGCAGCCGAAGCGCTGCGCTCTAAGACGCCACGTGCGCACGGCCCCTGCACAATCTCCATAGACTGTGCAGGGGACGCAGGACGCATGCAGTTACGCTGCGCTACAAAGGGCAGCATAACTGCATGTTTTTACGCAACGTGCGCACATAGCCTAATGGCGTATTCGTGAACCCTCTGCAGGTCTTTGAGTTGCCATCATAATGACATAGAGAAGACACTAGAAACAAACAGCAGAAGAAGCAGAAGCAAAGAAAATACAGCTGAAAAAACCAGAGCAGAAAGTCTAAAAATGTAAACACAAAATTAGTGCAGAAAATACATGAGTAGATATCTCTTACTGGATAGAGCTGGAGGAAACACATCCTGAGGAACATCGGGAGCTTCTTGTTTACAGTCCTGTGGGAGAAGAGGACGGGGACATCTCTCTGGTGTTGTCCTCTTACTGGATAGACCTGGAGGAGACACATACAGGGACTGAATTCATTCCTTACATACAGATAATTATAGGCCGTGTGTATTTAGTCCTGTCTATTACCTGGTGATGTGAGGGGCTCGGGAACCTCCATCATGATGTCCTTGTACAGATCTTTGTGTCCTTCTAAATACTCCCACTCCTCCATGGAGAAATAGACGGTGACGTCCTGACACCTTATAAGAACCTGACACATACAATGATACCGTCACCCCCGATCCCTTCATAGCGTTACTGTATAATGTCCCAGCATTCCCAGCAGTGTCACCTCTCCAGTCAGCAGCTCAATCATCTTGTAGGTGAGTTCTAGGATCTTCTGGTCATTGATGTCCTCATATATTGGGGGGTGACGTGGAGGCCCCGTGATTGGGCTCAGGGGTCTTCCCCATCCCTCAGACACAGGGGCCTGACAGCGCTCACTAGAGATCTTCTTCACTACTGTGTAATCCTGGTTATGGAGAGACACAGTAATAAATCTCACTCCAGACATTTCCAGAGTCCTCACCTCTCCAGTTCTGTCCATCTGTTATTCCCATAGATAAGAATGATGTAATGTGACGTCATCAGAATCTCTCACCTCTCCAGTAAGCCGGAAGAGGATCTCTAGGGTGAGGTGTAATATCCTCTCCGCCATCTTGTCCCTGTCCATATCCATCCTTGATGGGGCAATCAGGAGAATTCTCTTCTATAGAAGATCTCCACTGAGAGGATCCGATATTGTAGGGACCTGAATGGGGAGAAGATGACGATGTGACATCATAAAGAATCCTGTACAATAATACAATTACTGGAGATAAAAGAAATCTCCTTCACTATAGGGAAAACTCTGAGAATATAACAAGATGGAGACGACATTTCCCAGTACAGAGGCCGGAATATCAGCAGAACGTATGTGACCGAGACAGATAGAGCCGCCGCCATTATATCTGAGGAGCAGAGAGAGGAACCTCCCCCGCCCCAAATAGTCTCAGAGCTGAAGGGGTTAATGCCGCCTGCCCCAGTAATGGGGAATCTCCACACACCTCCACCTGCAGAGCCACACACTAGATATATAATACCCTGCACCTACCTCCACCTGCAGAGCCGCACACTAGATATATAATACCCTGCACCTACCTCCACCTGCAGAGCCGCACACTAGATATATAATACCCTGCACCTACCTCCACCTGCAGAGCCGCACACTAGATATATAATACCCTGCACCTACCTCTACCTGCAGAGCCGCACACTAGATATATAATACCCTGCACCTACCTCCACCTGCAGAGCCGCACACTAGATATATAATACCCTGCACCTACCTCCACCTGCAGAGCCGCACACTAGATATATAATACCCTGCACCTACCTCCACCTGCAGAGCCGCACACTAGATATATAATACCCTGCACCTACCTCCACCTGCAGAGCCGCACACTAGATATATAATACCCTGCACCTACCTCCACCTGCAGAGCCGCACACTAGATATATAATACCCTGCACCTACCTCCACCTGCAGAGCCGCACACTAGATATATAATACCCTGCACCTACCTCCACCTGCAGAGCCGCACACTAGATATATAATACCCTGCACCTACCTCCACCTGCAGAGCCGCACACTAGATATATAATACCCTGCAGCTACCTCCACCTGCAGAGCCGCACACTAGATATATAATACCCTGCACCTACCTCCACCTGCAGAGCCGCACACTAGATATATAATACCCTGCACCTACCTCCACCTGCAGAGCCGCACACTAGATATATAATACCCTGCACCTACCTCCACCTGCAGAGCCGCACACTAGATATATAATACCCTGCAGCTACCTCCACCTGCAGAGCCGCACACTAGATATATAATACCCTGCACCTACCTCCACCTGCAGAGCCGCACACTAGATATATAATACCCTGCACCTACCTCCACCTGCAGAGCCGCACACTAGATATATAATACCCTGCACCTACCTCCACCTGCAGAGCCGCGCACTAGATATATAATACCCTGCACCTACCTCCACCTGCAGAGCCGCACACTAGATATATAATACCCTGCACCTACCTCCTCCTGCAGAGCCGCACACTAGATATATAATACCCTGCACCTACCTCCTCCTGCAGAGCCGCACACTAGATATATAATACCCTGCACCTACCTCCACCTGCAGAGCCGCACACTAGATATATAATACCCTGCACCTACCTCCACCTGCAGAGCCGCACACTAGATATATAATACCCTGCACCTACCTCCACCTGCAGAGCCGCACACTAGATATATAATACCCTGCACCTACCTCCACCTGCAGAGCCGCACACTAGATATATAATACCCTGCACCTACCTCCACCTGCAGAGCCGCACACTAGATATATAATACCCTGCACCTACCTCCTCCTGCAGAGCCGCACACTAGATATATAATACCCTGCACCTACCTCCACCTGCAGAGCCGCACACTAGATATACAATACCCTGCACCTACCTCCACCTGCAGAGCCGCACACTAGATATATAATACCCTGCACCTACCTCCACCTGCAGAGCCGCACACTAGATATATAATACCCTGCACCTACCTCCACCTGCAGAGCCGCACACTAGATATATAATACCCTGCACCTACCTCCACCTGCAGAGCCGCACACTAGATATATAATACCCTGCACCTACCTCCACCTGCAGAGCCGCACACTAGATATATAATACCCTGCACCTACCTCCACCTGCAGAGCCGCACACTAGATATATAATACCCTGCACCTACCTCCACCTGCAGAGCCGCACACTAGATATATAATACCCTGCACCTACCTCCACCTGCAGAGCCGCACACTAGATATATAATACCCTGCACCTACCTCCACCTGCAGAGCCGCACACTAGATATATAATACCCTGCACCTACCTCCACCTGCAGAGCCGCACACTAGATATATAATACCCTGCAACCCTGCACCTACCTCCACCTGCAGAGCCGCACACTAGATATATAATACCCTGCACCTACCTCCACCTGCAGAGCCGCACACTAGATATATAATACCCTGCACCTACCTCCACCTGCAGAGCCGCACACTAGATATATAATACCCTGCACCTACCTCCACCTGCAGAGCCGCACACAGATATATAATACCCTGCACCTACCTCCACCTGCAGAGCCGCACACTAGATATATAATACCCTGCACCTACCTCCTCCTGCAGAGCCGCACACTAGATATATAATACCCTGCACCTACCTCCACCTGCAGAGCCGCACACTAGATATATAATACCCTGCACCTACCTCCACCTGCAGAGCCGCACACTAGATATATAATAACCTGCACCTACCTCCACCTGCAGAGCCGCACACTAGATATATAATACCCTGCACCTACCTCCACCTGCAGAGCCGCACACTAGATATATAATACCCTGCACCTACCTCCACCTGCAGAGCCCCACACTAGATATATAATACCCTGCACCTACCTCCACCTGCAGAGCTTCACACTAGATATATGGCTGCTCTGTGCTTACAGGACCTGTGATGATGTCACATGGAGGGGAGGGGTCAGGGGTCACATGATCAGCTCCTCAGTGTATGTTAGTCGCTGTTTCACAGTTGTAGTGATGGGCAGTCCGGCTCATTCGGCTCGGCTCACCAAAAAGAATCGGCTCTTTCGGCTCAAAAAACGGCTCTTTTTTTAAAAAAAAACCCTCTGCTACACCTTGTGATGATACAGAACCTCCCCTGTACATTGGGAACCTCATTCTACACCCTTGTATGTATCTAGTGAAGCAGTAAAAACAGTTTTTAGCATTATTGTTTCCGTTTCCTCAGATTGTCAGCTCTTCTGGACAGGGCCCTCGCTCCTCTTTTATGTGGTGTTTTTTGTACATGTCCTTTCTACATTAGTCAGTGCTCTGATATGTGTCGCTCCTACAAAAGATTATAATTCCTGAAAATAAAGGCGAGTTGCAATTACTGTGCTGCCTGTCACTATATGTGCAACACACACACTACACACTGAACACAAAGGACACACATTGTACACACACTGTACATACTGAACACAAAGGACACACACACTGTACATACTGAACACAAAGGACACACACACTGTACATACTGAACACAAAGGACACACATACATACACACATTGTACACACATACTGTACATACTGAACACAAAGGACAAACATACATACACACATTGTACACACACACTGTACATACTGAACACAAAGGACACACATACATACACACATTGTACACACATACTGTACATACTGAACACAAAGGACAAACATACATACACACATTGTACACACACACTGTACATACTGAACACAAAGGACACACATACATACACACATTGTACACACATACTGTACATACTGAACACAAAGGACAAACATACATACACACATTGTACACACATACTGTACATACTGAACACAAAGGACACACATACATACACACATTGTACACACATACTGTACATACTGAACACAAAGGACACACATGCATACACACATTGTACACACACACTGTACATACTGAACACAAAGGACACACATACACACATTGTACACACATACTGTACATACTGAACACAAAGGACACACATACATACACACATTGTACACACATACTGTACATACTGAACACAAAGGACAAACATACATACACACATTGTACACACACACTGTACATACTGAACACAAAGGACACACATGCATACACACATTGTACACACACACTGTACATACTGAACACAAAGGACACACATACACACATTGTACACACATACTGTACATACTGAACACAAAGGACACACATACATACACACATTGTACACACATACTGTACATACTGAACACAAAGGACAAACATACATACACACATTGTACACACACACTGTACATACTGAACACAAAGGACACACATGCATACACACATTGTACACACACACTGTACATACTGAACACAAAGGACACACATACACACATTGTACACACATACTGTACATACTGAACACAAAGGACACACATACATACACACATTGTACACACATACTGTACATACTGAACACAAAGGACAAACATACATACACACATTGTACACACACACTGTACATACTGAACACAAAGGACACACATACATACACACATTGTACACACATACTGTACATACTGAACACAAAGGACAAACATACATACACACATTGTACACACATACTGTACATACTGAACACAAAGGACACACATACATACACACATTGTACACACATACTGTACATACTGAACACAAAGGACACACATACATACACACATTGTACACACACTGTACATACTGAACACAAAGGACACACATACACACATTGTACACACACACTGTACATACTGAACACAAAGGACAAACATACATACACACATTGTACACACATACTGTACATACTGAACACAAAGGACACACATACACACACACATTGTACACACACACTGTACGCACACCAAAATATGGAAGCATAGGATACTGAATAGCAAAATCAGTTTATTTCAACACAACCTGGAACAGAAATGTTTAAATGCTAACATAGCATGGGTCCAACGTCTGCTGGTGGTGCACAGCACTACAAATCCCAGCAAGTGGAACACAATATGGCAATGCAACACTAGTTACATACCAACTTTTTTAACAGTTAAGTGACAATAAATGTCATTGAGGTAGTATTGCACATAAAACAAATGTATAGAGGTTGTCCTGACTAACATTGATGGCCTGGCCTTACTATAGGTAATCAATGTGTGATGGCTGGAGGGCGGATGTGCGGTATCTAGCCGCTGTCACTACATACAAGATGGAGCACCTTCATAACGGCAAATCTGGCCAACATTAAGAACAGCTGATCATCCGAGGTGTCGGGTGCGGCCCTACAGCAATCACACATTGATCAACTAAAGCAGAGGTGAGGACCTCCAGGTCTGGAGGTAGCAGGTCATGTGTTCAGGATTTCCTTATGGTACTGTCACACTGGTGGAGGATCGCCTCTGAACATGCCTGTAGTCCAGGCGAGGCAGGGAGCTATACTTTGTATGGCTCCCGTCATGTGTCAGAACACTATTGCTGCGTCACACGCGGCAATGTGTTCAGATCGCCTGCTCCTCATCGCCAGGTTTCCCAGCAGTGCTAGGCAACCTCCGAATTCAGGAGATGAGCGGTGGCAGCGGGAAATTGCCCTGTCACACAAGGCGACACACTGGCGATGTCATTGTAACTTGACCATGCCTACTAAGTTGCAGCAACATCGCCAGTGATACCTCCCTGTCTGACGGGGTCTTTAGTATTGATAATTGAATCATCTACACTGTGTGTGGAACTCAAGACCTGAAGTTTCCCATCTCTGAATTAAAGTAAGGGCCCTGTCACACATGTCAATGTGGTGGGCAACGTCGCTGATGACCGTGTGACCCCGCCCACCGCATCAACGTCACGGGTGAGATGTCATATGTGACGGTCTCACCTGCGACTTCTCCTGCAATGTCGCTGTGTGATGCCATAGCATCACACCAGTGTCTCCAGGAGCTATAGTGCAGCTCCTGAAGTCGCTGGTGTGAAGGTGTCACATGCAGCGATGTCGCTAGATTGCAGTTGCGTGGTTTTCGGTCCGGACCGAAAACTTCGCGACTGCGAGCAGCGATAAATTGTGGGGCGATTTTGCCGGGTCACACGTGGCGATGCACTCACGATATCGCCACAGTGACATCGCTGTGGCGATATCGTGAGTCACATTAAGCTGCGGGGAAACCAGGAGAGGTAAGTACAGATTTATTTTTTAATGAGTACACGCTCGCCAGAGGATTATGGGGGAGGAGGGGGGTGCATTATAGTCTATGGCGAGTTGTGAGGCTGCATTATGCTATGTGGAAGGCTGTGAGGCTGCATTATACTATATGGAGGGCTGTGAGGCAGTATTATACTATATGGAGGATAATGGGGGTGCATTATTATAATTGGATGACTATGGGGGACTATGGGATGCATTATAATATATAAATGACTATGAGGGTACATTGTGATATATGGAGGAATATGGGGATGCGTTCTAATAATTGGATGACTATGGTGGTGGGAGGGGAACACCATATATACCAGGATAAGGGACATATATACACGGGGCCCATACATATGATCTGACCAACATGTGTGCGCGCGGAGTGTGACAGGTGGGGGAGTGCCCAGGTCTACATTTCACACTGTGGCTCACCAGACTCTAGTTACGCCACTGATAATTAGGAAGCCATACAAAAAAAAGTGTTTTATAGATGTGTGCAGATGTCAGATCTATTTACATCTAAAAATGCCAGGATTTGTAACAGAAATAGAAAAAAAGTCTTAACTGCGAGAATTGTGACACCGCAACGCCACAGACACATGCATATAGAGGCTAATGAATATGTTGTATGTAGTCACCAAACTAGTAAAAAAATATCAATTGTGGTCACAAAAAAAAAAAACACACACACACACACATGCACAGACACACACACACACACACACATGCACAGACACTCACACACACACACACACACGCACACACACACACATGCATAGACACACACACACAGACACACACACATAGACACACACACACACACACACACACATACACACACATATGCCCAGACACACACACACACACACACACACACACATACACACACACATATGCCCAGACACACACACACACACACACACACACACACACACACACAGCAGCTTCCACTAAACATGGAAGGAATGGAGACATGGCTTATTATCAATGATTTTCTCTTTTTTATGCCAGAAAGAAAATCTTACAGGGTTAAATGAACATGTCAAGGGTCATCTGTTCTGTGCACACACTGGTCACTAAGTGCTGACTTCTATTACTAACTCTATACAATGATTGAAGCTGTATACACTTCTTTACATATGTTTGGTCTAAAATGCTATTACTTACCCAACAATTGTTATCAGCAAACAAGCTGAGCCCCTCTCCTCCTACACATTACCATATGTGCCAGTCGAGGTCAGAAAACTTAACCCTAGCACATCATTCCCTGGTACTCAATTGTGCCCACTGAACTAAGGAAGAACCACTATGTGTGTATAGCTTTAAGTGTCAGCTCCTGCCCAGAGCTTGTGTTTACTTTACTCTTCTCCTTATCTCCTGCTTCCCCCTGAAGCAGAGAAAAAAAAAAAAAAAGCGGCTCTTTATGGCTCGTTCACTTTGATGATTCGGCTCATATCGTTCACTTCAAAGAGCCGGCTCAAAGAATCGGCTCGTTCGCGAACGACACATCACTACACAGTTGGCAGCGTTGTGAGGTAACGCTCTGAAGTGATTGTTTCTCCACGTTGTAGGAAATCCCCATGGATAACGTCATCTGCGCCCCAAACACTGAGGCCAGGATTTCCCGGCTGAGGACGGGGTCTTGAATGTCTTTTTCTGGGGCGAGCCTTTGTGCTGATATTCCATGGACGGACGTTTCGACCCCGGTCCGTAGTGGTGTACACAAGCTTCATCTCCTGTCACAATTGAATGCAGAAAGGCGTCACCTTCATTCTCGTAACGTGAGAGGATTTCCTGGTAAATGTCCAGTCTATGGCTTTCATGTCAGACGTCAGCATCCGGGGCAGCCATCGTGCACAGATCTTCCCATAACCAAGCAGAGCAATAATGTGACTACACGTTCTTGTGAAATGCCGATTGTGCTTACAATTTCTCTCTGAGTGATACGACCATCATCCTAAGTCTACATTTTCCATGTGTAACTCCGTGGTTGCTGTCACAGAACGTCCAACTCTTTCTTTGTCACACAAGTCAGACGTTCCCGCCTCAACATCTTAAATCTTACTACTGGCCCAACGACGCACAGTGCACATCAGCACAATCACCATACACGGCTTGTATTCTCTAATGAATCTCCTTTGGGGTGACACCTTCTGCTGTCAAGAATTCAATGACAGCACGTTGCCTAAATCAGATTGACCCATCGTCTGCTCAGGGTTCATTCTTTACACTGTAATAACACAACCGTTCATTGCTAAGGTTTCCCACCAACTGGAGCTGTAGAGGAGAGTCTACTGAACAGTCCAGTACCTGCCTCATACCAGCGCTGCCATCTGTGATGAGTTATGGAGGCATTACTTGTCATTCAACCCTCATATTAATGTTTTTCGCCTTACAGCCCCATTTCTCTGACCTGCGCTAAGTCCCGGGGGTCCGGCGCTCTCTGTGTTATAGATTTGAAGCGTCCTGGTAGACGTTTCTCCAGGCCTCTCCCTTAGACCGTGCTCACACTGTTGTATATTCTCTCATGTATCAGACTCGAGTGTTGAGCCGAGTGTCATTCACTATAATTCGATTCCTTTATATACAAGAATCGGATAAAAGTGCGGAGAAGATGGAGAGATTAAAGGGTTTATCCAACGCTTTTTTTTTTTTTAACTATTAGGCTACATAGATACATGTAGGTGGACACCAACTATTTACCTGCTCTGCTGTGAGCTTGTCTCTCTTTGCACAAAGGTCATGTTACATAGTTACACTCGTAGGTTGAAAAAAGACCTACAGTTAGGTCCAGAAATATTTGGACAGTGACACAATTTTCGCGAGTTGGGCTCTGCATGCCACCACATTGGATTTGAAATGAAACCTCTACAACAGAATTCAAGTGCAGATTGTAACGTTTAATTTGAAGGTTTGAACAAAAATATCTGATAGAAATTGTAGGAATTGTACACATTTCCTTGCAAACACTCCACATTTTAGGAGGTCAAAAGTAATTGGACAAATAAACCAAACCCAAACAAAATATTTTTATTTTCAATATTTTGTAGCTTTGGCTGTATGCTTGGGGTCATTGTCCATCTGTACTATGAAGCGCCGTCCGATCAACTTTGCGGCATTTGGCTGGATCTGGGCTGAAAGTATATCCCGGTACACTTCAGAATTCATCCGGCTACTCTTGTCTGCTGTTATGTCATCAATAAACACAAGTGACCCAGTGCCATTGAAAGCCATGCATGCCCATGCCATCACGTTGCCTCCACCATGTTTTACAGAGGATGTGGTGTGCCTTGGATCATGTGCCGTTCCCTTTCTTCTCCAAACTTTTTTCTTCCCATCATTCTGGTACAGGTTGATCTTGGTCTCATCTGTCCATAGAATACTTTTCCAGAACTGAGCTGGCTTCATGAGGTGTTTTTCAGCAAATTTAACTCTGGCCTGTCTATTTTTGGAATTGATGAATGGTTTGCATCTAGATGTGAACCCTTTGTATTTACTTTCATGGAGTCTTCTCTTTACTGTTGACTTAGAGACAGATACACCTACTTCACTGAGAGTGTTCTGGACTTCAGTTGATGTTGTGAACGGGTTCTTCTTCACCAAAGAAAGTATGCGGCGATCATCCACCACTGTTGTCATCCGTGGACGCCCAGGCCTTTTTGAGTTCCCAAGCTCACCAGTCAATTCCTTTTTTCTCAGAATGTACCCGACTGTTGATTTTGCTACTCCAAGCATGTCTGCTATCTCTCTGATGGATTTTTTTTTTTTTCAGCCTCAGGATGTTCTGCTTCACCTCAATTGAGAGTTCCTTAGACCGCATGTTGTCTGGTCACAGCAACAGCTTCCAAATGCAAAACCACACACCTATAATCAACCCCAGACCTTTTAACTACTTCATTGATTACAGGTTAACGAGGGAGACGCCTTCAGAGTTAATTGCAGCCGTTAGAGTCCCTTGTCCAATTACTTTTGGTCCCTTGAAAAAGAGGAGGATATGCATTACAGAGCTATGATTCCTAAACCCTTTCTCCGATTTGGATGTGAAAACTCTCATATTGCAGCTGGGAGTGTGCACTTTCAGCCCATATTATATATATAATTGTATCTCTGAACATATTTTTGTAAACAGCTAAAATAACAAAACTTGTGTCACTGTCCAAATATTTCTGGACCTAACTGTAGGTCCATCTATATCAACCTTTCTCCACCAATTATACATTTTGTCATTAAGTCATTTATAACCGACAATGTTGTGTTTACTGAGGAAATCATGCAGCCCCTTTTTAAAAGCAGTTATAGTATCTGCCATTACTACCTCTTCTGGTAGAGCATTCCACAGTCTGACTGCTCTAACTGTAAAGAACCCTTTCCTATTTAGCTGCCGGAATCACTTTTCTTCCACTCGCAGCGAATGCCCCCTGGTCCTTAGTATAGTCTTTGGAAGGAATAAGTCATGTGCCAGTCCTTTATATTGACCACACATGTATTTATACATATAAGGTTTGTTTCACACGTCAGTGAAAAACACAGACGTTTTCCACTGGCGTGTTAAAAACACCTATGTTCCTCCGTGTGATTCACGGCACACGTGTGTTGTCCATGTGCAATCCGTGATACATGATCCGTACTCCGTGGTTTCATATGGACATAAACTCACCTGTCCAGTTCCTGCTGTCCATGGTACTGAACTCTCCAGCATCTGGCCCCCGCTGTCTTTCACCTCTGCAGAACCTTGCGGGTCAGCTCTGGCTGCATTCATAAATTTGCATGCCATAATGACCCGGCCAGGAAGCTGCAAAGAACAGAGGCTGAACAGAGCATCGCTGGAACCGGGTGAGTTGAAAATGCTTTTTATTTTCAATGTCTGTATTTTTCTGGTATGTGTTTCACAGATCACACCATAGTGTGGTCCGTGGGATATCAGTGATGCAAAAAAAAAAAAAAAACAGACTTGTCTCCGATCGGCAATCACAGATACGCGTGTACGCTTCACGGAGACACGGTCAGTGAAAAATCACTGATGTGTGCGCAGACCCACTGATTATAAGGGTATGTGCACACGTTGCTTTTTTTTCCGCGCGGAAAAAAACGCACCCTCTGGCAGAGGGGAGAATTGTAAACAATGCTTTTTGAGAAACAACGCATCGAAAACGCATGCGTTTTTCATGCGTTTTTCATGCGTTTTTTATGCGTTTTTTTAGGTGCGTTTTTTAAGACTTGTCAGTGTTAATAAAGTTGGTTGAACACAGACCTTTGGAAAAAAAAACCTGTGATGTCATTTCCTTCTCCACATTCTGTTTGGATAAATGGGAGGGCTTGGAATGGAAGGAGCACCATTTGAATTTTGGAAAAGTTGAAATAAACTTCGCGCACCAAGCCCCTTAGGTACCTATACGTCAGAAAACCCCCACAAGTGACCCCATTTTGGAATCTGCACCCATCAAGGATTTTATTCAGGAGTATATTAAGCATTTTGAATCCACAGCTACTTCACCTAAAATGTTGCTGTAGCAACAATATTCTCACTTTTAGGCCCGTTTCACACGTCAGTGAAAAACACTGGTGTTTTTCACTGGCGTGTAAAACACGCACATGTCCCTCCATGTGCCGTGAATCACGACACACATGGGTTGTCTAAGTGCAATCCGGGCTCCGTTCTCCGTGGCCCGTGATTGCACTTAGAGATTAACTCACCTGCACCCGCTCCCGCTCTCCATGGTGCTGATCGCTCCCGCGGTGCAGCATCCGGCCGGCGCTGACCCCCGCAGCAGCTGCTTCCGGGTCGGCTGTGTCGTGCATCATGAATATGCGCGACAATAATGAGCCGGCTCAGAAGCAGCAGGCTGCATGGGCTGCAGAGGACATCGCTGGACGCCGGGTGAGTTAAAATAATTTTTATTTTAAAAGCACGTTTTTTTCTGGCACGTGTTTCACGGATCACACCACTGCATGGTCCGTGGAACATCAGTGATGCCAGAAAAAAATGGACATGTCTCCGTGCGGCAATCACGCACACGCGGGTACGCCGCATGGAGACACGTGCAGTGAAAAATCACTGATGTGTGAGCAGACCCATTTATTATAATGGGTCTGCGTATGTCAGTGATTCTGGTACGTTTAAAAAAAAGCACAAACGTACCAGAATCACTGACGTGTGAAAGGGGCCTAAGGCTATGTGGCCATGATCCAGCGACATGGCGTATAGTACACAGTGCCAGCCTTCCTGCAGCTGCCCATGCCCACGATTTGGGTTCAGGCTGCTGTGGAGCTCTATGCTACCTGCAGAGAACACTCTCGTCTCCGCAGCATAAATTGACATGCTGAGGCTCGGGAAGCCACGCTACCGGTCAGTTTATGCTGCGGAGAAAAGAAGCACAGTGGGCATGGGATCTCCAAAAATCCTTCCACTGTGCTTCTACTGCACAACTCAGCGTTATGGACGCAGGGAAAACACTCAGCGCCCATAACGCTGCAAACCCTGATTGTGGACACACAGCCTAAAAAGCGTCAATGGATGAAGGGATGTCAAATATATAGAACGTCCCACCCCCGCCTGCATATTCTAAGCTGGCACCTTTAGTACCTTTCATGTGACACTAAAGGGTGCCTAGCTTAGTATTTATCCAATAAAAAAAAAAAATAAAAAAATGAAAAAAATGGCGTGGGGTCCCCCCTATTTTTGATAGCCAGTCAGGGTAAAGCAGACAGCTGTAGCCTGCAAACCACAGCTGGCAGCTTCATCTTGGCTGGTGATCAATTTGGAGGGCTCCCCAGGCTTTTTTTTTTTATTTATAAATAAAGAATAAAAAAAAAAATAACGTGGGGTCCCCCCAAATTAGATCACCAGCCAAGGTGAAGCTGACAGCTGGGGTCTGGTATTCTCAGGGTGGGAAGAGCCATGGTTATTGGACTCTTCCCAGCCTAAAAATAGCAGGCCGCAGCCGCCCCAGAAGTGGCGCATCCATTAGATGCGCCAATCCTGGCGCTTCGCCCCAACTCATCCCGCGCCCTGGTGCGTTGGCTAACGGGGTAATAAATGGGGTTGATACCAGATGTGTAATGTCACCTGGCATCAAGCCCAGCAATTAGTGATGTCACGGCGTCTATCAGACACCCGACATAACTAATTGACAGTAAACAAAAGCAAAAAAAGACAACAAAAAATTTTTTATTAGAAAAAACACTCCCCAAATCATTCCCTTGTTCTCCAATTTAATAAAAAAAATGGGTCCGCAGAAATCCATATGGATGTCCCACGTCGCCTCTGGACCTTCTAGAATATGGGGGCACGTTCAGGGAACGTATCCCCCATTTTCTAGGAGGGCAGACCCTCCATTTGAGGAGAGTGGGTGCAAAAATCTGCACCCACTCTCCCCGGGTCACAGCTGCAGAGTGCGAGCAGCCAGCACAGCTCTCTGAACACTGTGCTGGCTGTCAGCTGCTCTGCACATGTGACCGGCCAGCGTCTGCTGTGAAGGAGGAGGGGGCCGCGGGGGATCAGCGCTGCGACCGGACAGGTATGTATGACACCGGGGGCAATAGGGGTGAACGGGCAGGGCCTGGGTGCATTTTTCTGTCGCATGGCACAAGGCACATGCGACAGATAACATAGGAGCAGGGCGGCCGGTGCGCTACTGTGCGCGCGGCCATGTTGGATTTTCGGGAGGGGGGTCGGGGACTCGGGGGTCGGGGCGGGCACTTTGGCGACACCGGGGGCTTTGCCAGGAAGTGAGGTCAACAGGAAGCCTCTTGACCTCACTTCCAGGTAAATGCCTGCGTTCTGGCGTGCCGACAAAGCCCGCGGACCGCAACAAAAAAGCAGGTCCATGCGGTGTAGCTGCGTTCTGACCCCACATCATTGATTTCAATGGGGGAGAGAACGCAGCCACAACGCACAAAAGAAGTGACATGCTGCTTTTCTTTCCGCACCGATTTTTGGCATCCAAAACGCTGCGGAAAGAAATGTGCAGCATGTGCACTGATTTTTCAGCTTTCCCATACACTTTGCTGGGAAAGCTGAACGCATGCAATTTGCCACTGAAACGCTGCGGTTCAAAACGCAGCGTTTCCGCGGTAAAAAACGCAGCGTGTGCACACAGCCTTATGGGTCTGCGTATGTCCATGATTCTGGTACGTATAAAAAAAAGCACATACGTACCAGAATCACTAACTAATCTGAAACAGGCCTTAATGAAATCTCTTCTGAGACGTCTTTTTTTCTAAGTTAAACAGATCTAATTTTTTCAACCTCTCATCATATGGGAGACCTCCATTCCTTGTAGTAGTCTAGTTGCCCGCCTTTGAACTGACTCTAACTTCTGAATGTTCTTTTCAAAATGTGAAGCCCAAAACTGGATCCATATTCTAGATTTGGCCTTACAAGTGATTTATAGACAGGTAACAATATGTTGGGATCACGGGATCTAATCTCTCTTTTTATACACCCTAAAATCTTGTTTGCTTTAGCAGCTGCGGCTTGACATTGAGAGCTGCTGCTCAGCTTATTTGTAACGAAAATACCCAAGTCCTTCTCCTGTTCTGCAGTCCCGAGTTTAAGGTTCCTGTTGCTATTTTGCACCCTTTGAGACGTAAATAAATACTTTATAAAGTCTTACCTTTTTGTATGCAAATCTTTTTTATGGTCACGGGGGCGGGTTGTCTTGCGTCCGTTATTCTCCCTCCTGCCACTTTATGCCGTCCCCCATTGCTCATTTCCATACCTGAGGACGCCGCCCAGTGCTCCCGAGGTCTCGTGCATGCCCAGTGCCACTCTCGCGGGACTGAGCACTGTGCAAAGTGTGACCGCTGGTGACGTGTTGCGCAGGCGTGAGATTATGGGCAGCGCTGTGATTGTCATCAGCAGCGTCATCCAAGTACCCGCCCATAATCTCGTGCCCGCGCTTTTCCCTCTGCCTCCACCGTTATGCACAAGCGCTGGCCATATGAACTCACGTCACCTATTAAAGGCAGGCGCGAGATTATGGGCGGCGCTGTGATTGTCATCTGCAGCGTCATCCAAGTACCCGCCCATAATCTCGTGCCCGTGGTAATAGGTAAGGTGGGTCATATGGCCAGCACTTGCGCATAACAGTGGCGGCAGAGGGAAAAGCGCGGGCACGAGATTATGGGCGGGTACTTGGATGACGCTGCTGATGACAATCACAGCGCTGCCCATAATCTCACGCCTGCGCAACACGTCACCAGCGGTCACACTGTGCACAGTGCTCAGTCCCGCGAGAGTGGCACTGGGCATGCACGAGACCTCGGGAGCACTGGGCGGCGTCCTCAGGTATGGAAATGAGCAATGGGGGACGGCGTAAAGTGGCAGGAGGGAGAATAACGGACGCAAGACAGCCCGCCCCAGTGACCATAAAAAAAATTTGCATACAAAAAGGTAAGACTTTATAAAGTATTTATTTACGTCTCAAAGGGGGCACAATAGCAACAGGAACCTTTCTAGAATGCAGCCCAGGAGCTGCAGAGGGGGAATCTTTTAGGTTTATTGCGAAATTTCTGCTGACAGGTTCCCTTTAAATATCGGTACCAAATCAGCAATCCTCCAATCCTGAGGCACCAATCCTGGTACAAGCGAGTCTAAAGGGTGCTTTACACGCTGCGAAAACGCTACCGATATATCGTCAGGGTCACGTCGTTAGTGACGCACATCCGGCGCCGGTAGCGACATCGCAGCGTGTGACACCAAGGAGCGACGATCAACGATCGCAAAATCATTCAAAAACGGGGATCATTGACACGTCACTCCTTTCCTTAATATCGCTGCTACCACAGATACGATGTTGTTCGTCGTTCCTGCGGCAGCACACATCGCTATGTGTGACACCGCAGGAACGACGAACATCTCCTTACCTGCGTCCACCGGCAATGCGGAAGGAAGGAGGTGGGCGGGATTTTACGTCCTGCTCATCTCCGCCCCTCCGCTTCTATTGGCCGGCCGCTTAGTGACGCCGCAGTGACATCGCTATGATGCCGAACGCACCTCCCCCTTGAAGGAGGGATTGTTCGGCGGTCACAGCGACGTCGCTGACAAGGTATGTGCGTGTGACGCTGCCGCAGCGATAATGTTCGCTACGGCAGTGATCACCAAATATCGCACCAACGACGGGGGCGGGTGCTATCGCGCTCAACATCGCTAGCGATGTCGCAGCGTGTAAAGCACCCTTAAGATGAGATACAGTGGTCTGTCAATTACTGAGCTCAATTCCCTCAATATTCGTTGATGAATGCCATCTGGCCCAAGGGATTTGTCAATATTTAACTTACTCAAACACAGGCGTACTTCTTCTTGTATTAAATTAATATCAGGTGGCGAACTTTGATTTTTGACTTGTTGAATGCTACCTGGAACAGTCTGTTACTTGGTGAACACAGATGAAAAGTTACTGTTTAATATCTCAGTCTTTGTTTTGTCCTTTATAATTAACTGGTTATTATATTTTAAGGAACCCATACCATCCTTTGTTTTCCATTTGACATTAATGTATTTATAAAAAATATCGGATTTATTTTAATGTCCTTGTCGATTTTTGTTTAAGTAGCTAATTTTGCTTGCTTGATTTATTTTTTACATTTCCTATTGAGATCCTTTTACTCCTGAAATGCTATTTCTGTATTCTCAGCCTTCAAGATTTTGAACATTTGCTTTTGTTTATTATACTTTGTACTGTTTTATTTATCCATAGAGGTTTTGTTTTTATTCCTAGACATTTTATTACAAGCGAGGTTCTGAATGTGCAAGGTTCTGCAACAAAGTGCGGGGATTGCAGATAAGTGTATAGTTTAAACACAATCTCATATTTTGACACAAGAACATAGTTTGAGTTTATCCTGAAACGTTTCCCATTGTTTTATTTTTCTTTGTTTTTCTACTTTACTGTTTATCCCCATTTAATAGGTGCTCCATGGACAATGCTACCATGTGCGTATCTTGTCAGATTTATGCATGCCTTGAGCAGCCGTTCGAAGGTGAATATGTCTGCACTCGATGCAAGCATGTTGCGTATTTGGAAGCCCAGGAAACTGATTTAAATAAGCAGCTTGGAACACTCAGGAGCATTGCAAACCATGAGAGGAGTTTACAGCTCACTGAGCTTTCTCTGGCTGGGGCCAGTGGTATGGAGGAGGGTAGAGGTGGGGAAGCTCAGGACCCAGAGGTAGGTAGGTAGGTAGCTGGGTAACAGTTAGAAGAAGAGGTAGGGGGAAAAGTGTCAGGGAGCCTAGTCCTGACCTGGCACAACCTAGTAAATATGCCTGTTTGGCTGATATTAGGAATGAAGGGCCAGGACTAGGGTCACTACAGCAGGACGTTGCTCCTAGCAACCAGGAAAACGACTGCTGTAGGAAGGAGGGAAATAGGAGTGCAGCAAAGACCAGACAGATGTTGGTGGTAGGGGACTCTATAATTAGGCAGACAGACAGGGTCATCTGTCGCCGAGACCGTGAATACCGAACAGTGTGTTGTCTGCCGGGTGCTCGGGTTCGGCATATTGCGGATCGGATAGACAGATTGATGGGTGGGGCTGGGGAAAACCCAGAGGTCATGGTGCACATTGGTACTAATGACAAAGTTAGAGGCAGGTGGAAGGTCCTTAAGAATGATTACAGGGAACTAGGAGAGAAGCTGAAGTCCAGGACCTCCAAGGTGGTGTTTTCAGAAATACTACCGATGCCACGAGCGTCACTAGAAAGACAGTGGGAACTTAGGGAGATAAATACGTGGCTTAGAAATTGGTGCAGGAAGGAAGGGTTCGGGTTCATGGAGAACTGGGCCGACTTCTCAGTCAGCTACAGGCTCTACGGTAGGGACAGGCTGCACGTCAATGGGGAGGGTGCAGCTGTGCTGGGGGAGAAAATGGTCAGACGGATGGAGGAGCTTTTAAACTAGGATCTGGGGGGGAGGGAGGGTAGTGGAGCAAATAAGGGGAGAGATAGAGCAGATAGAGACAGTGAGACAGTAGGGGTCAATGAAGGATTAGGGAGGATGGGACATGCAAGGAACGTAGGGAGGCTAGGAGTCATAAATATATATAAATAATTAGTGTACTACTGCGCTAAATATTCCATTTAATAAAAACTGATTAAAGAATATAATGCTTAGGTCCATTTCAACAGTATTTTTTGGACTAGGTCCCAAATTAGCATGTATTTCCTACATATAGCCTTTTGTCCCACATTTTTCATACATAAATAAATTATTCTAAGTAGAATTGCTATCAGATAAATTTTTATTTAATTCAAATATAAATGTCACACAGTGCACAGAGGTGAAAAAATTATTAAAAAGTCTTATAAAAAAACATTCAGAGGAGATTCTCATAACATGGTAGCATGATCCACATAACTGATATGTATTATTGGTTCATAATAAAAGCGGATGATATTAACAATTTGACAAGATGGTTCATTAATACATAGAAAGTGCTTAGCATAGTGCAATGTCCACAGTCCACATGGTTCTCAAGACATATAAAGTGCTTAGTGCAAAGCAGCATAGATTGTGAATATATATGCAAAGTCCTGTGCTCCTAAAGTCAGTTGCACAGGACAAACAGTATCAAGCTCACCGCTGAACCTTAGTCTGGGGGTAAAGGCATAACTTCATAGTGAATACCCACCAGCTGTATAAATTCTAAGTATGTGGATCACGCCGCCCCGCACCTCGACGTGTTTCGCCTAGAGCTTCATCCTGGAGGTGCAGGTATGGTGTGATCGACATCCTTATATACATCCTCGCTTTAATTGCACCTGTATCTTTGGCGCGCACGTCCCATCCGTCTCCACGTTCACTACCGCATCCGGCGTCCGGAAATCGTCACTGCGCATGCGCACAGCGATTCGGTCTGATTGGACGCCGAGCGTGACATAGAAGACGGAGGTGGAATGATCCGCGCGCGCACATACAGTGCATCCTTTCCTCCATATTGCATGAGGGCAAACGGAAGGGCAACAATACACCTCAGCCGCTACAATTCAAATTGTCCACATAATGCTTTATATCTTCATTTTATTTTAATACATAGGGAATAACTACTGTCTTAGTTTCTGTATTGTTTTAAAGCGGTCTAGGTCCATTCCAGCCCCCCGGATGTGCCGATGCATTACATATTCCATCGATTGTGGGTTGTTTTTCTTTTTTTCTTTCCAGATGGGATATTTTTCAAAATGAAGGAGGATATCAGGCCACCATATTCCTGTCAATAATACACAATTTATAAAAAATATATATTAAAAACAATTATAATGGAAAGCGGAAAATGCAGACTGCATATCACCTCCCCATGCTAGTGTAGTGTCATAAGAATGGTTTGAAACTGATGGCATCATTTAATCCATTTGGTTTAGCAGTGTTCAACACTGTTATCCAGCGTGCCTCCTTTTGGGCTAGATTTTTCTTTAAGTAGCCCCCTCTGGCTCCCAACTGTACTCTGTCTATGCCTCTAAATTTCAGCAGTCTCCAGTTACATTGGTGTTTGTCCCTAAAATGTCTTGGGATATTTTTCAATATTTCTATTTCTTCTGGTTTTTTGGCCTTAATTGCATTCTTTATATCTCGAATGTGTTCCATGATTCGAACTTTAAATTCACGTGATGTTAATCCTACATAGATTAAACCACAAGGGCAATGTGCCCAGTACACCACCCCAGTCGTACGACAACTGATGTGGTGCACTATAGTATATGTAGTTGAATGAGTCAAATCATGGAACACCTGAGATCTCTCTACTTGGGTGCATGTGTGAAGCCCCGCAGGTGTTGTATCGGTGCATACCTTCAGGGACTCCACGTAGCTGGATCTGGTCACAGGTAGGGAATCTTCGATTTTGATCGTGACGCCACTCTCAGATTTGCGGTCAGAGGGGACCGCCACTGCAGATTAGGAGGCACCTGGGGCCGATGGTGGGTGCAGTCGGGTGTAGTGGCCTCCTGAGAGTGAGGCAAGCCCCAGGGCCCTTTGTAAAGCTGTAGTACCACAAGTCGCAGAATGACCACACACAGGCAGAGTGTCTTTCAGGGTTTTTACTCACTTCAGGTGGCAGGGTGAGTAACCCGGGCGTAGCTGGGATGAACCAGGTGGGAACCAGGTATCCTTCCGGCTGACTGTATGAGGGTGACTACAAACTCGCCTTCCTTAGCCCTTGGTGGTTTGGGGTGACCCCGACTTTGAGTCCCTATGGGGGTCACCCAGGGAAGATGCTCCAAGCCTCTCTCCCCTTCTTGTTTTGCCGTGTGCTTGTTCCCCGGGCCAGGCCACTCCAGCCTCTTGCCTCCTGTGACCTATGGGCCCTACTTGCGGTTACGTGGCTGCGGCTTTTGGTTGTTGTGGTGTGGGCTGTAAGAGCCCCACACCGGCAGGTTTAGCAGGGAAAGGTGAATCTATCCTCGCTTCGGGATCTGCCGCCCGGTTGGGCCTGGTGCTCTCTAGAAGTCTCCTTACTTCCCACTCCGTTGCACTCGCTAGCTGAAGCTGGCTTTCAGGCAGCACTTCTAGTTGACCGTTCTCCCCCGTCTGTAGTCACTGCGCGGGCGCTGTTAGACAGCATCAGCCCCACAGGTCTGCTCCTCCTCTCCTGTTCTTGCCTACGCCACCTAGCAACCAGACTCTCCACCACACCCCTTGAGAGGAGATGGAGGCTCTACCCCCTCCACTATTCCAGTGAAGGTGAAGGCTTGCCCCCTCCTGGGATCCCCAGGGGTCCTCTCATGGGTACATGTGTGAGACCTGATCACTATGCGCCTGTGTTCCACACCCCTGTCAGCCTTCTGGATTACCTGTATTGTACTGTCCCCAGCATGGGTGCAGTACTCAGTGGTGCCTGACCAGGTCAGGGGCGCCACATTCCCCCTTAGTTATCACCAGCACGTCCTCGGGCTGCAAGACAACATTTTAAAATGCATAAAACATTAAAACATGTAAAACATTTTTAAAAGCACCAGGTATCAGACATCACCACCCTCCACCCACAAGTCCGTTAACCCACCCAAAACCCTCTCAGGAGGCAGGTCACCGGTCCTGTTGGTAACCAGGTCTGGGCCATCCGTTTCCCCAGACCTTTCCTCCAATCTTCCTCTCCCGTTGGCCGCGACTTCAGCCACTTCTGGCAGGATGTAGAGGCGGCTTTCCTGGGCTGGTGGTTTCAGGGTATACCTGGCCTGGTGGATCCGCGCCTTCAGCCTCTTCTGGCAGGATTCAGAGGCGGCCTCCACAGTTGGAGCTGACCAGGTACCCTCTTTGTGGTGGTGAGCCAAGGCCCCATAAACAGGCGTGCTCTCTGGTCGCAGGTGAGCCAAGGCCCTTTTCTACGGACGGGCCCCCCTGGTTGCAGACGAGCCAAGCCCCTAAACAGGCTGGCCCTGGTGGTGGTGCCACTGGTGTAACTATTTACACTGCGAGAGTTTGTGGCTATAGCAAGTTCATAGCCTTAAAGTTTATTTCTCACAATAGTTTTTGTGGGCGCATTTCTTGAACGTTGCAAACAAAACTTGTCAAAACTGGTCAAAACAGTAACTTCTTACTTTCCTTTACTTTACTCCTCTTTTTCACTAGGGCGAGGGCACGTTGGGCACTGGCACCTGTGACTTTCCTGCTCTTTGTCTCTGTCTTCATCTGTAGGATCTTTATCTTTCCGTTCTTGGTCTTCATCTGTTTCTACATCTGGTTCTTTATCTCTATCTTGTCTTTCTTGTCTTTCTTGTCTTTCTTGTCTTTCTTGTCTTTCTTGTCTTTCTTGTTGCAGGGGATGGCTGTAAGGTTTGTTGGGACATAGCGTTACGCCCAAAGCATACAGTCCTCTTTCGCCTTGATGCAGGGTGAACTGAACGGAATCTCCCATCTTTAGATTTCTGCAAGGGTGTCCTCTTGGCAGATGAGCGTTCACATCTCTGCGGTTTACAAATATCCCTTCTTTTATTCCTGGTGCTACAATGAAGCCATAACCACTTTTCAAGTTGAAATCTTCCACTACGCCATAACACAGGGGTCCTCTAGCCTGGGCTTTGGACTCTCTCAACAAACGCTTCTCCTTTAGGTCTCTGGCGGTGACTGCTCTCTGTTCAGGAGACTGTGGTGCTGGAGCAAACTGTGTTCTTCTGCGCCGTGTCTTGCGGGCTGGATCCATGCCTGTGGGCTCCCAGGTGAAGCTCTTAGGCAGCTCTTCTTCTGCAGAGGGGGTCAGGTCCTCCTCGTCCCAGCGGGAGTATGGCAGCATTTCCGGCTCTGAATACACAACTGCTACTGGTGACACTGGAGTCGGAGTCAACCCTTCTGCTTCCTGGCCTCCTCTCCCCCTTAGTTCTTCCTGGCACTCCGGCTGTGGCAGTGCTGGGGATGGATGCTCTTCAGCCGGCCCAGGCGGGGGACTCTTTGGTGTAGCTGCTGCAGGAGTTATCAGGAGACTCTTTGGGGTATGCGGAGGGGGTATGTATTGGCTCACCAGCCATTGTGGAAATTTGGCCTCCAGGTCAGCCTTCATCTGCCAATATGCAGGGTCTTCACCCACCGTGGGCTGCCTATCAGGGACCTCTGTGGACCGGGGAGCGGTGTCTGCTCTGGCCTTACAGGCCGGGGTAAATGCTGAGGTAGCCTTTCCTTGGCGGGCTGCGCCTGGCATGGCGGCGGCCTGGATCAGTGTCGCTGTTGCAGGAGGCTCTGTGCAGGCTGGGCTGGACGTCGCTGCAGCAGTCTGGGCTTGGCGGGCCGCGCCCTGTATGGCGGCGGCCTGGTCTTGGCGGGCCGCGCCCAGGATGGCGGCGGCCTGGTCCTGGCGGGCCGGGCAGGGCATCGCTGCAGGGACTGGGTCTTGGTGGGCCGAGCAGGGCATCGCTGCAGCCGCTGGGGCTTGGAGGGCCGCACCTGGCGTGGCTGCGGCCTGCTTCAGCGTCGCCGCACCGGACGCCTCTTCAGGGACCGCGGACGTGGCAGCAGGGGTCGGGGCACTTGCGCGGGCCGGGGCATCATTCGACTCACCCGTTGTTGGTAGCACTGGGGTCTGCGTCGTCGCCGTCCCGCCTGACACCCGGCGCGCAGCTCTCCCTTCATAGGCCCGAACCGCCGCGGTCATCTCCTGCAGTTCCATCCGTTCCTCCCGAATCTGCTCCACGACCCGGGTCTCCAGCCGGTTGCAAAACTGGGCCAGCTCTCGGTACCACCAGGCAGCGGAGCCTGGTTCTGGGTTCCTGCGGTCAGACGCCATTTCTTCTGCGCCGTCTTCTGCACGGTCTCCCAGCAGTGGACTCTTCGCTGCCTCCTGTAACAAGCTGTCCAGTTTCTGCTCTGCCTCTTTCAGTAGCTCCTCTCCCAGCAGCAGGCTTGTGGCTTCCTTTCCTTCCCGCCGTCTCTCGACGCTTCCACTCTCATAGCTGGCAAGGTCAGAACTCCCCAGGGGATCTCTGGGTAGCCACACCTCTTCGTGGGCGGTAACTTCTTCCAGCGCGGGCTGCTGTTGTTTTTCAGCGCGCTTTTCATGGTGGCAATATGGCGGCGCTTCCAATTTTTCAAGCGGACCGCCCAGGCACATGGTCACCTGTCTGAACAGGTCTAGTCCTTATCCTGTTCGTGACGCCAGATGTGAAGCCCCGCAGGTGTTGTATCGGTGCATACCTTCAGGGACTCCACGTAGCTGGATCTGGTCACAGGTAGGGAATCTTCGATTTTGATCGTGACGCCACTCTCAGATTTGCGGTCAGAGGGGACCGCCACTGCAGATTAGGAGGCACCTGGGGCCGATGGTGGGTGCAGTCGGGTGTAGTGGCCTCCTGAGAGTGAGGCAAGCCCCAGGGCCCTTTGTAAAGCTGTAGTACCACAAGTCGCAGAATGACCACACACAGGCAGAGTGTCTTTCAGGGTTTTTACTCACTTCAGGTGGCAGGGTGAGTAACCCGGGCGTAGCTGGGATGAACCAGGTGGGAACCAGGTATCCTTCCGGCTGACTGTATGAGGGTGACTACAAACTCGCCTTCCTTAGCCCTTGGTGGTTTGGGGTGACCCCGACTTTGAGTCCCTATGGGGGTCACCCAGGGAAGATGCTCCAAGCCTCTCTCCCCTTCTTGTTTTGCCGTGTGCTTGTTCCCCGGGCCAGGCCACTCCAGCCTCTTGCCTCCTGTGACCTATGGGCCCTACTTGCGGTTACGTGGCTGCGGCTTTTGGTTGTTGTGGTGTGGGCTGTAAGAGCCCCACACCGGCAGGTTTAGCAGGGAAAGGTGAATCTATCCTCGCTTCGGGATCTGCCGCCCGGTTGGGCCTGGTGCTCTCTAGAAGTCTCCTTACTTCCCACTCCGTTGCACTCGCTAGCTGAAGCTGGCTTTCAGGCAGCACTTCTAGTTGACCGTTCTCCCCCGTCTGTAGTCACTGCGCGGGCGCTGTTAGACAGCATCAGCCCCACAGGTCTGCTCCTCCTCTCCTGTTCTTGCCTACGCCACCCAGCAACCAGACTCTCCACCACACCCCTTGAGAGGAGATGGAGGCTCTACCCCCTCCACTATTCCAGTGAAGGTGAAGGCTTGCCCCCTCCTGGGATCCCCAGGGGTCCTCTCATGGGTACATGTGTGAGACCTGATCACTATGCGCCTGTGTTCCACACCCCTGTCAGCCTTCTGGATTACCTGTATTGTACTGTCCCCAGCATGGGTGCAGTACTCAGTGGTGCCTGACCAGGTCAGGGGCGCCACACATGCACCACAATCTTCGCAGGGGTATGTGCCCCACTTTGGCTTGGTATCCAGACCCCATAATTTTTTTGAGGGGGTATACAATGGCTTCTCACAACCATATCCTTAATTGTTTTAGATCTCTTGGATGCAACTGCTGCTTTAGATGTTAAGATTGGGGCTAGATCATTATCTGTGAGTAATATGGGCCAGTATTTGTTTAATATATCACACATCTCTCTCCATTGGGCATGGTACGGAGTTATAAATCTCACCTTCTGATCTGCTTGTTCTTTATTTGTTGGTTTTAGAAGCTCCATACGTGATGTTTGGTCAAGGTCAAGTTACTGAGGTCAAGTTACCTGCGGTCACAGATGGAGGACCATTGGAACCTCCAGCTGTGGCCGCGGCTAACCTGAGTGACGTCACCACTATCGCTGCTCAGTTTCTGCCTGAACCTCACAGCAGGCGGTCATGTGCCATGATCGCGTGCTGTGACTACATGTAGCAGAGCTTGAATCGTCGTGGGACCTCGTGTGGATTATGTTGGACCTGCACGGGTGTTTTTGGGGATTAATAAAGTGATAAAAGAGGGTATCCGCTACATACATGTTGTGCACACTTGGCTCTGCTACATACTCGTTATGCACTCACGGCTCCACTACATACACATCATGCACACACGACTCTGTTACATACACAGCTCCGCTACGTAGACATAGTGCACACATAGCACTGTCCCGTACACATCGTACACATGCGACTCTGCTCCATATAAGTCATACACACATTTTCAGCAACTTGTGATCAAGACCGATCAGGTCCAAACGTCTCTATTTTAAAGTCGCTCAACAAATCTTCTCCTCACCTGAACTTATCAATAAAGAATTCAATAAAGCAAAGATCGAAATAAGAGTGTGCAGGGGTCACATACATACGCAACAGGGGTCACATACATACGCAACAGGGGTCACATACATACGCAACAGGGGTCACATACATACGCAACAATAGTTTACTATAACCGTCCACTGACACCGCGCCTCATCCCATCCAGGACTACACTGAGGAGCTGATCATGTGACCCCTGACTCCTCCCCTCCATGTGACATCATCACAGGTCCTGTAAGCACAGAGCAGCCATATATCTAGTGTGCGGCTCTGCAGGTGGAGGTAGGTGCAGGGTATTATATATCTAGTGTGCGGCTCTGCAGGTGGAGGTAGGTGCAGGTTATTATATATCTAGTGTGCGGCTCTGCAGGTGGAGGCAGGTGCAGGGTATTATATATCTAGTGTGCGGCTCTGCAGGTGGAGGCAGGTGCAGGGTATTATATATCTAGTGTGCGGCTCTGCAGGTGGAGGTAGGTGCAGGGTATTATATATCTAGTGTACGGCTCTGCAGGTGGAGGTAGGTGCAGGGTATTATATATCTAGTGTGCGGCTCTGCAGGTGGAGGTAGGTGCAGGGTATTATATATCTAGTGTGCGGCTCTGCAGGTGGAGGTAGGTGCAGGGTATTATATATCTAGTGTGCGGCTCTGCAGGTGGAGGTAGGTGCAGGGTATTATATATCTAGTGTGCGGCTCTGCAGGTGGAGGTAGGTGCAGGGTATTATATATCTAGTGTACGGCTCTGCAGGTGGAGGTAGGTGCAGGGTATTATATATCTAGTGTGCGGCTCTGCAGGTGGAGGTAGGTGCAGGGTATTATATATCTAGTGTGCGGCTCTGCAGGTGGAGGTAGGTGCAGGTTATTATATATCTAGTGTGCGGCTCTGCAGGTGGAGGTAGGTGCAGGGTATTATATATCTAGTGTGCGGCTCTGCAGGTGGAGGTAGGTGCAGGGTATTATATATCTAGTGTGCGGCTCTGCAGGTGGAGGTAGGTGCAGGGTATTATATATCTAGTGTGCGGCTCTGCAGGTGGAGGTGTGTGGAGATTCCCCATTACTGGGGCAGGCGGCATTAACCCCTTCAGCTCTGAGACTTTCTTGGAGTTTTTCTCTCGCTGATTTCTATGAATCGTGAGGTTTTTGTTCCTTTTCCTCTGTCAGATACAGACGCCCCAACTATGAGAGGCCGGAAGTGAGGAAACCCGTCTGCCCTCAGTCCTCGTCCCCTTTCTGCCCTCAGTCCTCGTCCCCTTTCTGCCCTCAGTCCTCGGCCCCTTTCTGCCCTCAGTCCTCGTCCCCTTTCTGCCCTCAATCCTCGGCCCCTTTCTGCCCTCAGTCGTCGGCCCCTTTCTGCCCTCAGTCCTCGGCCCCTTTCTGCCCTCAGTCGTCGGCCCCTTTCTGCCCTCAGTCCTCGGCCCCTTTCTGCCCTCAGTCCTCGGCCCCTTTCTGCCCTCAGTCCTCGGCCCCTTTCTGCCCTCAGTCGTCGGCCCCTTTCTGCCCTCAGTCCTCGGCCCCTTTCTGCCCTCAGTCGTCGGCCCCTTTCTGCCCTCAGTCCTCGTCCCCTTTCTGCCCTCAGTCGTCGGCCCCTTTCTGCCCTCAGTCCTCGTCCCCTTTCTGCCCTCAGTCCTTGGCCCCTTTCTGCCCTCAGTCCTTGGCCCCTTTCTGCCCTCGGTCCTCGGCCCCTTTCTGCCCTCGGTCCCCGGCCCCTTTCTTCCCTCGGTCCCCGGCCCCTTTCTGCCCTCGGTCCCCGGCCCCTTTCTGCCCTCGGTCCCCGGCCCCTTTCTGCCCTCGGTCCCCGGCTCCTTTCTGCCCTCGGTCCCCGGCTCCTTTCTGCCCTCGGTCCCCGGCTTCTTTCTGCCCTCGGTCCCCGGCCCCTTTCTGCCCTCGGTCCCCGGCCCCTTTCTGCCCTCGGTCCCCGGCCCCTTTCTGCCCTCAGTCCCTGGCCTTTTTCTGCCCCCACACAGTATAATGTTCCCCCAGAATGTTCTCATTATATGTTTCCCTTTATTCTCTCCAGTAATTGTATTATTACAGCAGAGTCTTTATGATGTTACATCGTCATCTTCTCCCCATTCAGGTCCTTATAATATCGGATCCTCTCAGTGGAGATCTTCTATAGAAGAGAATTCTCCTGATTGCCCCGTGAAGGATGGATATGGACAGGGACAAGATGGCGGAGAGGATATTACACCTCACCCTAGAGATCCTCTTCCGGCTTACTGGAGAGGTGAGAGATTCTGATGACGTCACATTACATCATTCTTATCTATGGGAATAACAGATGGACAGAACTGGAGACGTGAGGACTCTGGAAATGTCTGGAGTGAGATTTATTACTGTGTCTCTCCATAACCAGGATTACACAGTAGTTAGGAAGACCTCTAGTGAGCGCTGTCAGGCCCCTGTGTCTGAGGGATGGGGAAGACCCCTGAGCCCAATCACGGGGCCTCCACCTCACCCCCCGATACATGAGGACATCAATGACAAGAAGGTCCTAGAACTCACCTACAAGATGATTGAGCTGCTGACTGGAGAGGTGACACTGCTGGGAATGCTGGGACATTATACAGTAACGCTATGAAGGGGTCGGGGGTGACGGTATCATTGTATGTGTCAGGTTCCTATAAGGTGTCAGGACGTCACCGTCTATTTCTCCATGGAGGAGTGGGAGTATTTAGAAGGACACAAAGATCTGTACAAGGACATCATGATGGAGGTTCCCCAGCCCCTCACATCACCAGGTAATAGACAGGACTAAATGCACACGGCCTATAATTATCTGTATGTAAGGAATGAATTCAGTCCCTGTATGTGTCTCCTCCAGTTCTATCCAGTAAGAGGACAACACCAGAGAGTCCCCGTCCTTTTCTCCCACAGGACTGTAAACAAGAAGACCCCGATGTTCCTCAGGATCATCAGGTAGATGGAGAGAAGGTGCCATGAAATCTCCCTATGATGTGTAGACGGCTGTGAAGGTCTTGTGCTCAGTCTTGTTTTATCCTCCAGTATTATATGTGTTATACTTGTGTAATGAGAGCGGTGGAGATGGCAGGATTAGAGCTGATCATAGATGGGACTTCTCCATCTTTCTGTGACTTTTACAATATTTGTTTCAGGGGGAAGATCTGACCCATATTTATACTACAGAGACATATGTGAGGGGTGATAAGCGGTGTAAAGAGGAGATTCCTACGTACGGCTACCCAGGTGAGTAGTGACCACTAAATGCAGAGAAGTCACAGATTCTTCTCAGTCACCGGCTGCTACCGTGTTTCCCCGAAAGTAAGACAGTGTCTTACATTCTTTTTACCCCCAAAAGTCCCACTATGTCTTACTTTCGGGGTATGTCTTATATTGGAAAAAAATCCCACAGCAATCGCAGCAAGTCTCCATGCAATGTACCGTATGGGGACTTGCCGCGATTGCTGCACATGAGGGCACTGAGGCTGCGTGTTTTTGTATGTTGTCCGTGGTCCTGATGGACCACGGACAACATTACTGCAACATTTCTCAGTGGCCGAGCGTTCGGCTGAGCGCCCGACCGCCGGCATGTGACAGCTCTCATGTCAGGGCGCTCAGCTGGGCGCTTGGCCGCCGGCGTGTCAGGGTTCTCGGCTGGGCGCCCGAGTGACGGCTCTCAGCTGAGCGCTCGGCCGCCGGCATGTCAGGGCACTCAGCTGGGCTCTCGGCCGCCGGCATGTCAGGGCGCTCAGCTGAGCTCTCGGCCGCCGGCATGTCAGAGCGCTCAGCTGAGCGCTCGGCCGCCGGCGTGTCAGGGCGCTCAGCTGGGCGCTCGGCCGGTACTGTAAAGAAGAACTGGGCGCTTGGCCGCCGGCATGTCAGGGCACTCAGCTGCGCGCTCGGCCACCGGCATGTCAGGGCGCTCAGCTAGGCGCTCGGCCGCCGGCATGTCAGGGCGCTCAGCTGGGCGCTCGGCCGCCGGCATGTCAGGGCGCTCAGCTGAGCTCTCGGCCGCCGGCAAAAACTCACAGACTAATGGCAGAAGATGTAAGCTGCCCAGGCCAAAAAGACTAATGCACTGCCAGGATGCAGCAAGACCTCCATTAAATGGAGACATCACAGGTGCAAAGGGAGATGGTAGTAAAATTGCACACTTGTGGCTTGCATAGGTCACTGTTCACACATGCAGGCACACAGTATCTGGTATGCAGCCTATTGGTCACGCCCATCACAATCGATGCAAGCGGGCTACGCCAGTACTAAATATGTGTACCATGCAGGGACAGTGAGTATAATATGCAAGGCCTCGGCCGCCGGCATGTCAGAGCGCTCAGCTGAGCGCTCGGCCGCCGGCGTGTCAGGGCGCTCAGCTGGGCGCTCGGCCGGTACTGTAAAGAAGAACTGGGCGCTCGGCTACCGGCATGTCAGGGCGCTCAGCTGAGCGCTCGGCCGCCGGCATGTCAGGGCGCTCAGCTGAGCGCTCGGCCGCCGGCATGTCAGGGCGCTCAGCTGAGCGCTCGGCCGCCGGCATGTCAGGGCGCTCAGCTGAGCGCTCGGCCGCCGGCATGTCAGGGCGCTCAGCTGAGCGCTCGGCCGCTGGCGTGTCAGGGCACTCAGCTGGGCGCTCGGCCGGTACTGTAAATAAGAAAAAAAAAAAATAAATAACGCTTTCCGTTTACTATGTCTTACTTTCGGGGTACGTCTTACATTAGCCGACCCCCCCAAAACCCCCACTACGTCTTACTATCGGGGGTGTCTTACTATCGGGGAAACACGGTATGATGTGGGACTAAAAAGAATGAAAATTACTTATCCTAAAAATAAGGAGTAAGAGGTTCCCGTACATCCTAGACATGGGGAATGTGCAGTTTATAGTGGAATGTTCACATGCTCCATATTATTTATACTGGTCAATCATTGATTTCTTGTATAATATTGGATTACAGCACTTATGTGCAGGTATATTCTAAAATAAGACGCATGTACAAAACCTTTAGATGCAGAGTAGTGTCGGACAGCCCCTTTAACCCCTTCCCGACCAAGGACGGATCTTTCCGTCATGGCGTAATCGCGGCACCGGAGCCTTCGGTGACTGCGACCGATTAACATAAACCGCAGATTTGGGGAGGAGGGGACCTGTACCTGACCTCAGGAGGGGTGGTGCCTCCTCCCCGGACCTACGGAGGCTGTGATTGGTTGAGCGGCGTTCGTCAGCCAATCACAGCCACTGTAATGTTCCAGCCATTTAAAATGACTGAAACATTGAAATCCAGCCCTGACCAGTGCAGCTGTAGCACTGGCCATTGGCTGGAGCTGGGTGACCTCACTGGATCACCCTCCCCCAGTTCCAGCAGCTCTGATTGGAGAGATCGGCCTTGTGACCGATCTCTCCAATCACCATGGACCTGTTGCCAGTGACCGTCCCCGTCACCTGTCGTCCCTGCAGCACGCCAGCACAGTGAGTGTATACAGTGCAATGGCAGGGCGACAAGCTCCGGTCCGGGCGGTCCCATGCTGTTATGTGACCGGAGCATGGGACCCGGAAGTTGCCGCGCTGCCATTGCACTGTATGAAACCGGCGAACAGCCTCCCGATCCGCCGCAGCCCTCCACGATCTGCCACCTGTCTCCCCGATCTGCTGCCCGCACCCCCACCCCTCGTGATCTGCTGCCCGCACCCTCACCCCCACACCTCCCAATCCGCCGCAGCCCTCCGCGATCTGCCACCTGTCTCCCCGAACTTCTGCCCACACCCCCACCCCTCGTGATCTGCTACCCACACCTCCCGATCCGCCGCTGCCCTCCGCGATCTGCCACCTCTCTCCCCGATCTACTGCCCGCACCCCCACCCCTCGTGATCTGCTGCCCGCACCCTCACCCCCACACCTCCCAATCCGCCGCTTCCCTCTGCGATCTGTCACCTGTCTCCCCGATCTGCTGCCCGCACCCCCACCCCTCGTGATCTGCTGCCCGCACCCCCACTCCTCCCGATCCGCCGCTGCCCTCCGCGATCTGCCACCTGTCTCACCGATCTGCTGCCCGCACCCTCACCCCTCGTGATCTGCTGCCCGCACCCCCACCCCTCCCGATCCGCCGCTGCCCTCCTCCATCTGCCACAGTGTCACCGCTCTCCCCGATCTGCTGCCCGGCCCCTCTCCTCCGTTATGTGCTGCGCGCCCCCTCTCCTCCATTATGCGCTGCGTGCCCCCTCCCCTCCGTTATGTGCTGCCCACCGCTCCCCATCGTGATCGGCTGGCGCCACCTCCCCTCCGTGATGTGCTCCCCACTACCCCCCCACCTTTCACCCCTGTGATCGGCTACCCGCCTCCTCCCCTGTCACCCCTGTGATGTGTGCTCCCTCACCTGTCACCCCCGTGATGTGTGCTCCCTCACCTGTCACCCCCGTGATGTGTGCTCCCTCACCTGTCACCCCCGTGATGTGTGCTCCCTCACCTGTCACCCCCGTGATGTGTGCTCCCTCACCTGTCATCCCCGTGATGTGTGCTCCCTCACCTGTCACCCCCGTGATGTGTGCTCCCTCACCTGTCACCCCCGTGATGTGTGCTCCCTCACCTGTCACCCCCGTGATGTGTGCTCCCTCACCTGTCACCCCCGTGATGTGTGCTCCCTCACCTGTCACCCCCGTGATGTGTGCTCCCTCACCTGTCACCCCCGTGATCTGTGCTCCCTCACCTCTCATCCCCGTGATCTGTTTTTTTTTCTATGCCATTGGGGTCTAGTTTCCAAAATGGGGTCACATGTGGGGGAGCTCCACTGTTTCGGCACCTCAGGGGGTCTCCAAACACAACATGGAATACGCTAATTATCACAGAAAATTTTGCGTTTGAAAAGTCAAATGACGCTCCTTGCATTCTGAGCCCTGCTGTGCGCCCAAACATTTGATTTCCACCACATATGAGATATCTGTGTACTCAGGAGAAATTGCACAATACATTTTATGGTGCAATTTTTCCTGATACCCTTGTGAAAAAAAAGCTACCTGGTTGAAGTAACAATTTTGTGGTAAAAAAACTTTTTTTTATTTTCACGGCTCAACTCTATTAACTTTTGTGAAGCCCCCAGAGGATCAAAGTGCTCAATAAACATCTAGATAAATTCCATGAGGGGTCTAGTTTCCAAAATGGGGGTCACATGTGGGGGAGCTCCACTGTTTCGGCACCTCAGGGGCTCTCCAAACGCAACATGGTGCAGATAACGATTTCAGCTAATTTTCTGTTCAAAAAGTCAAATGACGCTCCTTCCCTTCCGAGTCCTGCCAGTGGTTTTTCGCCACATATATGGTATCTGCGCACTCAGAAGAAATTGCCCAACAAATTTTGGGGGTTCATTTAATCCTGCTACCCTTGTGAAATGCAATATTTGAGGCTAAATTAACATTTTTGTTGCAAAAAGTGAAATGTTCATTTTTTCCTTCCACATTGCTTTAGTTACTGTGAAGCACCAGAAGGGTTAATAACCTACTTGAATGTGGTTTTGAGTAGCCTGAGGGATGCCGTTTTTGGAAGGGTGTCACTTTTGGGTGTTTTGTGTCATGTAGACCTTTCAAAATCGCTTCAAATGTGATGTGGTCCCTAAAAAAAAGTGGCTTTGTAAATTTAGTTGTAAAAATGAGAAATTGCTCATAAACTTTGAACCCCTATAACTTCCTTAATTTTTTTTTTTTTCCCCCAAAATTGTTCTGAGGTAAAGTAGACATGTGGGAAATGTTATTTATTAATTATTTTGTGTCATATGTCTCGTTGGTTTTAGAGCATAAAAATTAAAAGTTTGAAAATTACAAAATTTTCGCGAAATTTCCGTTTTTTTCACATAGAAACGCAAAAAATATCGGCCTACATTTACCACAAGCATGAAGCCCAATATGTCACGAAAAAACAATCTCAGAATCACCAGGATCCGTTGAAGCGTTCCAGAGTTATAACCTCATAAAGTAACACTGGTCAAAATTGCAAAAAATGGCCTGGTCTTTAGGGTCAAAATAGGCTTGGGGCTGAAGGGGTTAAAATATAAGATAGAAGAAGAAAAAAGGGTGTCCAGCTCTTCAGGCAGAGAAAACCAAGGTCTTTATTTCATCATGCAGATACAACGAATGACATGACCAGCACTACGCGCTTCAGGTGAAACACTCACCCTTAATCATGATTAAGGGTGAGTGTTTCACCTGAAACGCGTAGTGCTAGTCATGTCATTCGTTGTATCTGCATGATGAAATAAAGACCTTGGTTTTCTCTGCCTGAAGAGCTGGACACCCTTATTTCTTCTTCTATGCTATATCGGGCTGTGGCAGTGCCTGTCCGTGCTCCAGGACGAAACCAGGACTGAGCTTCCACACGGTGAGCTGATACACATAATTGGTTAAAATATAAGAGTTTATTAGAATCGGTGTGGAAAAATGTTGCTGTATACAGGCCAGATACAGAGGCGGCTATCCAGCCCCCACCTGACAGTTTTCCTGCACGTGTGGTCACATAAGATGGTTGCCTAGATCTCTTGTACAGAGTATAGCAGCATTTTTCTGCACCTGATTGTCAGGCCAAGATCGAAGAAGAGCACTAAAGTAGTTGCCCTGAAATGGCAATGGATTTAACAGGAGAGTAATGCTTATATTATAATAATCTTTATTTCTATAACGCTAACATATTCATATTTACAATTCAAAAGTTCCTATACAAACAATCATAAATAGTTAAGCCCCTCCCTCTAAAGGCTAAGCCCAGAACCCCAGTGTGTTCACTACTCCCATTTGCTGCCTCTATATTGGCCACAAGCGTTACAGCAATGACTGGCACAGAGCGAAAGCGTCTGAGCAGTGATTAGCTAGTAGTAACGGTTACCCTGGCGTCAGCATTAAAGATTCATTGGAGAAGGGAAAGTCTAATGAGGGGGAGGCCAATTAATTGAGAATTACAGTAATCAAGGCGGGAGTGGGTCAGGGCCACAGTGAGGGTTGTTTAGTTGTTTCCATAGTGAGAAGGCGGTGGATCCTAGAGATGTTTTTCAGGTGCAAGCTGTCACAGGTTGATAGGGGAACAAAGGAAAGCCTATACTGGCCCTAATGCTGAGCCCCTATGCTCACCCTAACATCTGGAGCTACCTTTGTTGGTAGGGAGGTCTAGGCCTCTAACCTAGGCCATATCTCCTGTCCTTGTCCCTGATGTTAAGACCCCCCTCCACAACCCACCACCCGGGGGAAAGGGACAAGAACAAAAGTAAACACCCTGTTAAAAATATACTCTTAAATATATTTTTCTTCAAATACGTGATAAGATGCATGAATAATGGACTTCAGAATATATAAAAAAAAAAATGTATTTTATATCTGATAAATTGGTTGCCAAAGTTCAGTTACAGAAATGAACAATAATATTATTATTTGCTTACTTAAAAAGTTAATAATTAGTCCATACTGATCAATAGAAAATCTTCATCCATCTCTCCTTGGATCCTGAATGGTAAGGGAGGGGTGATATACATGTGTTCATCTTGCAGGCTAGAAGGATTCTCGGTCAGTTGGCGACGTGCAGGAGTGAGTGACCCCCTCCATCGTGTCATGAGATATATATATATAATATATATTATATATATATATATATATATATATATATATATATATATATATATATATATAATATATATTATATATATATATATATATATATATATGTAGCAACTGTCCAGACCATATAGGGAAATTACTGCTGGACGCATGTCACTAGAAGCTTCCAGATGGATAAATATACCATACTATGTCAGCACTTATGTATATTCAATATGGATATTTTAATATTTATTTCTTATAAGAACTTTATCGATAAGCTATGCCCTCCAACATAAACAGAACTGTGGACATATATAATATGTCCTACTATAAAATGTTTGATAACTAGATGTATTAATTTTAATGTTTTTACACACCCCACTAACAAATATGATAAACAGGGGTAACAACTACTCGTACACATGTGAACCGCACACAAAGGAGCCACTAAAAGTGCATGAGGGGAAATAAACAGAAAAGGGGGGGAATGAAATACACTACTGGGGAACATCCATACCATTTAACCAGCACACCTAGAACTGCTGCAGCAAGCACCAATTCTGCAACCCACACCACAAGTCTCAGAGAGAGGAAAATACCAGCTCCTTCCACCTCCTGGCCAAGCTTCCAAATGATGAAAATAACCTGCACCCTCTGGTGGACGTTGAGGGTATTTATAGGGCCTGGGCTTGGTCCCAACCGGAAACGCCTGCCCAGGAGTCAGGAGCTGCTGGAAGGTAAACTGACATTAATGCTCTCCTTCCCAAAGGAAAGGGAATCCATTTAATAATCTCCAAGTCCTACAAGAAAAAGTGAGTCTCAGACTCAGAACTTGTCACCAAAATCTGCAACAGGGAAAGTTTGTGACACAAGAGATAAGAGTGACCGAGAGATTGTGTATAGGAGGTGAAGGGAACATCGGTGTCAAACATAACACCCAGACAGCGAGCCTGCGGCCTAGGCGTTATCATGGTGCTGCACACAGAGAGGGAGATGTCAGGTTTAGGGAGGTTAGTAGACGAAGGGAGTAGAAGTTCAGTTTTGGAGAGGTTGAGTTTCAGATAGAGAGCAGATATGATGTTGGAGACTAGAGACAGACAGTCACTGGTGTTCTGTAGTACAGCAGGGGTGAGATAAGGGAATGAGTTGTATAGCTGTGTATATTCATTTATCACATTCTTCCACTTTTTAACTACATGATAAAACCACTTTACAAATTTACTTTTCCAGTTTTACACTTTCAGCAAAGTCAGAGCTTCTTCGTACATAATTGCAGTGCTCCTCCATTCTGCAGTAAAATGCATCTGGCTGTCAGGAATTGTGCCAGACAGACCCCTCTAATAGCACTGACTGACAGGATCATTTATGATTCTCCACTGAGAGTCTTACTACAAAATAGTGGTGACCGACACTCTGAGACATGAACCTAGGAAGATGTGGAATACAACACCGAATTGGGAAACTGCTAGAGCCGATCCTGGTGGCCTGATATCATACTCTAGTGGTACTTGCTCCGTGATCTTCAGTTAGAATGTGAACTGTTTTGTCACCATTACCTTAGTGAATAATGAAATTTTGCAACATGACTTGCAATTTTAATGGACTTTGGATATAGTTAAAAAATAAACTACACATTATTGAAAAAGTATTAACAGTGTTATTCTTGACAGGTGACTGTATTAGATCAGAGGGGCTTCTGACTTCTTCAGACATTCAATCAATTGATCTTGGTGTGCCACAAGACACATATGAAGAACATTGCGTTATCCCAGCTGTATCCTCAACGCTTCAGAGCAAAGATCTACCATCTGATCCTATTAAACAGGTCCTATCTTCTGATTCATTAGAGGCTATTAAGGAAAATAGTCCCAGAAGAGATGTTAGAATTACCATAGGAACGAAGACATTTTCATGTTCAGAGTGTGGGAAGTGTTTTAATTGTCAATCAAACCTTTTTGTACAGAAGAGAACTCACACAGGACATAAGCCATTTTCATGTCCAGAATGTGGGAAATGTTTTACAACTAAATCTTATCTTGTTAGACATCAGAGAACTCACACAGGAGAGAAGCCATTTTCATGTTCAAAATGTGGGAAATGTTTTACAATTAAATCACATCTTGTTACACATCAGAGAATTCACACAGGGGAAAAGCCATATTCATGTTCTGAATGTGGGAAAGATTTTACTCGGCTATCAGGGCTTCGTTTTCACCAGAGAATTCACACAGATGTGAAGCCATATTCATGTTCAGAATGTGGGAAATGTTTTAGATTAAATCAAATCTTGTTACACATCAGAAAATTCACACAGGGGAAAAGCCTTTTTCATGTCCAGAATGTGGGAAATGTTTTACAATTAAATCAAATCTTGATACACATCAGAGAATTCACACAGGGGAAAAGCCATTTTCATGTTCAAAATGCGCTAAAAGTTTTGTGTGTAAATCACATTTGATTACACATCAAAAAAATCACATAGGGAAGAAGCCATATCTTTGTTGAGAATGTGAGAAATTTTTTTTTCAAAACATCTCATGTTAAATATTAAAGAGCTCACATAGGTGAGAAGTCATTTTCATACCCAGAAAGTGGGAAATGTTTTATTTATTAAATGTTTATTCTTTTTATCAAAAATTAAGAATTTAAGTAACTTTTTTTTCCCACAAAAAATGTAAGAGCCCAAAAACTTACAAAATAGCATTTTTTTTGTTTTGTACAGTAATTTTTATTATGATTTTCAAAAGTTTAACAGTGAAGAATAAAGTAAAAATCAAAACCATAGATTACATAGCTTGGGGGAGGTAGGGAGTGAATGAGGGATGCTAAAAAGTAATAGCAAGTTTTAATAGAAATAGAAAAGAGGAATGTAAGGGAAAGTACAGGAAAAATTAACCCATCATCCCAGGCGATTTTCCGTTTTTCATTTTTGTTTTTTCCTCCCCTTCTTCCGAGAGCCTTAACTTTATTTTTCCGGCAATTTTGCCATTTGAAGGCTTATTTTTTTGTGGGCCGAGTTATGATTTTGAATGAAATCATTAGTTTTACCATATAGTGTACTGGAAAACAGGAAAAAAAATTCCAAGTGAGGTGAAATTGCAAAAACAGTGCAATTGCACGATTGTTTTGGGGATATTTTATTCAGTGTTCATTTTATGGTAAAAATGATGCCTCATGTCGTTACGAGTTCGTGGATACTAAACATGTATACTTTTTATTTTTATCTAAGGAGTTAACAAAAATTCTGAAGTTTGTCCTTAAAAAAGAATTTCGGTTTTGGCGACATTTTCTGAGGCCCATAGCGTTCTCATTTCTCGGGATCTGGGGCTCAGTGATGGGTTATTTTTTGCATCATGAGCTGACATTTTTAATTTTACTATTTTTCTGCAGTTGCTAAGTTTTGATCGCCTGTTACTGCATTTTTAAACAATATTGCAGTGACCAAAAAACTTAATTTTGGCGTTTGGAATTTTTTTCTCGCCATGCCGTGTACCGATCAGATTAATTGATTTTATATTTCGATAGGGCATTTCTGAAGGCGGCAATACCAAATGTGTATTTTTTTTATTGTTTTTAACTGTGGCTAATGAGAGATGATTTGAACTTTTTAGATTTTTTTTTGATTTTTTTTCATATTTTTAAAAACTTTTTTTCACTTTTAATAGTCTCCCTAGGGGACTTATCAGTGCACACTGCGAGCACTTGTTCATTTCTGCTGATCAAAGCAACATTGCTGTGATCAGCAGAAATGCAGAGTTCCTGTGAGTTCAGGTGCTCTGTGGCCTCTCACAGGATGGGAGTTATGGTAGCGTCAGGGGTCATCAGCTGACCGTGCGCTACCATGTCAATACCAAGGCGCCCTGCGATCACGTCATGGGGCGCCGATGGTGGCGGGGAACAGCGTGATCCCCATCGTGGCCATTTAAATTGTGCTGTCAGTGCAATCTAAAGGGTTAACAAGTGCTGGTGGATCAAATCAGTAGAGACATATGAGGATTACCATGGGCTTGCTGCCGGAGCCTGCAGTAACCAGGGGGAGGCGACCAAGGGCGTACCAGTCTGTCCTTGGTCGTAAAGGGGTTAAGAAAAAAGGGAGGATACGACAAGCGCTACATATACCTGTATTGTCGCTTATTATTTATTTTTTAGTCCGCGATAAACCCAATGCTTAGTCCAAGGTTAATGTTGTTTTTAATCTGTATGCTCCTAAATGAAAATAAAATTCCTTAAAATGTTGCTTAGTCCTTAAAAACCTTCTGGATTTTTCTTCTTTCATCTTTTAAGGCAGGCACAAGAGGCATCTTTGTGAGTCGGGTGCCGCGCTCCTGCTTCAATGCTATGACGTCACCTTGTCTCTGTCAAAGGGGGTGTTTGTTATTGGATAGGGCTTCCCCTGATGGTTCTTGGAATTATCTTTTCTTTCATGATACAGGTGCATCTCAATAATTATTTCAGCAATTCTATACAAAAAGGTAAATGCATATATTATAGAGTCATTACACAGAGAGGGATCTATTTCAAGTGTTTATTTCTGTTAATGTTGATGATTATGGCTTACAGCCAATGAAAACCCAACAATGATCTCAGAAAATTAGAATAATTGCCACAAAATACATTCAAATGCTTCCACACACAGATATATCCAGGACATGGGCTACTACTGTCGCATTCCTTGTGTCAAGCCACTCATGACCAATCGACAATGCCAGAAGCGTCTTACCTGGGCCAAGGAGAAAAGAACTGGACTTTTGCTCAGTGGTCCAAGGTGTTGTTTGTAGATGACAGTAAATTTTGCATTTTATTGGGCAATCAAGGTGCCAGAGTCTGGAGGAAGAGTGGAAGTGTGAAGTTTCAACAATCAGTGATGGTTTGGGGAGCCATGTCATCTGCTGGTGTAGGTCCACTGTGTTTTTTCAAGACCAAAGTCAGTGCAGCCGTCTGCCAGGAAATTGTAGAGCACTTCATGCTTCCCTCTGCCGACAAGCTTTTTGGAGATGGAAATTTCATTTTCCATCAAGAAAATGACACCTGTCCACACTGCCAAAAGTACCAATTCCTGCTTTAAAGAGGTAGTTCGCCTATTTTTTAATGTTTCACTATCAATTTAAATCCCTATAACAACTCTCTTTAATGGGGGAGGGGAGAATGAGCAGAGCACAGTGTCTGTGTGTAAGAGCAGAGAGCAGTGTGGGTGAGAAGAGAGCGCAGTGTGTGTATGAGCACAGCGCAGTGTGCGAGAGCAGAGAGCAGTGTGTGAGAGCAGAGCACTGTATGTGAGAGCAAAGTGCAGTGTGTGTTAGAGCCCAGTGTGTGTGTATGTGTGAGAGCAGAGTGCAGTGTGTGTGAGAGCAGAGTACTGTATGTGTGAGCAAAGTGCAGTGTGTGTGATAGCAGAGCCCAGTGTGTGTGTGCGAGCAGAGCGCAGTGTGTATGTGTAAGAGCAGATCGCAGTGTGTGTAAGAGCAGAGCACTGTGTGTGTGTTTGAGGCCTCTGCCACACTTCCGCAAAAAACACATACGTGTCTCACGTTCCATTTTTCGGGTCCATGTTCTGTTTTTTATGGGCGTTTCTCCGGTACGTGTGACATCCGTGTGATGGCGTATGCTCGCCGTGTGTGCGTGTGGAATGTCTGTGTATGCGTGAGATACGTACGTGTAATGTCCGTGTGGTGTCCGTTTGAAATGATCCGTTTGTGTGGCAAAATGTCGTTGCTACATACCCACTGACAGCAGACACAGACAGAGACGCGCGATGAGAATGAACTCTGATGAACGTCACCCGACTTCATTGTCATAACACGGCTCTGTCTGTGTGTGGCGTCCTGATTAGCGGTTTCCCGTGAAGGACTCACCAGTGACCGATAATCCCCTGAGTGGCTGAAGTTAGCGGCGTGATTATCGCTGCCGTCACTCAGGCTACCCGCAGCTAGCTGGAGTCCTCCATCTGAGACCGCAACTCACCTGTGACTTTTTTGCAGATCGCTCAGCTCACTTCAGTCACTTGGGCGACTTGCTGTCACGGAGGATCCAGCGGTGGCCGCGAGTAACATGAGTGACGTCATCGCTGATCGCGCGGCTCACCTCAGTTGCTGCGTGGAGCTGACAGAGAGCGGTTATGGTATGTGGCCGCTCCTGTCACCTTCATGTAGCAGAGCTGAGAGCGTCGTGGGATCTCTGTGGATTACGCCGGACCTGGATGGGTATTTGTGGTTTAATAAAGTGGTGAAAGAGGGTGTTTGTTTTTGTGTATTATTCCAAATAAAGGATTATTTGGATGTGTGTGTTTATTTTCTTTAACTTACAGGTTAATCATGTAAGGTATCTCGGGGAGACGCCTGTCATTATTAACCCCTTATTACCTCGATTGCCACCGCACCAGGGCAATTCGGGATGAACTGGGTAGAGTCCCGGAAATGTGGCATCTAATGGATCCAGCAATTCTAGGCGGCTGCTGGCTGATATTGTTAGGCTGGGTGGCTCCCCATAACAAGGAGCCCCCATCCTGAGAATACCAGCCTTTAGCCGTGTGGCTTTACCCTGGCTGGTATCAAATTTGGGGGGGACCGCATGTCATTTTTGCTTATTTATTTATTTTACTGCATGATATAGACCCGCCAGCCGGCGGCTGTGATTGGTTGCAGTGAGACAGCTGTCACTCAGCGTGGGGGCGTGTCTGACTACAACCAATCATAGGCGCCGGTGGGCGGAGGAAGCTGTGAATACGAGATTGAATAATGAGCGGCCCGGCATTTTCAAAAAAGTAAAAGCCGCCGAAGGTTTTTGACAGCCGTGCAGCGCCGCGACAGTGATCGGGGATCGGTGAGTATGCGAGAGGGGGAGAGACCGACCGATGGACAGAGAGAGGGACAGACAGGGAGAGAGACAGACAGACAGAGTGACCATCTGACAGCAAAAGATACCGACCGACTGACAGAGGGAGATTGACAGACATCGCATCCAGAATTCACCCAAAAAAATGCACACGGATGGTACAGGTAGAACACGGACATGCTACGTGTCACATACGTGCAGGCACGGACCCATTGACTTTAGTGGGTCCGTGCCTGCGTGATGCCGGAGAAAAACGGACATGTTGAGCATGTGGAAAAACGCACAGACGTACAAACGATATGGACACACATTCCATGTAGTTTTACGTGTGTGTGCCTGTTACTGTACCGCCCCGCTCTCAGCAGCCGAGCTGCTCGGATCCGGTCCTTCTGTGGGTGGCTCGAGGATCTCCGGACCCGGGGGTCTCGCAATCACTTCAACCAAAAAGGGGTTTGATGGGATGGTGGATGTAGGACGTATATGTACGGGTTGAGCTGTACGGAGTTCGTGATGCCACCCACGGGATGTGATGATATTGGACACCACCGCTGCTGTTACGGGGCACCCGGGGGAGATGTTGCGCAGCAAGTTGTTAACCCCTCCATGGGCAGGGATGGTGGCCCCGGGATCCGTTGGGGATGTGGTGGTGCAGGGAGATGAGCGACTGCAGGATGCTGGTGTACTCACTATGGAAGAAACACATGAGTCTCTGGTAAACCAAGATGATGGTGGTCGGTGCCCGCAGCCGGCTGCGTTCGGGTTCCCCCACCCGGCTGGTGGCCTCTGTCTTTCTCCTGCACCTGCTGTTTAAGATGGTGGACTGCCTGTGCTTGCAACTTCAGGAGTCCGCTCCCAGCTTGTGGTTGCCTAAGGAGCCCTTTGCCAGCAGACGCTGGCCCGTGGGATCCCTGAGCCGTGGCGGTGGCCTATTATCCCCCTCGATGGGCTGTTGCCTTCAGTCGGGACTTTGGGTGGGACAGGACCTCTAGTCCTGGCCGCAATCAGTTAATTAGCTAGCCCCCAGTCGCTTCTGGACCTAGCTTCAGGGTCTGAGTACCCCCCTTTGTGCTCCGGTTTCCGAGTCGGTTCCCTGGGTCGGTACCAGCGGGCCACTACCCTGTCCCAGTCCACCTCGGTTCCACCGAGCCGTCTTCCCGGCTCCTGTAGACGGAGACCACCATCTGCCTCCTATCCAAAGGCACCAGGGCTCCTACCCTGGTACCCTACAGTTTTCCTCAGGCCCAGACACAGGCCTGACCTCCACTATCCTTGAACTCTAGAACTGCACTGTCTGAACTTGACTGTCTGTGTACTTTCTCGCCCCTGGGCTGTCTGAACTTCTAGGTGGGCGTCTTCCAACCGCCTTGTTCTGCCCCCTGGTGTGTCCATCAAGCCCTGAGGGGGTGACTAGGGTTTAAATGGTTGATTGTGTGTTACCTGTGAGGGAAAGGTGTAATGCGGGGCCCTATCCGTGACTACCTGGCCCGGCCAGGGCATCACATTACCATAGGGTACGTGTCTCTGTGCCGCCAGTACGTGCAAAAACGTACCAAACATGTGTCGCGGGCGGTGGGGCGCGCTCGCCACACTCGGGTCCGGGGCTGCTACTGCTGCTGCTCGGTGGCTCGAGCGGTGGGCCGGACCCGGGGACTCGAGCAGCACTCCTCGCCCGTGATTGAAAGGGGGTGATTGGTTTGGGGAGATTGTCCGTGACGCCACCCACGGGTCGTGGTGATGATGGCACCACCGCTGCTGGTAACGGGGATCCCGGGAGAGATGGTAGGTTGCAGCTGGGATGTTATCCCCTCCGTGGGTAGGGGGTTTGGTGTTCCCGGGGCCCGGTGGTGTGACGGCGAGGCTGGATGGCTGGGGTGCAGGGACTGCGCGGCGCGGTGCTGGACGGCACTGGTGTACTCACTCAGACAATCACTGACAAAGTCTCTGGTAAACCAAAACGGCCGGATGAACGGGTCCCGCAGCCGGCTGCAGTGTTGATGTTGTGTTCTCCCCGGACGGCTGATGGTGGCGGTCTTTTCCTGCACCTTTTAGAATGTTCTGACACGTAGCCACAGTACACATTGGGTGTACTGTGGCTAGGAGTGCAGGGAACAGGGAGCCGGCACTGGCAGTGTGAGAGCGGTGGACGCTGGTAACGAAGGTAAATATCGGGTAACCAAGGTAAGGGCTTCTTGGTTACCCGAAGTTTACCGTGGTTACCAGCGTCCGCAGAAGCCGGCTCCTGCTGCCTGCACACGTAGCAGAGTACACATCGGGTAATTAACCCGATGTGTACTGTGGCTAGGTGTGCAGGGAGCCAGCACTAAGCGGTGTGCGCTGGTAACCAAGGTAAATATCGGGTTGGTTACCCGATATTTACCTTAGTTACCAAGCGCAGCATCGCTTCCACGCGGCGCTGCTGGCTGGGGGCTGGTCACTGGGTGCTGGTGAGAGCTGCCTGTGTGTCAGCTCACCAGCAACCCGTGTAGAGACACTCCAGCGATCCCTGCCAGGTCAGGTTGCTGGTGGGATCGCTGGAGCGTCGCTTAGTGTGACATCTCACCAGCGACCTCCTAGCAACTTACCAGCGATCCCTATAAGGTTGTATCATTGTTGGGATCGCTGGTAAGTTGTTTAGTGTGACTGGGCCTTAAGGAACCACCTTTTGCATGTCTTCTACAGCATCAAGAGTAAAATCCAGGGGGAATTTGAAACACAAAGGAAGACACTTCCAGAAAGCACAGAGCAAAAAGTACAACAATACTACTACAGACTACGAACCCTTTTGATTCACAACAAGGAAAAGAAGCTACACAGACTGCGCCTCAATTCAAGACTTAATACAAACAGGTTGAAAACAAAGCCAAAACCTAACAACTTGGACAACCACTCCATTCAAAGCAAGAAGGTCTGCGGAGACACCATCACATGTTTCTCAACGCTGGCAGGAAACTAGCCAGGTCTTTCACCGGGAAGGAACAACCAAGGGAAGGGCAGTCTCCAGTCAAGGAGACCACCTATGCCAAACATGGTATCCATCCACAGACAGCCGTTTCGGGGTATTTGCCCCCTCATCAGTGTGGAGTAGGAATCTGGCTAGTGGGACATTGCCTAGTAAAAGACTATGTGAGCAAGGATGGTTGACCTTAGGGAGATCAACATCCACCACTGCGGAGACACCATCACGTGTTTCTCAACGCAGTGATTCTAGAGCAATGCCCCCTGGGAAATATTCAAAGCAAGAAGGCCTGCGGAGACACCATCACATGTTTCTCAACGCTGGCAGGAAACTAGCCAGGTCTTTCACCGGGAAGGAACAACCACGGGAAGGGCAGTCTCCAGTCAAGGAGACCACCTATGCCAAACATGGTATCCATCCACAGACAGCCGTTTCGGGGTATTTGCCCCTCATCAGTGTGGAGTAGGAATCTGGCTATGTCTGTCTGTGGATGGATGTTGATGGATGTGGATGTTGATCTCCCTAAGGTCAACCATCCTTGCTCACATAGTCTTTTACTAGGCAATGTCCCACTAGCCAGATTCCTACTCCACACTGATGAGGGGCAAATACCCCGAAACGGCTGTCTGTGGATGGATACCATGTTTGGCATAGGTGGTCTCCTTGACTGGAGACTGCCCTTCCTGTGGTTGTTCCTTCCCGGTGAAAGACCTGGCTAGTTTCCTGCCAGCGTTGAGAAACATGTGATGGTGTCTCCGCAGGCCTTCTTGCTTTGAATATTTCCCAGGGGGCATTGCTCTAGAATCACTGCGTTGAGAAACACGTGATGATGTCTCCGCAGTGGTGGATGTTGATCTCCCTAAGGTCAACCATCCTTGCTCACAACCACTCCATTCAAGACACAAAACTGTGTTATCAATCTTTCGGATTACAAACCCAACAAAGTGGAACTTGCTGTGCTTTCTAGGGGACTCTCATTTTGTCCTACTAAAGCTATAGACAAAAGTGAACTCTGCAGCGACATGGAAGATTACTTCAGGAGACTACGCCTCAGGGAATATTTTAACGATGCAGATGATTCGGAATCCACCCAGACTGAAGGAAGATGAATCTTGACAAACAAGAAAAGATCAGATTGGACACCTGCACCTGGACTCAACCCTCATTTGGATACCTATATAGACACTTTCAGACATTTGGTAAAATCCAGTATCCTAGACACACACAGGAGGCAACCATCCAACATCAGTGCCCAGGAGAGAAGGGCCATAAAATCTTTGAAAACCAACAAAGAAATCATCATTAAACCTGCAGACAAGGGGGGTGCAATAGTCATGATGAACAAATCAGACTACATGAAGGAAGCACACAGACAACTAATGGACACATGCTACTATAAAAAAAATTGGAGTCTGACCCTTCACAGGACAATTACAAGGAACTTAAGAAGTTGGCCTCTTGTCTGCCTGACATATCCATAAGAACTGATGAACTGATACCGGTGAGTCCAAGAATAAGCACATTCTACATGCTTCCCAAAATTCACAAATCTGGAAACCCAAGTTGCACCTTTGATATCGCCATAGGAACGCACAGTCAGAGCCAGGCTGGGGGGTGGAGTCTAGTTATTGGGATCAGACTGTAGAAAGTGAGACAGAGGGAAGGAGCAGTGGAGGAGTGAAGACCTGTGGCCTGGAGCTGGTGCAGCTCGGCTCAGGCACAAGAGAGAAGGGGTCCTAGAGCCTACGGGAAGTTTGCCATACACCTGTGGTCTTGCTCCACATACGATATATTGGAGTGGAGGGACTTGGCTGTAAACGGGGATCCGGTCCCTAGACTAGAGGAGAAGAACCAACATGCTCATCTAGTAAAACCGGAGGCAGAGGATACAGCTAGTACCGAAGCCAACTCCACAAACTAATCCGCTGGAAGGTGACCATATAGGGCCAAGGGATAGAGCTTCAAGCCACCTGACAGGGTCCGCAGACACAGGCTCATGGCACTGGGTGCAAAGGCGCGGGACAGGCGGGCGAGAAGTCAGTGCAGGAAGGCGACCAGGGAAGGAACATAAGAAGGGTCCACCGGTCTTTACCTCTGAACTACCCAGGATTGACTAGAGCCCTTCACAGTGGAACCCAGCACTCCAAAGATGGTCACTGACTAGTCGTGTTACCTTGGAACCTGCTACAGTGAGTAAAAACCATGAGGCTGCATCCCTGTGTCACTCCATCATTCACCTGCGCCTCCAGCCCTGCACCCCCGCCATCACCGATTACTACCCCCATCGGCCCTGGGGCCAAGCTCTCCTGTGGAGAGCTATAACAACTCAGCTGCATCACCATCTGCCCCAGAGGTCTCATCCCGCAGCGTCGGCTATCCCTGGCCGAGTACCAGAGGTGGCGTAACGAATAACTATTATCCCTTGTAAAAACCGGGCCTTGCCACCTCAACATCCTACCCCAAGACTCGAACCGGCCCGGTAATAAGGGCCCCACGGCCCCGGTGCAGGCACGTCAACTTGGCATCACGAACAGGATTTCGTGCCTGTTACAACGGGTACTGTGCACCTTAAAGACTGTAAAAAGGACTGCACTGGCGTCTATTAAAAAGAACAGGTGCCATGTGTAATCAGATGGCTTGGGCATATTCGCCCTTCATGGGCTGGGTAGTGGTATGGCGCGAAAAGCCCTGCCCGCCCCCTGCAGCAATCACAGACAAATGAAACTAAAGACCGCTTTACACGCTGCGACATCGCTCAAGCGATCTCGTTGGGGTCACAGAATTTGTGACGCACATGCGGTCGCTTTAGCAATGCCGTTGCGTGTGACACCTTTGAGCGATTTTGCAGCATTGTAAAAACGTGCAAAATCTCTCATCAGTGACATGGGGGTCCATTCTCTAATATCGTTGCTGCAGCAGTAACGAAGTTGTTCCTCGTTCCTGCGGTAGCACACATCGCTCCGTGTGACACCTTAGGAACGAGGAACCTCTCCTTACCTGCCTCCCGCCCGCAATGCGGAAGGAAGTAGGTGGGCGAGATGTTCGTCCCGCTCATCTCCGCCCCTCCGCTTCTATTGGGCGGCAGTTTAGTGACGCAGCTGTGATGTCGCTGTGAGGCTGAACGAACCGCCCCCTTAGAAAGGAGGCGGTTCTCCGGTCACAGCGACGTCGCAGGGCAGGTAAGTAGTGTGACGGGTCCGCGCGATGTTGTGCGCCACGGGCAGCGATTTGCCCATGTCGCACAACCGATGGGGGCGGGTACCCATGCTAGCGATATTGGTCACGATATCGCAGGGTGTAAAGCCACCCTTACCAAAGTGCCCAGAAGTCCCACCTTCCCAGGAAGTAAAAGAACATGGGATAACTGCGCAGAAGAACTCATAACGCGCCATAGCGAGCAGCAACCGGACAAAATGGAGCGCAGGGTGGAAGCTGGAAGTGACAGGCTCCCTGGCCGTCCAGGAGATGCACCGTTACTGCGACCAGCCCTTGCCCCGGACTTCCTAGAGGAGGTGAAGCAGCTGGGATGCCGGCTGTTGGAGCTCCAGGAGGGTACCGTCCAGAAGTGGCAGGGTGGTGGCAGAGGGGCGTGCTCTTATGGAACGGGCGACACCGACCCTAGCGGAGAAGAAGACTGGCACCAGAGAGGTAACGGTAGTGACAACCCCTGTTGCCCTGATAGCTTAGGACACCCTGGTGGGACCCTTTGCAACTCCCCCAGCCCTTGTACCCGGTCAGGTTTCTCAATGTTTTGCCAGGGATGTCATGGCTGGTGGCGGAAAAGAACTGGCGGCCTCTCTGCAGCCCAACCTGTCCAAAAGCGTCATCGAGGTGTCTTGCCTACAGCAGCTGACCAAACTGCTTGTGGAGCAGGAGCAGCGCCAGGCCAAATGGAATGCAATGGAGGCCCGCAACATGGCTGCTAATCAGCAGCTCCGCAAAGCCCGACCTTCCAAGTGGGGACCTCTGAGGCACGGGATAGTGATCAAGTTTGACCTGGAGCGGGGATGGGGCTTCATTAGCGAGCCCGGTCTCGCAAACGACATCTTTGACTCCCGGCGAGACATTGTTGCCCACCTACAGAAGGGTCATCCTGGTCGCGACCTGTACCCAGGTGATGCAGTGTTGTACTCCCGACATAAGGGTGAAAGGGGTTGGTACGCCCTGAATGTAAAAACCCAGCTCTTGGATGAAGCTGCACCGGAGTGCACACCCGAACGGGAACTGGAACCAGTCAGCATAACAAACATTGCATCCTGTGACCAGGGCACACAGACACTGGGTGTGAGCTACGGCGTGCCGGGGCACATGGACTGCCCTGAGCTGGGAAGCCGCAGACCTGGTGCCAGAGAGTAAAAATTATCTGAAGGAATGTAAATAGTTAATTTGCTTGAAAATATTTAACCGGTTTGATAGCAACTTTGCTGATAATGTTTTCTTGTTTAAAAATGGATCACTGGACTACGTGTGATCAGGACTGCTCTTGTATATAGTTAGCACTGGTTACAGTGCCCGCTAGCAGAATTCACAGACCACAGGAATCAAAACCTTTTTTTTTATAACCACCAAGAACTCAAAGGGACGGTGTTTGACCTAAAAAAACTCAACTTTATTAAATCGCATAAAATTATTAACAATCAGTTGTATCAAGCAGAGATCTTAACTTCCTCATCACACTGGACGTAGCTACATACCAATATTGTCCCAGTGATCTCCATAATGCCGAGAACACACAGTTCCTTCTCCAGTACTGAAGGTAAAAAATGAACTTCGATATCAACTTCCCACCATACACGGTGGGTGTACAAATATAATTGGGGATAAGATCAAAACTATCATTCAACTGTTTCCCAGAAGCCCTGGTCCACAAAAAGTTTCTGCCTGAGCTCAACCAATAATTCGGCATTCATATATCATATATCCCAGTGAAGCCTAATTAATTCTGTTATACTTCAGCCGACAGGCAACATGGCAGTATAATCACCGACCATAAGCTTCCCCAATTAAGTGAAGTCACTCCGGCAATGAATAGATACACTGACCTGACAATGATGGTGAATGGTGTGCCCGTCCTCTGTCCCGACGCGCGTTTCCCACTTCTTCAGGGGACGTGTGTATGTGTTTTTGAAAAGAGCGCCTTTTTATATGGTGGAAACCGGAACCTCATTCATATCTGTGTAATGACGTGTGCCCGGCCCGCCCCCACAGTGACGCGGTATCCGGGATTCCTTCACCATGTGTGCAGTAACATATGCCCGGCCCGCCCTCACAGTGACGCGGAACCCGGAACTCCTTCCCATGTGTCAGGTGACGTATATCCGGCCCGCCCCCAGGAGTTCCGGGTTCCGCGTCACTGTGAGGGCGGGCCGGGCATATATGAATGAGGTTCCGGTTTCCACCATATAAAAAGGCGCTCTTTTCAAAAACACATACACACGTCCCCTGAAGAAGTGGGAAACGCGCGTCGGGACAGAGGACGGGCACACCATTCACCATCATTGTCAGGTCAGTGTATCTATTCATTGCCGGAGTGACTTCACTTAATTGGGGAAGCTTATGGTCGGTGATTATACTGCCATGTTGCCTGTCGGCTGAAGTATAACAGAATTAATTAGGCTTCACTGGGATATATGATATATGAATGCCGAATTATTGGTTGAGCTCAGGCAGAAACGTTTTGTCGACCAGGGCTTCTGGGAAACAGTTGAATGATAGTTTTGATCTTATCCCCAATTATATTTGTACACCCACCGTGTATGGTGGGAAGTTGATATCGAAGTTCATTTTTTACCTTCAGTACTGGAGAAGGAACTGTGTGTTCTCGGCATTATGGAGATCACTGGGACAATATTGGTATGTAGCTACGTCCAGTGTGATGAGGAAGTTAAGATCTCTGCTTGATACAACTGATTGTTAATAATTTTATGCGATTTAATGAAGTTGAGTTTTTTTAGGTCAAACACCGTCCCTTTGAGTTCTTGGTGGTTATAAAAAAAAAGGTTTTGATTCCTGTGGTCTGTGAATTCTGCTAGCGGGCACTGTAACCAGTGCTAACTATATACAAGAGCAGTCCTGATCACACGTAGTCCCTTTGAGTTCTTGGTGGTTATAAATTATTGTTGGTGTAAAACCTAAGCATGAGGTTAATGGTTTTTGGACAAGTGACGTATATGTTTCGTTATCTGTTTCATTACAGAAGGGTGTCCTGGTTATCCAATATGGATTTTAAGGCCAAGGAACAATCCTGGCGAACTAAAGCTACTAATGTTTTCAAGCAGGGATCGTCGGTTTTAATTGATTCTCGGATTACTAATAAGGAGAGTTTTGTATCCTACAAAAATTTAACACACAAAAAAATGAAGGTGTGGTGGACGAATATCTCATTGGAGAATTATCTAGAGTCAAAAATCGTTCCTAGAGGTTTAAGGATACAAACCTTTCCCACTTTCCCTTTGGAAGATGAAGCACTCACCAAAAGATGGATAGAGGCGGCTTTAGATTGTTCGAATAAATTTATGCAAATTATAGTGGAAAAAAATACCAAGATACTAGAACAATTAGATAAAGACATTAATGAATTACAGAAAAAGATGGAACAACAGATGGATGAAACTAATCTTAAGAAATTCTTTGGTGAGCTAGACAAAGATATTGAAAAATGGGAAGGAGATATAAGCCAGATGAAAGGAAGGAAATTCCATAGAGATGTGGGGGACTTTAATTCTAACAAAATATTTAGATGGCAAATCCCAAAACAGATGGGAATTAGACATGGAGTACAACAGCAACAAGCTTCGGTCTCCTCAGTAACCTCGATGAGTGAGGGTGAAACATCATCTGTTGAGAGCGAATCTTGGGAAGGACGTAGTCTCCGAAGCAAATATAATGGAAAAACAGCTAATCAACCTAAAATTTATCAGCACCAAGGTTTTCAGAGAGATGATCGTCTAAAGGTAATTAACCTTTCCTCTCGTTGCTATTCAACAACAAGTTTTGGAGAGGGGTTTGTCTTTTGCACCTTCAAATACGATGGATGTCTTTACTATTACTAAAGATGTACATCTCTTTGCTCGGAGACTAATTTTGAAACGTTTCTTCCATCGCTCTACTCCAGGAGAACATGTTTTCACAGAAAAGGAACAAGAAGCATTATCAGCCCTAACATCATTAGCTGAGGAAGGTGAAGTGTGGGAGGAAACTCAAGATGTAAGTATTCCGGACGTAGCATCTGGAGGGGATTTGGATGCAATACCAATCCATTTACATCCCAAGTCTAAGAGATTTCCCCCCCTCTCCACATGTCCTGCCATAGATATATTTGTGAAGATAGTTACAAGTGATGTTGAAAAATTTAAAAGAAAATCTCAGGGGCCATTTAATTTATCTTATGAGGAGAGACAGGCACTACAAGAGATGAAGACATGGTCAGAGGTGACCTTTAAACCAGCGGATAAGGGGGGGAACCTGGTTATTTGGCCGAATGTTCTATATGAGGCCCAGGTTTATAAAATCTTACTTAATTCCATCTGCTATAAAAGATTGAAATATAATCCAACTCAAGATTTTCAGAGAGAGCTGACTGGGATCTTAGATCTTGCAGTTGAGAAGGGTACTATTACGAACAAATTAAGGGAAGGAATTTTAAGGATAAATCCTCGTATGCCTACCTTCTATTTATTACCCAAACTGCATAAAAACCCAGTGGACCCCCCAGGTAGGCCAATTGTCTCAGGGAATGGGGGCCTAAATGAACCAATTTGTGATTTTGAAGAGTTCTATCTGAGGACGCTGGTTGAGGCCCTGCCATCGCATATAAAAGATACAACTGCGGCCCTACAGCAATTTGACAATTTACATATAGGGAGGACATCCTTGATGGTGGTAGCAGATGTAGAGGCTTTATATTCCTCGATTAAACATCAAGACGGATTAGAAGCCTGCTCTTTTTTCCTACAGACCACGAATTTGGATCCGGAACTCATTCAATTGATTCTAGATCTATTAAGATTCATCCTGACGCATAACTGCTTTCTGTTTCAGGATGAGCTCTTTGTTCAAATCCAAGGGACTGCAATGGGGGCGTCATGCGCCCCCTCATATGCAAACTTGTTTTTAGGTCTATGGGAGAGAGATATTTTTTTCAGGCTGACCCAGTTGAGTCGGTGTGTCTGGTCCAGAATTGGATCAGATACATCGACGATATCTGGTTTATCTGGGAAGGTCCTGAGGAAGATTTACATCAATTTATGGGAAAATTAAACAAGAATGATAGAAACATCAAACTCACTTATAGGTATGGTCGTGAGGTGGAATTCCTGGATATAAGAATTAGAGCTACAGAGGAGGGAGACTTGATGACTAATGTGTTTAGAAAAGAAACAGCGACTAATACATTGCTTCATGCGACATCGTGTCATCCCCAGTCTACCTTGAGGGGGATCCCCGTCTCCCAGTTTATTAGGACTAAAAGAATTTGTACAAAACAAGAAGACTTTGATCATCAAGCTGAGGAGTTGAGGGATCGCTTTCTGCATAGAGGGTATAGTAGGAGATGGATTAAGAGGGGATACAGAAGGGCCAATGAAACAACAAGGGATGCCCTCTTATACCCAGGCCCCAAAGTAAAACAAGATCAACCCATACGCCTAATTACAACCTTCCATAACCAATATGGGTTTTGTCCATATTGAAGCGACATTGGAACATCTTAAAATCAGACCCTATTTTGAGGGACTGTATTCCTGACAGTCCGAAAGTCACGGCTAGACGTAGTAAAAATCTAAAAGACCTGCTGGTTCACAGCCATCATCGAAATGTTAAAGTGAATCCTATAAAATTGAAAAATGTTTTTTTTCCATGCGGTATCTGCAAAGGTTGCTTCAATATGGACAGATCATCGTCCTTTGAGGGAAGTAGGGAAACAAAAACGTATGATATAAGAACTCATCTCACTTGTGCCTCGAAAAATGTAGTGTACTTGGCAGAATGTCCCTGTAATCTTAAATACGTGGGCCTTACAACCCGAGAGCTAAAAATACGGGTAAGGGAACACGTAAGGGATATAGAAAAGGCCAAGGTAGCGAAGGAAGGGGAACATCACATCTTAAATCTATCCCCAGGCATTTTCAGAAATTCCATCAATGTAACCCCCGTGTCCTAAGGATAAAAGCAATTGACCAAATTAATTTGGGCCCCAGGGGAGGAGACTTCAGCAAGGCATTGGCTCGCTTGGAGAGCCAATGAATCTTTAGATTGAGAACGGTGGCCCTCCATGGTTTAAATGAACATTTTGGCTTTAACTCCTTCCTAGAGTAATCCGGAACAAGAGGCCTAGATAGGTAGTCCCCTTTTAGAGTGGTTTTAGTTAGATAGGGTTTTATTGACATTCATTGGTTGTGAATAAGTAGCGCTTGGTGGTGGGGGAACCTCCTGTTTAATGTAAATTCCCATGTGAAGGCCCATGTGGGCTGGATCTAGTTGCAGTAATGAATAAATGTTGATCAAGTGTTTATTTTTTGTAGTAAACTGCATCTTTTCCTTGAAGTTCGAGCTGAGGTCTGATGGAAGCCTCTAGGAATGGTATGGTCATCTCAATGGAGAATGGAGGAACAAACAACTATATCTACAATCCACATTTTGGGATGAAACGGATGGTTACGTCTATGAAGAAATCTTGATCGCATTATAATATGGACTCTAACTTTGGATCAAGGACTGTTGGGATGGATCCGGGGTATAATTCATATGAATGAGCAACCATTCTGAGGAACTGTAGATGCTGGGAACCATTATGGTTCCTATCTTTTCTTTTCTTTTCTTTCCCCTCTTCCCCACAATTGCTTTATATGTTCTGGGATACTCTGGTCTGAATTGTATGTGGATATTGGAGTATAAATTACCTAGATTCCAGGAATGATCGGAAATATAATATTGAGAATAAAATCTAAGTAGGGAAAGCTAACTTTGGGAGGATACAGTTCCATACTAGTGGCAATATAATTCTGGTATATTTGGGGGGGGGGGGGTTTGATTAGTATCCCCGAAAGTCACAATTGGATATGAAAGAATGGGAGTAGAATGCAACATTAAAGGATACGGCACCTACTGACTGAGGAGGTTTCCTGGTAGCAATTAGGTGTATAGATCAGGCCTTACTATATACACATTCCCCTGTACGCGGTCCTGTCTGTCATTCCGGGTGCTCACTCCACGTCTGCGGTAACCTTGCGGCGCTTGCTGTTGGGTCTGGTTGCCAGGGCAGCAGTACCTAGGCTGCTGACACGCAGCGTGCGTTTCAACCACCGGGGCGTGGAGAGGGCTGTGGCATACCCGGAGTGATGGATGGGTCCGCGTCAGCAATGGGGAGGGATTTGGATATATGTCAGCATATACATGGGAATGGCGATCCGGGAGCCGCGTCACGGTGGGGGCGGGCCGGATATACGTCACCTGACACATGGGAAGGAGTTCCGGGTTCCGCGTCACTGTGAGGGCGGGCCGGGCATATGTTACTGCACACATGGTGAAGGAATCCCGGATACCGCGTCACTGTGGGGGCGGGCCGGGCACACGTCATTACACAGATATGAATGAGGTTCCGGTTTCCACCATATAAAAAGGCGCTCTTTTCAAAAACACATACACACGTCCCCTGAAGAAGTGGGAAACGCGCGTCGGGACAGAGGACGGGCACACCATTCACCATCATTGTCAGGTCAGTGTATCTATTCATTGCCGGAGTGACTTCACTTAATTGGGGAAGCTTATGGTCGGTGATTATACTGCCATGTTGCCTGTCGGCTGAAGTATAACAGAATTAATTAGGCTTCACTGGGATATATGATATATGAATGCCGAATTATTGGTTGAGCTCAGGCAGAAACTTTTTGTGGACCAGGGCTTCTGGGAAACAGTTGAATGATAGTTTTGATCTTATCCCCAATTATATTTGTACACCCACCGTGTATGGTGGGAAGTTGATATCGAAGTTCATTTTTTACCTTCAGTACTGGAGAAGGAACTGTGTGTTCTCGGCATTATGGAGATCACTGGGACAATATTGGTATGTAGCTACGTCCAGTGTGATGAGGAAGTTAAGATCTCTGCTTGATACAACTGATTGTTAATAATTTTATGCGATTTAATAAAGTTGAGTTTTTTTAGGTCAAACACCGTCCCTTTGAGTTCTTGGTGGTTATAAATTATTGTTGGTGTAAAACCTAAGCATGAGGTTAATGGTTTTTGGACAAGTGACGTATAGGAATCAAAACCTGTCTGGTGTGCTGAAGTAATGAAGCGTGGTCAGGAACGCTCTGTCACACGCCCAGAGCCAACATTGGGGATTTGTTTGTGGCGGGTCCCCACAGGAATCCATACAACAGATTTTTGGATTTAAATGGAGGATACTATTATAAATATTACAGATCATCCAACTTGAGACAGAGAAAGTGCGGATGGATACATGGACATTTTTATAACTTCTTTTTTCCACTTTTCACAATTTTTGTATATATTTTAAATATATATATTACATGAACATTTTTATAACTTTTTTTTTCCGCTCATCACATTTTTTGTATATATATTTATATATGTATATATGTATGTTCTTATATTCTTTTCTCATTATAACATATACACGAACTTACACATTTTTATATTTTTATGTATATATTTTCATGTCTTTTATATAATTAATTTTACATATATATATATATATATATATGTCAATTTTTTTCACTTACTTATGGTATATATTCATACACATGAACTTACATATTTGTTTATTTTTTATTTTTTCGGATATATTTACATGCATAGATACATATTCACCTTTTTACATAATCAATTATATATTAAATACATATCTATTAGTATATTTATACATACTCTCTTATATGGGTGTATGTATGTTTTCGTAGGTCTTAATATATATACTGTGTGTGTGTGTGTGTATATATATATATATATATATATATATATATATATATATATGATTTTTCACCTTTTGTTGTATGTATTTATTTTTACACATATATATATATATATATATATATATATATGTATTATTAATTTTGTCACTTTTTTGTAGATATTGCATATCATTTTACACATGAATTGATATATATCTTTATCCGTAATAAATTAATGAATTTTATTATATATGTATTAATTTCTGATTATCACCCTTTAAATAGTAAATGTTTGTTAGTTTATTATGTCCATGTGAACATATGTTGAATTGTTCCTTTGATCTATCTCCTGGTAGATTTAATCTATCTCCTTTCTTTTGTTATGGGCTAGTGTGATTACATGGTGACGTGTCACTCCTCGCTCCCCTCCCCTTTTCTTGAGCTTGGGGAGTGATGAGTGCATTACACCCTGTACTTCCTGCGGTGTGTGCTCGGTTTTGCAGCCTCCATATTGGTTGTCATGCCAATGCGTCCTGTAACTCCCTCCCCTCCACTCTCCTATTGAGAGTGGAGGGAAGTGACGTAGGACACCGCAGCATGGACTTCCAGTCCGGGTGGTGCAGACACGAGCGCCGACATATCTGGCCGAGGTGAGAGGTATAAAATCCCCCTCTGTACATCCCACTACTACCCTCATGAAGAAGCCTCCCAGCGAAACGCATCAAGGTATCTGTTCCTCCTCACACACATCCTGCACAGTATTTTTCTTAGCCTGACACTGTGTCTGTATCTTGGCTGTATGGTATTTGTCCTCAGCCTGATATTCTGGATCTATCTTTACTGCTTTGTTCACTTCCGATAAGCTAACTGCTCTGCTGTATTCCTAGATACACCTCGATTTGGCTCTTTAATTCCTTATATTTTTTGCTTGATTATTTTGTAGAGCCTATCACACGGTGTTATATATATGTATATGTATGTTACAGGTAAAAATATTTTCAGCAGTTTCAAATGTATACCTGAATATGAAAATAGGCAATATCCATTTTTTTGTATGTCTGATATTTTGTTCCTTTGTGCAATTCCTTGGGTCAGTGCAATATATTAAGCTATTATTATCCGGCTTTAATATAGCACTTTAGTATATCTGGGTGGTGCAATAATATATATCCTTTCTGGGCTGTGCAATAAATACAGTGGTACCTTGCTTAACGAGAACAATCCGTTCTGGGACTGTGCTTGTTAATCAAGGTACTCGTTCAGCAGAGCAAGATTTCCCATAGGAAATCATTGCAATGCCGACGATCCGTTCCACAACTTCTAAAATGTCCCATCCTGGCCCCCTATTGTGCCATTCCACACACGCACAAACACGCACAAACACACACAAACACACACAAACACACATGCACGCATGCACACACACATATTATATGCTCACCTTACCTTCCGTTCCATCGTCGGTCTGCTGGGACTTGTTGTTCTCTGGTACGGGGCCGGGCTGTGTAACGCGTTACTATAACGACGAGGCAGGAAGTTCCCGGCCAGAGCGCTGACGTCAAAGGCAGAGCCGCTTGCCTCTGATTGGCCAGCACTCTGCCTTTCATTAGTGGTGACAGGAAGTTCCTCCCTCGTCGCTATGGATGCAGAGACACCGCGTGGAGCGGAGCGGCGCACTACAGCACCCAGGAGGCCGGCGATGAAACGAAAGGTAAACATATGTTATATTATATGCTCACCTTACCTTCCGTTCCATCGCAGTTCTCCTGGGTCTTGTAGTTCGCCGCGAGGACACCGTGATGTACCCGGGAACTACAAGAACCATCAGACCAGTGGTGGAACGGACGGTAAGATGAGCATATTACTACATGTGCGTGCGTGTGTGTGTGAGTACATGTGTGTGTTTGTGTGGACTGCAAGTGCGGGTCAGAGCGCGGTGGATGGACGAAACCGGAAGTGTGTGCGGTGAGAATTTCGCTCGTACAGCAAAGCTTTCTCGTAAAGCGGGTTACAAATTTACAGAAAGCTTTGCTTGTATAGCGAAATTCTCGTTAAGAGGGTTACTCGTTAAGCGAGGTACCACTGTACTATGAACTTTCTATATATTATGATATATTTGCACTAATATTGATCTACTTTATTTTTTGAACCAGAGTGACCCCTACTGATTAAAATTTGAGAAATCCTCTTTCTGACTGGGTTGGTGCAATAATATACAGTGGACCCTTGGTTTACAAGAACAATCCGATCTGGGACTGTGCTTGTAAAACAAGTTACTTGTCTAGCAAAGCAAAATTTCCCCTAGGAAATAATGCAAGCTCAGACAATTTGTTCCACAACTTGTTCAATGTCCCATCCTGGTCCCCTACCATTCCACACATGCACAAACATGCACAAACACGCACACACACATAGTATGCTCACCTTACCTTCCGTTCCATCGCCGGCCTCACGGTTCTTGTAGTTCGCCGGTACAGGATGTGAATCGGGTAACCATCGTGACCGATGCCGGAGCTTCTGCTGCCAGAGCGCTGACGTCAAAGGCAGGAGACGCTTGCCTCTGATTGGTCAGCGCGCTGCCTTTCAGAAGCGGCTGACAGCGGAAGTTCCTCCATCGTCGCGATGGTTACCCGATACACATCTTGTATGGGCGAACTATAAGACTCAGGATGAGGGAAGGTAAGGTGAGCATAATATGTGTGTGTGTGTGTTTGTGCGGACTGTAAGAGCGGGTCAGAGCGTGGTGAAAGTACAGACCGGAAGTGTGTGTGGTGAGTATTTGCTCGTACAGCAATGCTAAAAAGCGAAATACTCGCACACCAAGTTACTCGGAAACTGAGGTTCCACTGTATATTCTTTCTGGGCTGTGCAATAAATACTATGAACTTTCTATTTATTATGATATATTTTCAGTAACTTTGATCTAATTTATTCTTGGACCACAGTGACCCCCTAGTGATCACACCTGAGTAATTTATTCTCTAGGCAAAAAATTCTATTCATTAATATTTTGTGGATATCTGCTATTTAGCGTATTTGCACATTTGGGTTGCAATGAAAAAGAGGAAAAGGTGGTGTGCTAATAAGATCACCAAATGATGGCAATAAATGTACAAAAGTTTATTAGGAAGAAAAAACACCAACACAATTTAAAATCATCTAAAAGCATAAAGTGCAATGAATTTTAGAGGTTTGCTATGATGCAGCAAAAAACAAAAAACCCTAAAAGGTATCCACCTCAGAGATTATGGACCATGTACTACAACCACTAATAGATGACAATAATGCATGATGATACAATAAATATAGGAAATAGACAAATGCCTACTACATAAGTATGCAAAAATAAGCATGCAAACAACCAAGATGTAAATATCAATCCAGCCAACATAACAAAGTAAAGTAAGGCATAAAACAAAAACCTGTGAGATGAAATAAAATAGCTTTAAGTACATGTTTGCATACCAAACGCCATGATCCTAACCAGGATCACAATGATGAAAAAGGCATACGGGATGATTCCTTAAAGGCAAAAGATGGTAGGATTGCAGTCATGGTAGAGGTGGAGACCTAACACAGAACTGAACAGAACAGAACTGTTTTAGGTCTCCACCTCTACCATGACTGCAATCCTACCATCTTTTGCGTTTAAGGAATCATCCCGTATGCCTTTTTCATCATTGTGATCCTGGTTAGGATCATGGCGTTTGGTATGCAAACTTGTACTTAAAGCTGTTTTATTTCATCTCACAGGTTTTTGTTTTATGCCTTACCTTACTTTGTTATGTTGGCTGGATTGATATTTACATCTTGGTTGTTTGCAGGCTTATTTTTGCATACTTTTGTAGTAGGCATTTGTCTATTTCCTATATTTATTGTATTATCATGCATTATTGTCGGCTATTAGTGGTTGTAGTACATGGTCCATAATCTCTGAGGTGGATACCTTTTAGGATTTTTTTTTTTTGCTGCATTGTAGCAAACCTCTAAAATTCATTGCACTTTATGCTTTTAGATGATTTTAGATTGTGTTGGTGTTTTTTCTTCCTAATAAACTTTTGTACATTTATTGCCATCATTTGGTGATCTCCTTATTAGCGCATCACCTTTTCCTCTTTTTCATTGCTGCTATTCTCAGGTGTGCATTTGGATGATCCCATCCATACTGCCTTAGTGCCCTCATAATTCTTTTCTCATAGTGTACATATGGGTTGGTGCAATAATATATATTATTTCTGGGTTACAAGTTGTTTTGATGTACTTTGTTCAGACCGGCACATATGAATATTTGGATCAACCAATTGGATTAATCGCTTTATTTTTTGCACAAATTGTGACCTCCAGTGACTTCTATAAGAATTTTTCATCCCGGGCATAAAACCTTTTTTAGTAACAGCTAATGGATATCTGTCATTTGCCATTATAAATGTTTTTCTGGTATAAACACGTGCTTTTATGGATGATTTGTGGAGGAAGAATGTTCTCTGCATATCCCCACTATTTATTGTCATTGTTTAATTCGTTTTTAATTTCTTCAATAAAGAAATAGATTTTTATAAAAGAGAAGACATCTTTTCTGGCTTCAAACTCAGCTTGTTTTCATAGATGTTGTTGATTAGGAGTTACCATTGTGAATGAGATTTGGCCATTCTTTTTAGTTTCGTGTAATTATCTGTATCCTTACAGTCGTTTCAGGCCAATATGGACATCAAGTCCAGAGAAGACTCATGGAAGTCAAGGAGATAAGCAGCACACTATGAGACATTTCATAACCTGCAAAACTAAGAATGTAGTATATGCCGTTTACTGTCCCTGCGGGCACTACTACATAGGCAAGACAATAAGGCCTATGTTTGTAAGGTTTAGAGAACACCTAAATTCCACTATAACGGGAATAAGTGTGTCGCGTCTAATTAAACATGTTCAGGAGGTGCACGCAGGAAACACAAAATCTTGTCTTTTGCTGGTTTAGAAAAAATGATTCCTTCCCCAGCAGGGGCAGACACTCATAAAGCCCTACTAAGAAAAGAGTCCCGCTGGATCATTGAAAGCAGAGCAATGGGACCTATAGGGTTAAATGATAAAAATGATATGATACTATTCTTCTAAGTTTAAGGAATAGTGTAGGATATATAATGTTGCATTCTGTTAGTGTTTTTGTCGATGTTTGTATATTATTATGTTTTTAAATTGTCACGTTTCTGAAATCCCATAAAGGTAACACAACTGACACTAATCAGTATGGACCCGTTGAAACACCACAGCTGGTGTGAAACGGCAGCCGTAGTCCGGATGTGCTCTGCACTCCCTCCCTCCCGATGCCTGAAGTCTGAATAAAACATCTACTTGCAATGACGGTGCGTGCCTCCAATCCTTTTTATTTTTGGAAGACTCTTCCTGAATTCCTACATCTAGATGGGTGTGAGAAATGGATTTTATCAGGTATCAGTACAGCCGAGGAAAGGAAGGAAAAGGATGAGGAGGTCATATTGTCTTAAAAAAAAAGAAAGACCAAGAGTATAGGCTTTAACACTAGAAGTCCCAGAAATTTCGAGCTCCCCCTGAAGTCCCGAAAGAGGGTCAAATGACCCTTAGTCCAAACTGAATAGAACTAACTAGAAACTAAATGGCTAAACTCAATGGAAAACAACAACCTCCTGTGGTGCGACAGTAATGGCCTAAATTACAGAACAAAAGATGGTGATTATAGGATGTTTGCTAAAATCCTTCAGGTCATTCGACCCGTCTCTGGGTTCCAAAGGTAGAAATGTTAAATGACCCCTCTCTGGGACTTCTAGTGTTAAATTGTTATGTCGGGCCTTACAGAGGAAAAATGGATGTACTTTTAGGGAAATTAGCAGCTAAAGCTTTGTTAGTGAGAAATTTTAAAATTACAGTAATAAGAGTATTGTATCCAAGATATTTACTACCATAATGAGGGTTGGGCGACCTCTGCTCCAGCAAAAAGGAAATGGAGGAAGAAGAAATGAAGACCATTAGTTTAGATACTCATCTTTTATGAGCTACAGTAAAAATCCTGGATATAGAATTTCATAATTGTTCAGTATATTATTTAACACCAGAGATATTATCAAAGATGGGTAACAAAACGGACCCTGAGTGTCCTAAGTGTCTGATTATGTTGGAGGACATGTATCATAATAATAATAATCTTTATCTTTATATAGTGCCAACATATTCCACAGCGTTTTACACCACTTTATATCAGCAACATTGTCCCCATTTGGGCTCACAATCTAAATTCCCCATCAGGATGTCTTCGGAGTGTGGGAGGAAACCCACACAAACACGGGGAGAACATACAATTTCCAAGTAGATGTTGTGCTTGCTGAGAACATCTGCATGGAGTTTGTCACCACTGAGCCACCATACTGCCCTGTATCAGATGTCAGTATTATGCTTTATAGAGAACCTATCATTAGGATTTTAACCTTAGCATGGAATAAAATTTTAAAAACTCGATCACATCAGATGTTCCCACAAAGAAGGAATGGATCGTAGATGGAAATAGTAATGTGTAATATGAACACGTTTATTATTGTAGTATATAGAAGTTACAGACATTGTTCAGACATGGAAATTGTGCGCTGAAAGTAAAGCAGGCTTTACACGCTGCGACATCGCTAGCAATTGCTAGCGATGTCGAGCGCGATAGCACCCGCTCCTGTCGTACGGCCGATATGTGGTGATCGCTGCCGTAGTGAACATTATCACTACGACAGCGTCACACGCACTTACCTGCTCTGCGACGTCGCTCTGGCCGGCAAACCGCCTCCTTTCTAAGGGGGCGGGTCGTGCGGCATCACAGCGACGTCACACGGCAGGCGTCCAATAGAAGCGGAGGGGTGGAGTTGAGCGGGACGTAAACATCCCGCCCACCTCCTTCCTTCCGCAATGCCGGTGGACGCAGGTAGAAGATGTTTGTCGCTTGCGGTGTCACACATAGCGATGTGTGCTGCCGCAGAAATGACAAACAATATCGCTAAAGAGCAGTAAACGATTTTTTGTTTTAGGACGACCTCTCCGCGGCAAACGATTTTGCCCTCTTTTGCGATCGTTTCAGATCGCTCTTAAGTTTTACACACTGCGATATCATTAATGACGCTGGATGTTCGTCACAAACAACGTGACCCCGACGATAATTCATTAACGATATCGTAGCGTGTAAAGCCCACTTAACTGTAACGAATGGCAGATCGCTGAGATTGGGAGTTAAGAAGAGGGAGGAGGAATATTGGGTATTTTTGGGGAGGGATGCAATACTCCTGTCCATATAGTGAATTTATTAATATACACTGATGAGCAAAAGGGTAACAATGTTTTGAACATGTGACTTTCAGGCTCCATATCTCATCATCCACTACATATTTGAGCATGAGACTACCATTATTTTATAGATAATCATCTCAGCTATCTCCTACATAAATTTGGCTTACAACTATTTAGCATATGATTAGTTATGCACATTTTTGTCAGGTGACTGCATGGTTACTGTTTTGCTCCTGATGTTTGAAAAATCTGTTTTTTCCTGTATGCCGCATATTACAACTTCTCATATTCACTTATAGCTCAGTGTGTTATTAGGTTGATTCCCAAGAGAAAGATCACTAGTTTGAATCAATGGGCAGCCATGAACATTATCCAAAAAAAGAGAAACGGCATCCTCAGTTCATCAAGACCAGTCTATCGGCCAAGAAAATTGCCAAACTGCAAAAGCCAAGAGGTGGACATCCGGGAAAAAATATTGGAGTCAACAAGTCGGCTCATCACAAGTAGAGATGAGCCACCCCCCTAGAGTTCGAGTTTGGTTCGTAGAACAGTGCCCCGTTCGATGAACCGTTCGACAAACCTCTCGAACCCCATTGAAAACAATGGGAGGCAATCACAAACACCTAAAAACACCTGGAAAACACCCTCAAAGGTGTCCAAAAGGTGACAAACAACTCCCAAGACAACACAAACACATGGGAAAGTGACAAGGACAAATACCCATGAGAAAACTAAACAGCTGGAAGAGGAAAAAGAGGAGGAGACACAGATATAGGCATGGCACGCCCTTCTAAAATCATGTAAAACACAGCAAGGAGACTCCAAGCAGAGTCTCCCTTTTTTCCAAAAATTGGGCCACACAGACACCACTTCATTAGCATCACTTGTGCCCTAGTTGCCAACATGATGTTTTGATTTGCATCAAGCACATTAAAAAATACGCCAGCCTTAACTGTCCCCAGGATGACACCGGGGAAGGTCTAGCAAAGTCTTTGCTGATCCCAGATCTGTTCATCTTGGATCATTTTTAAAAATACAGCAAGGGTTACTACAAGCAGAGTCTCCCTTTTTTCCAAAAATTGAGCCACACAGACACCCCTTCAGTGGCAGCACTTGTGCCCCTGTTGTACACTTCACAGGTAGATTTGCATCAAGCACATTCAAAAATACGTCAGCCTTAGCTGTCCCCAGGATGACACCGGGGTAGGTAGCAAAGTCTTTGCTGAACCATGACTTGTTCATCTTATCTCGTTTTAATAACACAGCAGGGGGACTCCAAGCAGAGTCGCCCTTTTTTCCAAAAATTGGGCCACACACACCACTTCAGTGGCATCACTTGTGCCCCAGTTGCAAACTGGATTTGTTGATTTGCATCAAGCACATTCAAAAATACGCCAGCCTTAACTGTCCCCAGGATGACACAGGGATAGGTAGCAAAGTCTTTGCTGAACCATGACTTGTTCATCTTGGCTCATTTTTAAAAATAGCAGGGGGACTCCAAGGAGAGTCGCCCTTTTTTCCAAAAATTGGGCCACACACACCACTTCAGTGGCATCACTTGTGCCCTAGTTGCAAACATGATGTTTTGATTTGCATCAAGCACATTCAAAAATACGCCAGCCTTAACTGACCCCAGGATGACACCGGGGAAGGTCTAGCAAAGTCTTTGTTGAACCATGACTTGTTCATCTTGGCTCGTTTTTAAAAACACAGCAGGGGGACTCCAAGCAGAGTCTCCCTTTTTATTCCAAAAATTGGGCCACACAGATACCCCTTCAGTGGCAGCACTTGTGCCCCAGTTGCAAACTTGACAGGTACATTTTCATCAAGCACATTCCAAATCCACAAGCCTTTACTCTCCCCAGGATGACACAGGGATAGTAAAGTCCTTGCGGATCCATGGCTTGTTCAGCTTGATGAACGTTAGTCTGTCCACATTGTCACTGGACAGACGCATGCGCTTATCTGTCAGCACACATCCAGCAGCACTGAAGACACGTTCTGATACAACGCTGGCAGCTGGACACGACAAGATCTCCAAGGCATAAGTGGAGAGCTCAGGCCATTTTTCAAGATTTGAAGCCCAAAATGAGCAAGGCTCCAGTTGCAAAGTCATGGCATCGATGTTCATTTGGAGATACTCCTGTATCATCATCTGTAGCCATTGACTGTGTGTCAGACTTCTTGTCTCTGTTGGCCTTGCAAAGGATGGTCTAAAAAAATTATGAAACGATTCAATAAAATTGCTGTTACCAGCAACAGATACGGTTAGACTGTTGATGACGAGACCGTCCCATGTTTGTCAAGTTACAACTGGGAGATTTACTCCGTGCACCACTGGTGTTTGGTGGAAAAGCCGAGCTAAGATTGAGTAACAGCTTCTGCTGAAACTCCTGCATACATGCTTCCCTTTCTATGGCTGGAATTATTTCACAAAATTTGGACTTGTACTGGGGATCTAATAGTGTGGCAACCCAGTAGTCATCATCACTTCTAATTTTGACAATTCGAGGGTCATGTTGTAGGTAGTGCAGCAAGAAGGCGCTCATGTGTCTTGCGCATCCATGCAGACCAAGTCCTTGCTGTGTTTGTGGCATAGAGGTGCTAACCGTTCTTTCTTCCTCTAACATCTCCCCCCAACCTCTTTCAACTGAAATGTGACCAAGGTCTCCCTCATCTGCTGAGTCTTCCATGTCCATGGACAGTTCGTCCTCCATTTCTTCATGTTCTCCTGCACCTTTCTTAACATTTTGCCTGCTACCATGCGCCCTTGTTAATCCCTCTCCCCCATCGTCCCATGCCTGCCGCCTTGGTGATGAGTAACGTCTGGACCTTGGTGATGTTGTTATCCCTTGCGCATATGAATCCTCCTGTACTTCCTCCCCTTCCTGTTGTCCCACCCCCGACTCCGAATAGTGTTTAGCGTGTGCTCCAGCATGAAAATTACTGGAGATGTCATGATGATAATGGCATTGTCAGCGCTAAACATATTCGTCGCCATGTTGAAACTGTGCAGAAGGGTGCATAGGTCCTTGATCTGAGACCACTCCATCAGGGTGATCTGCCCCACCTCTGCATCTTGTTGGCCCAGGCTATACGTCATGACATATTGCACCAGTGCTCAGCGGTGCTGCCACAGTCGCTGTAACATGTGGAGAGTCGAATTCCAGTGTGTTGGCACATCGCATTTCAGGTGACGAACCGGCAGGTCGAAAGACTTCTGGAGCGATGCAAGTCGGTCAGCTGGGGCGGTTGAATGGCGGAACTGAGCAGACAGTTTTCGTGCCCTGTGCAGAAGGCCATCTAGGCCGGGATAGTGTGTTAAAAATTGCTGGACAACAAGGTTCAACACGTAAGCCATACAAGGCACGAGTGTCACCTTGCCCAGGCGAAGGGCCGCACCCAGGTTTGCAGCATTGTCGCACACGGCCTTACCTGGGTGCAGGTTGATTGGAGACAACCATTTATGAAACTCGGACCGCAGAGCTGCCCACAACTCAGCCGCTGTGTGGCTCTTATTTCTAAGACATTTCAAGCTAAAGACCGCCTGATGCCGTTGCGCTCTGCTGCCAGCATAGTAAGGTGGTGTGCGTGATTCCTTGTGCGCAGTTACAACGCTAGTGGCCTGACCAGGCAGGCTTGGGGCGGAGGTGGAGGACCCAGACGAGGTTGAGGAGGCAGAAGCGTTGGAGGAACTTATACATACAGAGGATTGACGCACAAGTCGTGGGGACGGCAAGACTTGTTCAGCAGACCCTTCTCCATCTATCACCATAGTTACATAGTGCCCAGTCAGCGACATGTAACGCCCCTGTCCATGCTTACTGGTCCAAGTATTGGTGGTGAAATGCACCCGTTCACACACAGTTTGTCAAGGAAGCAGTGATGTTGTATGTGACATGCTGGTGTAGCGCAGGCACACCTTTCTTAGAGAAGTAGTGGCGACTGGGCATCTGGTACTGGGGCACAGCGACTGACATAAGGGCTTGAAAATCCAGGCGGAAAGGCAGCATTTCGGTGGCCAAGAGCTTACAGAGGGATAAAGTCAACCTCTTAGCTTTGTCATGGGTCGGAGGAAATGGCCTTTTATTTGTCCACATCTGAGGGACAGAGATCTGGCTGCTGTGTGTAGACGGTGGTGAGTAGTGTGTCCCTGGAAAAATGCAGGTTTGTGAGGAAAGTGCAGGCGGAGACATGATGTTGCCTTCATCCAACGTTGGTGCTATCGATGTCTGAGAGAGCTGTACACCCGCACTTGTTTCCCCTTCCAAACCAACTGACGACCTACCAAGCAAACTGCCTGTTGCGGTTACAGCGGTGGAAAGTGTGCGTGGAAAACCAGGTGTGACAGCTGTCCCCACAGTCATAGAAGATGAAGAGCGCGCGGATGCACTGGAAGGGGCAGGCGGTGGTTGGCCTGCTACGCTAGGCCACATTGCAGCACAGTGAGCTTCTCACTGGGAATTATGTTTGGTATTCATGTGACGATTCATGGAAAAAGTTGTCAAACTGGTGAGCTTTTTTCCTCTACTTATAGATTCCCGACAAATTTTACAGATCACATGATTTGGGAGATCCTTTGCAAGGTCAAAAAAGGATCAGGCTAGGCAAGGCTTAGAGGACATGCGACCTGCAGAGCCACCCTGACTTGTGCTCAGAGGCAGAGTGGTGGCTGAGGATGCAGTTGTAGACGTGCTACCAGTACTCAGACTCTGTCCAGGAAGGCGCAAGGTAACTTTGTTGTCAGTTGCATCCTCCTCCACCGCCTCTGTTGACCTCCTCAAGTGCCCTCAGACCTAGCCTCTTCCTGCCCTTACCGAATATTTAAGTTGTCATCCCAATCTGGTATCTGCGCCTCATCGTCATCAGTATGTTCCTCATCGTCTACACCAACAGGTGTTACAGTTTGTGAATGAGGGTCTACATTATGCTCATAAACTTGGTCATCAGGGCCTGAATCTGAGTGACAAAGCTTCTGGGCATCACTGCAGACCATTTCCTGGTCTGTACTCACTGTAGCTTGGGAGCAGACCTCTGATTCTCAGGCTATAGTGTGACTGAACAGCTCTGCAGACTCAGCCATCTCTGTTACACCATACTGTGCAGGGCAGGTGGAGACTTGAGAGCTGGGAGAAAGCAAGTATGATTGGGATGACAACTCAGAGGACTTTTTTTTTTTATGTGGTAGTTGAGGTGGAGGAGAGGACACTTGTTGGAGCACTTGAGATCCATTCAAGCATGTTCTTTTTTTGTGCATCATCTACCTTTGTTACAGTTGTTCGGGTCCGTAAAAAAGGAAGCACATCGGATTGTCCACGGAAAGTAGTAGACATCTTACTTTTGCTGGAAGATGGCTTATCTTCAGCAGATGTTAATGTAGCTTTGCCACCTTCCCCACGGACACAAACTTTTTTTTCTTTTCCAACACGCCTGTTCCCCTTTCCACCAGCATCTGTCCTTTTGCCACTCATTTTGTTAGCGACAAGATTAGTCACTTAAAATGTGGTAGCAAAAATTGAGCAGTGGTGTAGATTGCAGAGGTGGTCTAGCTTTATTGACAGCTGAAGAACCAACACTGACTATCCCTGACAATGCAACTATGGCCCTAAAACTGGCAGCACTGTTTGTAATAAAAAATAGCGTAGCAAAATGTGCATGAGGGTTGAATGCAGAGGTGGTGGCACTTGCTTGGTACAAGTGAGACACTAAATTAGTATAGCAGACACTTTGTGGATGCCACTAATTTTCACCACTGTTTGCTATAAAAATAGCGTAGCAAAATGTGCATGAGGGTTGAATGCAGAGGTGGTGAGACTTGCTTGGCACAAGTGGGACAACAATGGAGTATAGCAGCCACTTTTTGGATGCCACTAAGTTTCAGCACTGTTTGCTATAAAAATAGCGTGGCAAAAGTAGGTACAGTGGCCGGGTTCTCTGGGTCAGTGGACAGGAAAGGAAGCCTCACTTTCTATCCCTCCTAATGGTGAAATGCAGCAAGGAATTCCCTGAGCTTTGGTACACAGACGCTGTTATCTGAAGCTGTATACAGCGTTTCCACGGACTTTCCTGTCACCTATGGCTCTGAGCCCCAGGAAATCAGCCCTGAAAAGGACTGAAAAAAACTTCTGTCCCTAATCTGTAGAGCGCTGTGTGTATAGCGTACACAGCAGAAGTGGCGACAGGAGCTGCGTGAGCGGTGACTGTCACCTACCCGCAGAAGGCAGATAATGGCACCGTGAGGGAAAATGGCCGTATTTATAATGCAAGGACATGTGACATTCACAGACTGTGACACATGCCCTTGCTTGTCTGGCAAAAAAGTCCACTTAGCTGTGTGTGTGTCTGTGATTGGCTGACATGCTGGCCCACCCCACTGCACACGCACTTAGGGGGGTAGGGGGGGAAATGGCGATCGCCATTATCCCAGCAGCACTGATCTAAACGCGCCCCCTCCCCGCACACTATACGCTGAAATTTGATAATAGTGTGAATCACAGAGTGACTCACACTATTACAGTGAAAAGCCATCTAGTAACTAGCTAGGCTTTTTGCTGATCGAATTGTTCTCGAACGTAACTCAAGCTGTCGAGCTTTTAGCAAAAAGCTCGCGTTAGAGTTCGATCTCGAGCACCCCCAAAATCACTCGAACATGAAATTGGCAAACCTCGAACATCGCTCAACTCTAATCACAAGGTCTGACAGTTTAGCGATAAACATATTAGTGGACGTGGTAGGAATACTTCGTAATAGTAAGATCACAGACGTTCATGCAAGTACCGTACGACGCACATTACACAAGTCTGGAACGGTTGTCCAAAAAAAAGGTGAAGAAGCCTGTGCTTCAAAATTATTGTAACAAGTGTCACCTTGAGCTTGCAAAAAGTATGAAAAGTGGATAGTAGAAGACTGGAAACTGGTGATTTCGAGTGATGAAACAAAAGTCAATAGACTAAGCTCTGATAGGTGCAAATGAGTCTGGAACAAACAAGGGAAAGATGGGGTAATGGATGGAGAAATTGAGGGAACTATCAAGTTTAGTGGAGGAAGCTTGATGATATGGAGTTGTTTCACAGCCAAAGGCAGGACATACTTGATCGGGATCATGGGTGATCTCAATGTTGAGCTATATATTATTTCAACTTACTTCATACACTCCAATACTATGGGTATGAAAAGGATGACAATATTGCAGCAGGACAACAACCCAGAGCATAATTTGAGATTGGTGAAGAAATGGTTAAATGACAATAAAGTAGATAGTCCCCACAGTCCCGAGTCCTCGACCCAATTGAACACTTGTGGTTAGAGTTAAAGAAAAAGCTATATACATACTCAAAAGAGTAGACCAGTATGCACAAACATTGGGACCGTGTAGAAGAGACCTGGGATCAGATTTCGGTGGAGACATGCTTGAATCTGATCCAGAACATGCAGAGAAGAATTCAAGCAGTGTTGGAATCCAAAAGGTGGATTTCCAAACCCTAACAAATTAATAAAAAAATTTATTTTTAGGAGCAAAACAGAAAAATGCAGTGACATGAGAAGAATCTGCATCACTAATCATATGCTAAATAGTCACAAGTCACATTCATGTATGAGATAGCCAAGATGATTGTTTATAAAATGATGGGAGTCTCACATTCAAAGCTGTAGTGGATGGTGAAAAATGGAGCCTGAAATTAAAAGTTTAAAACATTTTAACCCTTTTGCTCATCAGTGTCTAAAAATGTGAATGTTCAATGCACATGGAATATTGCTTTTTATTGGATTTTTAGAAAACAGACGTCTATTAGTAACTGTATATATTATAATTGTAATGTAACTTCTAACATGCTTTTCCTTTCTTGTTTTCTTACTTTCCTCTACTTTGACCGTCTCTTTTGTGTTTTCTTCTACACTTTGTCAACTACAGGTGCATCTCAATTAATTAGAAAATCATCAAAAAGTTAATTTATTTCAGTAATTCAATACAAAAAGTGAAGTTAATACAGTCATTACACACAGAGGGATCTATTCCTATAAATTATATAGTCATTACACACAGAGGGATCTATTCCTATACATTATATAGTCATTACACACAGAGGGATCTATTTCAAGTGGTTATTTTTTGTTAATGTTGATGATTATGGCTTACAGCAAATGAAAACCCAACAATCATTATCTAAGAAAATTAGAATATTATCTAAGACCAACTGAAAAAAAATGGTTTTATAGTAAATCTACTCAATACTTGTTCGGGGCTCCTTTTGGATGAATTACAGCATCAATGCGGCGTGGCCTGGAGGCGATCAGCCTGTGTCACTGCTGAGTTGTTATGGAAGCCCAGGTTGCTTTGATTGCAGCATTCAGCTCATCTGCATTGTTGGGTCTGGTGTTCCCCATCTTCCTCTTGACAATATCCCATAGCCAATCAAGCACAGTCATACTGTGGTTATTAAACCAGGTTTTGGTACTTTTGGCAGTGTGAACAGGTGCCAAGTCCTGCTGGAAAATTAAATCTCCATCTCCAAAAAGCTTGCTGGTAGAGTGAAGCATGAAGTCCGCTAAAATTTCCTGGTAGACGGCTGCACTGACTTTGGTCTTGATAAAACAGAGCGGACCTACACCAGCAGATGACATGGCTCCCCAAACCATCATTGATTGTATAAACTTCACACTAGACCTCAAGCAGCTTGGGTTGTGTCCTCTCCACTCTTCCTCCAGACTCTGGCACATTGATTTTCAAATGAATTGCAAAATATACTTTCATCTGAAAACAACACCTTGGACTACTGAGCAAAAGTCCAATTCTTTTTCTCCTTGGCCCAGGTAAGACGCTTCTGGCGTTGTTAATTGGCCATGAGTGGCTTGACATAAGGAATCCATAGTTGTAGCCCATGTCCTGTGTACGTCTGTGTGTGGTGGCTCTTGAAGCACTGACTCCAGCACCAGTCTACTCCTTGTGAATCTCCCCCAAATTTTGAAATGGCCTTTTCTTAACAATCCTACCAAGGCTGCGGTTATCCCGGTTGCTTGTGCACCTTTTTCTACCTCACTTTTTCCTTCCACTCAACTTACCATCAATATGCTTGGATTCAGCACTCTCTGAATAGCCAGCTTCTTTAGCAATGACCTTTCGTTGCTTACCCTCCTTGTGGAGTGTGTCAATGATTGCCTTCTGAACATCTCTTAAGTCAGCAGTCTTCCCCATGATTGTGTAGCCTACTGAACCAGATTAAGGGACCATTTTGAACACTTAGGAAGCCTTTGCAGGTGCGTTGTGGTAATTATTCTAATTTTCTGAGATAATGACTTTTGTGTTTTCATTGGCTGTAAGCCATAATCATAAACATTAACAGAAATAAACACTTGAAATAGATCACTGTGTTTGTAATGATGCTATATAACTATATGTGTATCACTTTTTATATTGAATTACTGAAATAAATTAACTTTTTGATAATATTCTGAGATGCACCTGTATATGGCTTCTCCCTGTGTGAATTTTTCTTAATGGTAAACAAATTATGATTTTCAAGTAAAACATTTCTAAAACGTCTAGGTATGATAATGGCTTCCACCCGTGTGATTTTTGTGATGTTCAAAAAGATTGCATTTGTATGTAAAATATTTCCCACATTCTATCATGAAAAGGCTTCTAATCTGTGTGAGTTCTCTGATGTGAAACAAAATCAGATTTGCGTGCAAAATATTTCCCACATTCTGAACATGAAAATGGCTTCTCCCCTGTGTGAGTTCTCTGATGTGTAACAAAATATGAATAACGTGCAAAACATTTCCCACATTCTGAGCATGAAAAAGGCTTCTCTCCTGTGTGAGTTCTCTGATGCATAACAAGAAGTGATTTACGTGTAAAACATTTCTTACATTCTGAACATGAAAATGGCTTCTCTCCTGTGTGAGTTCTCTGATGTGTAACAAAATGTTGTTTATTAGCAAAACATTTCTCACATTCTGAACATGAAAAAGGCTTCGCTCCTGTGTGAGTTCTCTGATGTGTAACAAAATGTGATTTACGTGCAAAACATTTCTCACATTCTGAACATGAAAAAGGCTTCTCTCCTGTGTGAGTTCTCTGATGTGTAACAAAATGTTGTTTATTTGCAAAACATTTCCCACATTCTGAACATGAAAAAGGCTTCTTCCCTGTGTGAGTTCTCTGATGTGTAACAAAATGTGATTTACGTGCAAAACATTTCTCACATTCTGAACATGAAAAAGGCTTCTCTCCTGTGTGAGTTCTCTGATGTGTAAGAAAATGTGATTTACGTGCAAAACATTTCTCACATTCTGAACATGAAAAAGGCTTCTCTCCTGTGTGAGTTCTCTGATGTGTAACAAAATGTGATTTACGTGCAAAACATTTCCCACATTCTGAACATGAAAAAGGCTTCTTCCCTGTGTGAGTTCTCTGATGTGCAACAAAATTTGATTTCTGTACAAAACATATGCCACATTCTGAACATGAAAAAGGCTTCTCTCCTGTGTGAGTTCTTTGATGTATAATAAGATGTGATTTACGTGTAAAACATTTCCCACATTCTGAACATGAAAATGGCTTCTCTCCTGTGTGAGTTCTCTGATGTGTAACAAACTGTTGTTTATGTGCAAAACATTTCCCACATTCTGAACATGAAAAAGGCTTCTCTCCTGTGTGAGTTCTCTGATGTGTAACAAAATTTGATTTCTGTGCAAAACATATGCCACATTCTGAACATGAAAAAGGCTTCTCCCCTGTGTGAGTTCTTTGATGTCTAACAAAATATGATTTGCATGCAAAACATTTTCCACATTCTGAACATGAAAATGACTTCTTCCTTGTGCTAATTCTCTGATAACTAACAGACTCTGAAGAAAATCCTTTCACCCCTGTGTGATTTTTTTTATGTATTTTTTCAGATTCTAAAGCTGAAAATGGCTTCTTTCCTGTAAGAGCACTTCTATTTTGAATGCCTGTTTTGTGACTTTTATTTTTCTTAATAGTCTGTGATAAATCAGAAGATAGGACCTGTTTAAAATAATCAGATGATAGATCTTTGCTTTGAAGAGATGATGCTTTATCTGGAGCAATGGTATTTGCTTCAGTAATTGCTTGTGTGATATCAAGATCATCTGATTTAAAAATTGAAGAAGTCAGCTGTGCTTCTGATCTCCTGGTGCAGTCATCTGCCAAGAACAAAAAAATATTTTTAATATATAAAAATGTAAGGATATAATTTCTAAAATAGCTATAGAAATTGCAAGTTATGTAGCAATCTATAAATTATATTTACTGAAACAAAAACAGTTCACAATTTAACACTAGACCTCTGAGCAGAAACCAGTAGACCATGATGTTCAACCCTCTTTGTTCATTTTGCCTCTCAAATATTTGAATAATAATCCAACAAATGATTTGTCACCAAAATTAAACCAAAAAACGTCTACTCCATCAGTTAAAAAGATAGGGTGTTTCCACATTGGTTATAGCTGAAAACTCTTGAAAAATGATGTGGCTTCATAATCCAATCCATAAAAATCCACAAAACCCACAAACATTTAAGGTTTGCGTGTTTCCTGAAGCCCAAGCTGGGTGCTATGTATTGGGCAGTATAATGGTATATTTGAAATTTTCCCTCTACAACATCCACTCAGAGACTGCCTCTACAGTCAAAATAGTAATTTAGGCTAAAGCAGAATACGGTAAATGCTATTTATTGACTATATGTTGTGGTATCACTATTTGTTTTAAGAACATCCAAAAGCAATGTTTGAAGCGAATTTCAGACTTTTTTTTTTTAAGTGAACAGGAGACAAATGAATCTTACATTACAGCTAAGATAAAGTAAAATGTGTCACGAAAAAAATCTCAGAAACACTGGGAGCAGATTCAGCATTACAAAGGTGTTATGTACAGTGACAGATGTGAGATTGGAGAAATGGGGCCTGGATAGGAGCAGAAAACTGGCTGCAGTGGAAAGCCATGAAATAAGAGCGGCTTTGGTACTAACTACTATAGAGAAAACTGTGACTATAGACATAACACATCTACTAACATGACCGCCCTCCACCCCGACAGCCTTCACCGTCAGTGATTTAGCAACTAGAGGTGACACATCTGGAGTAATTACAGTATGTGGCTCAGGGGCTCTCGGCAATCCAAACTATTGCATGGGCCAATATCTTCTGTCAGATGAGTTTCTTGAAGAAATATTAGACAATTAGAGAGAACTTTTTAACCTAGTCCAGTAAAGCGGAGTTGTACGCATTTAAGATAAACCATTGGAGCTACTATGAGTTTTCGCGAGAAAAGTAGAGGAAGTATTAGTGCTCCCCATATTGTACAGTAATCTGAATTTCTTAGGATTGCAAACATAATAGAATTAATGACGATCCTGTTCATGTGATTAAATGTATTTTAGAGCCATCAACCACGCACAGCTTAGCAATTTATCATGGCGTAGGTGTCATGTTCTTTGTGCAGTTTATCACAATCCTCTTTCAAGGAGATTGGAAAGAATATCTGTGCTCAATCCCCACAAAGCAGGACCTGGAGGCCATGTTTAATAGACTAGAGGAGACTCAGACCCGGGCCCTGTATTCTGTTAAACAGGACATCACACAAGTGGGCATCAGAGTGGATAACCTAGAGTCTGACGCAACATTTTTATATGTAACAATAGAGGACCAATATCTTATATCTGAACAGATGTCAGATCTCAGATATTCTAACATTTAAAGGTGACAGACAGCCATCTCTGTATTTGTGGCCTGTCTGAAGAAATCTCTTCCCATATGCGGGAGAAAACCATTAATACTTTATCCTATGAATTACTTGGGAGGAAAGAGGACTCGCTTATGGAAATTGATATAATTCAGAGATACTGGTCCCAAATCCACCTTGGCCTGAAGACCACGTGATGATGTGTCCTGCATTCATTTTTACAAGGAGAAGTAAACTATTTTGCAAGCTGCAAGATCTAAATAGAACATACAACTGGAAGACTATGACATTGTTATCCTCCCAGATCTGGCCAGGAGCACACTTCAACTTCGTAAAGCCTAATAACCACTCACTGAGTTACTTTGAGACCAAAGGGTTCTCCTACCACTGGGCGTTTCCTCATTTCAACTTTTTGCAAAACAATATGGCCGATCCGCAGAATTCAAAAACTTGGGGGACCTCCTGACCAAATGATCTACCTTCGACTCAGATCCATCTGCCAGAAAGGCCGACACTTCGTACTCTACCTCCTTTAATCCCACATGCTAATTGGGAAACAGAGAAAGTCACCAAAATTGCAACGCTTATCCCTCAGTGATGGGCATCTCAGAGACATGAGGTCTTCTCCAGGATGACTGATCTGTACTTATTACTATCACTAGATTTACAATTCAGTCATTATTGATGCCTATAAATGGTAGGCAGGAGTTTGATTTGAGAATTTGTATCAGGAAGTATTTGTATTTCTTTTTTTTTTTTACACCTAATGTATCATTGTCACTTCATTTCCTACTCTGATTATCTTTTTTTTCTGCTTTCTCTCTTTCGTCTTGATTCTCTCTATATTGGTGGGTATACTATACATATTTTGGGTATTTGAGTAATACGGGTCCCTGTCTTGGGTTCTTTAACCCCACTTAGATATTGGGACCTGTTCATAAGGTTCAGTTTTCTCCTGCTAGGAGTTAACAGTTTAGTGTGGCCTATGGAAGTTGTCCCTTCGAATATCGCATTTCTCCCCAGGTTTGTCTCGTCTATATCCTATCTTAGTCATTCTCCCTCCCTTTTTCTAATTGTGACTATGGCTAAGTTAACATTTACATCTTATATTGTAAATAGTCTTATGAAAAAGAGTCAGATATATTAGTATCTACATAAAAAAGGGTCTCAATAGATATGCTTTCGGAAACAAACATTAAGTTCTCTTCAGTTTTTACGTATTCGAATAGATACTACAATGTCTGTTCCCTTTCTACTAACCCAAATAATAAATCGAAGGGTGTTTCTATTGCTTTCCACAAATCCCTTACACACCAGATTTTGGAGTCGCAAGTTGATTCGGACAGTTGATACATTTTCTTTAGAGTGTGTATTGCTCACATTTATTTCCTCAACACAGAACAAAGACCATTTGGGATCAAAGTTTTGCAGTCACTGGCTGAGATCACCGGGGGAATTCTCTATCATTCTGATGGGATTCTATGTGGATACAAGTGGGAGGAGCTCTGCCTCTAGCTCCTCCCTCTGCCTCTAGCTCCTCCGTGTCCAGCTTCTCCCTCTGCTTCTGGCTCCTGTCATCATCATAGAGTCTCATCAGTAACAACCGCCATCTCCTACCTCAGTAATGGGAAAGTCTTCATTGAATACAGATTTTACCTCAGGATTGAAAATTTTAACTGATCAATTCCTCCAGAGAATAAGATATATGACAGAATTGCTTACTTTCATTGGCACTAATTATTTATGATATAAAAATTAAGATCATGGTTATGCTTTAAACACCCCGGCTCCATTTCATGGGGCGTGTGAATGGGAGCGCAATAAATCACTTTCTTCTGCCGAGTGGGATGAGATCTTTACTGTTACTCGTAAGATCTCTGTATCTTGTCATATCCAAGAGATGAAGCAAGAAAAAGGGAATGCACAGCCAACCAATATAAGAAAATGAGGGTGCACAGTCTGCTGTAAACAATTGCTACTAGAGAGGAAAAGAAGCAGGCATTGGCACTCAGCTCAATATAGAATGCATGACAATCAATATATAAATAACCAGAAATGTTTTATTGAAAACATACCCCAATAAAAACATTTAAAAGGCAAAAAACACCAGACAAGAAAAACAATGATTAGCTGTGGTGCTATACAATGATGCAAAGTATTAACCAGCAAAGGACAAAATAGCCATAGGACATATCAATGAGTCCATTCAAAAGATGCAAAAACATACACATTTAATGGCACAGCTGGATAATTGCACAAATGAAATAACCCACCATAACAGAAGTACATCACTGTTAAGAGCCTAAGTGATCAAGGTAGCAATCAGAAGTCGGGGGGTTCACCCATACCATTTTGTCCTTTGCTGGTTAATACTTTGCATCATTGTATAGCACAACAGCAAATCATTGTTTTTCTTGTCTGGTGTTTTTTGCCTTTTAAATGTTTTTATTGGGGTATGTTTTCAATAAAAGATTTCTGGTTATTTATATATTGATTGTCATGCATTCTATATTGAGCTGAGTGCCAATGCCTGCTTCTTTTCCTCTCTAGTACCATATCCAAGAGATGAACTATAAGTTCATGTCCAGGTGGTATAAGACCCCCGAGCGTATTCATCACATGTTGCCTGGTACATCTGATAAGTGTTGGAGATGTGACTCAGCTGTGGGCAATATGACCAATATTCGGTGGGCCTGTTCAGGTATTAACCATCTTCAGGACAAAATCTTGGACCTCTTTAATAAACTCTTTGATACAACACTACAGAACTCTCCAGAAGCAGCGTTACTTTCCATATTTCCAATGTCAGTTTCATCCATCAAGAAAGGTCTCTTCTGAATATCTCTGACAGCAATGAGGCAAGTCATCTCTAGACACTGGAGATCATCCTCTCCCCTCTAAGCTGGAATTGGCTGCATCTGTGGACTTTTTAATACGGATGGAAAATGTAATAATTTCATAGGATTGTCTCCATTCTGAGTGAATATGAGGACATGGTTATGTGGCGCCCCTGAGGCTTCCGTCGCCACAGGTCATTGCACCCCATCCAGCGGTGTGATGCCCCATTCTGAGAGAGGAAGAGAGTGAACTCCGGTCCCCTGGTAAATCCACACTACACCCATTGCTAGGAACACACTGGGACCAGGGAAAGTGGCAGACAACCCTCCCATGCTGCATGCTGGGAGGGGTCGTAAGACCCATCCCTGCTCCTATAGGGTAGAACAGAGCAAATGGGGAGGTGGAAGGAGCCATCTGAGAGCAGGGACAGAGAGGAAGGTCTAGGTTAGTCAGTCTACCTCAGGGAGGGAGATTGTGAAGAGCCAGCATGTAGTTGGGGAAGAAGAACGAGAGAGTGGGGAAGGAGGAGGAGGCCTGCTGGAGGCAGGCAAGGAGGAGAAAAGGAAGGAAAGAAAGCTCCAAGTCAGACAGGAGCAGAGAAACAGAAGGAGACGCTTCCTGGTGAAGATCCTGGGACCCAGAGGTCCAGGTGACACCACGTAGGAGACAGAAGGAGTCGCAGGGCCACGGGTAGTCTGTATAGCTGTCGGGGCAGTTTAGAGCTACGGTGGCCTGTTCCACAAGGACATCGGTGGAGGGATCAAGCTGCGACAGGGGACGGTCCCTAGAGACTGGAGGAGTGCAAAGATCATCTCCAAACAGTAAAAACCGAGGCCCAGGGAACGTTGTAGACTCCCCGGGCCAGAACCCATAGCAGAACTTCCAGAAAAGGGGTAATCAGCCGACAGGTGACCCCCCAGCCTGGAGGCTGTAGTGGAGGCCAAGCCAGGTTTATCCTAGTAAAGGCAAGGCTAAGGAAGACAGCAGAAGAAAGAGACACTAAGAGAAGGGTACCGGCTTTCACTCTCAGAATCACCCAGAAACGGCGGAGGTCCCTGACAGTGGTCCCAGCAGTCCAAGGGTCCCTACAGCGCTGTGACAAGAATTGTGAGTAAAGAACTTGAACTGCACCCTTGAAGTGGTCTCTGTTATTCCAGCTGCATAGACATTCACAAGCACCAACTGTGCCCCGGGCATTGCTCCATCTGTGGGGAGCAGTACCACCATTGCTGCCATAACATCATCCCGGTGGCCTCACACAGCAGCGGCGGCTTAATAGCCGCATACCACAGGTGGCGTCACGAACACAAACTTTATTCACTAAGCCACATAATATACTGACACCCACCAGGGCCACGGAGCCGGGCCCAGCCACCACTGACTACCACCGGACTAGTCCAAGCCCGGCACCGGGTGTCCCATAGCCCTGGGGTGGGCGAGTCAGTTACCCCGGTCTTCCTTTACCTCTCCTGACTTTGAGACTTGGTTAACCAATCCATGTTACATCTAGTAATGATATGAGGCTTTTTGTACTTAAATTGATGCTTTTCTTCCCCTTATGTGTTTGTATATTTTATGTTTTATAGTGTGTGCTCTTCTTCTCTACCCCCTTTTGTATGACATTATTGTGTCTCGTGTTTTGTATTCAAAATTATATTTGTACAAAATATTTGTCAATTCTTGAATAATTAAATAAAAACTTATTGTACCATAAACAATGAAAAATAATTATAAATTCTGCTAACGTTCTTCTCTCTAAGAAAATGAGAGCAGGTTTCAATCTATGGTAATTCACAGGTTACACCATCCTCAGCTTTTATGCCCGAGATAGGTAATATTAAATCTTCTAAATGTCCCATGTGTAACTCAGAGGCTTCAGATCTATTTCACATGTATTGTGACTGCCCGGAAAGTAGGAACTTCACCGCTCATGGAATGGTGTCTCGTCATAAATGGGAAGTTTCACAAGACTGGACCTTTGTAACAATCCGATCAGTACATTCAGCAGAAGGGAGAGAAGGAAGATTCATCAATGAGATGCCGAGATTCTAGGAGGTCACCAGCATCATTACCCTCCGCTTTCTCTTAGAGGTCCACCATACAGATTAGATTTTTCTTCCCATGATTTTCTAAGTTGTCTGCACTTTCTACGTACGCTGTCATTTGGCTTTACAGATTAAAGATCTGGGCAGCAAAGAGTCAACATCTTCTAATTTCAGGGGATAGGATGGATCCTACCTGTAAGATATGACTGATACAGATCTCACTCCAACAGAAGAGCGTCCAATGCCCAAAATAATGGGGACAGTTTTGGGTGGAGGAGCATGTGGTGGTCTAGCAGCAGAATGGTGACCATTTTCTATGACCAGACTACAACCCTGATAAAGCAGCCACAGCCGGTGACTGAGAAGAATCTGTGACTTCTCTGCATTTAGTGGTCACTACTCACCTGGGCGGTTATCTGTAGAAATCTCCTCTTTACTCCGCTCATCACCCCTCACATATGTCTCTGTAGTATTAATATGGGGCAGATCTTCACCCTGAAACAAATATTGTAAAAGTCACAGACAGATGGAGAAGTCACATCTATGATCAGCTCTAATCCTGCCATCTCCACCGCTCTCATTACACAAGTATAACACATATAATACCGGAGGATAAAACAAGACTGAGCACAAGACCTTCACAGCCGTCTACACATCATAGGGAGATTTCATGGCACCTTCTCTCCATCTACCTGATGATCCTGAGGAACATCGGGATCTTCTTGTTTACAGTCCTGTGGGAGAAGAGGACGTCGACATCTCTCTGGTGTTGTCCTCTTACTGGATAGAACTGGAGGAGACACATACAGGGACTGAATTCATTCCTTACATACAGATAATTATAGGCCGTGTGTATTTAGTCCTTTCTATTACCTGGTGATGTGAGGGACTGGGGATCCTCCATCATGACGTCCTTGTACAGATCTTTGTGTCCTTCTAAATACTCCCACTCCTCCATGGAGAAATAGACGGTGACGTCCTGACACCTTATAGGAACCTGACACATACAATGATACCGTCACCCCCGATCCCTTCATAGCGTTACTGTATAATGTCCCAGCATTCCCAGCAGTGTCACCTCTCCAGTCAGCAGCTCAATCATCTTGTAGGTGAGTTCTAGGATCTTCTGGTCATTGATGTCCTCATGTATCGGGGGGTGAGGCGGAGGCCCCGTGATTGGGCTCAGGGGTCTTCCCCATCCCTCAGACACAGGGGCCTGACAGCGCTCACTAGAGGTCTTCTTCACTACTGTGTAATCCTGGTTATGGAGAGACACAGTAATAAATCTCACTCCAGACATTTCCAAAGTCCTCACCTCTCCAGTTCTGTCCATCTGTTATTCCCATAGATAAGAATGATGTAATGTGACGTCATCAGAATCTCTCACCTCTCCAGTAAGCCGGAAGAGGATCTCTAGTGTGAGGTGTAATATCCTCTCCGCCATCTTGTCCCTGTCCATATCCATCCTTGATGGGGCAATCAGGAGAATTCTCTTATATAGAAGATCCCCACTGAGAGGATCCGATGTTGCAGGGACCTGAATGGAGAGAAGATGACGATGTGACATCATAAAGAATCCTGTACAGTAATATAATTACTGGAGACTTTATATCCGATAACTGGCTGCAGAAATAACGCTAACATGTATGGCATGAAGAAGTAGACAATTCCTGGTTTTGGGGCTGCACTAACCGAAATGAAGAACCTCGATCCAATAATATTACGAAGTGGCTTTTCTTCCACATGTATGGCACGTGACTATTTTATAATATCAATCTGTTGGGTTTTTGTTCTTTGTATGTTTGCAGGGGTTTAGATTTCCAGATTTTTTTCGGCACAGATGCTTCGGACAAGAACAGTTTTGCCTCTATACAAGTCACTAGTGCGGCCACACTTACAATATTCTGCACAATTTCAGGCTCCAGTGAATGAGGAGGACATAACTGAACTAGAGCGGGTGCAGAGAAGAGCGACCATTAACCCTAGAATGCGCAACCATATCAATCTACCATAGAAAACAAGTGACCTAGCAGGCCTGTGAGGCCCCAGGTATGCGTTCTAGGGTTAAAGGAATGGAAGGTCTGCAATAGGAGGACAGGTTAGCAAGCTATTTCTAATTAGCTTTTTACAACTGAGGCCTGCAATGATAACAAGGAGGTTCAATCATAATCACAGATGGGGAATCTTTACTGTAAGAGCAGTGAGAATATGGAACTCTCTGAGGGGTACTTCACGCACAGCGAGATCGCTGCTGAGTCACGGTTTTGTGGCGCAGCAATGGCCTCATTAGCGATCTCGCTGTGTGTGACACTGAGCAGCGATCTGGCCCCTGCTGTGAGATCGCTGCTCGTTACACACAGCCCTGGTTCATTTTTTGGTCTTTGCTCTCCCGCTGATAAACACACATCGCTGTGTGTGACAGCGAGAGAGCAAAGATCTGAATGTGCAGGGAGCCGGCGTCTGGCAGCCTGCAGTAAGCTGTAACTAAGGTAAACATCGGGTAACCAAGGTGGTTACCCGATATTTACCTTTGTTACCAGCGTCTGCAGCTCTCACGCTGCCAGTGCCGGCTCCCTGCTCCCTGCACACATAACCGGATTACACATCAGGTAAATAAGCAAAGGTTTGCTTATTAACCCGATGTGTACTGTGGCTACGAGTGTAGGGAGCCAGCGCTAAGCGGTATGCAGTGGTAACCAAGGTAAACATCGGGTAACCATACCCGATGTTTACCGTGGTTACCAGTGTCCGCAGCTTTCAGACGCTGGCTCCCTGCAAGCGCAGCATCGCTTGCACGTCTCTGCTGGGCTGGGGGCTGGTCACTGGTGAGATCTGCCTGTTTTACAGCTCACCAGCGACCATGTAGCGACGCAGCAGCGATCCTGACCAGGTCATATCGCTGCTGCGTCGCTAAAGTGTGACGGTACCATGACACACGATGGGATAATTGTTGATAGACTACAAAAATTCAAGGCGGGCTTGGATGCCTTCCGTAAAAAGTATATTATTGCAGGTTATCAGTACTAGATTTGTGATGGGACATTGATCCAAGGAACTAGTCTAATATTTTTAAAGTCATGAAGGAATTTTTCCCCTTGTAAAGGTATTCACACCCCTGGAACGTTTCCACTTATTTTAGCGTCATACCCACAAATAAAAATGCATTTTATTGTCATTTTATGTGATATACCAGCATTAAGTAACAAGCATTTGTGAAGAGTAAAGGAAATGATAGATGGTTTTTTAAATATTTAAAACTATAAATCTGAATATTGTGATGTGCAGTTGTATTCAGTCCCTTGTAGTATGATGCCCCTGAGTGACCAATTGCCTCCAGAAGTCACATAATTAGTAAACTGAGTCACCTGTATCATTTATTCTCAGTATAACTATGGCTGTTTTGTGAAGATCTCACAAGTTTTGTTTGATAACATTTGGGATCAAACAGCATTTTGAAAACAAAGGAACCCACCAGATAGGTCAGGGATAAAGTTGTGGACAAGAGTAAAGCAGGGTTCAGTTATAAAAAAAAATAGCCAAAGCTCTGAACATGTCACTAACCACTTTTCAATCCATCATCCAAAAATAGCAGGAGTATAGTGTGGAGACACCAGGGTCAGTGGGTACGGTCATCCGCTGGCCTGGCTGTCTTCAGAAAGACTGCTCGGACCAGGGCTCATCCCACTGAACGCTCACACTCATTTTTTGTGGGCAGAACACTTCTCAGACAACACAGGATGAGGGAACCACACCTTGGTAGGATGTTATTGGTTCACCAACAAGCAAACACGTATCGTACATTTTCAGAAAGAACACAAGATGGTACAAGCGACAGAGTCTCTCCCATCTGTTGGCTCGCAATGGATTCAAATTTTTGCGACTTCGGGGCTTCCTGGGCCAACTATCCCAGTCAGCAGCACCCCGCTTTTGATGAGCAACCACTGATAGGAGATAGCAGCAAGCTTAGAAAGATGACTGAGCACAGCAAGATATGTAGCCAGGCGACTGAACTTTCCTCACCTGGTTCTCCAGTCACAATTGTCGGCTCAGCATTGAGCAGTGAAGGAGATCTGTGATCTTCCAGCTAAAAATGTGGATTTTAGGCTGAAGTCCTGCAAAATGAATGTGGAGACAGGAGCAAAGTTCTTTTTATATCACTCAGTTCTCATTTCAGAGTATTGTATCTTACAGGATTGGTGGGAGATGGCTGTTCTCTCATTGGTTCAGTTCAATTCGACTGCATAATATTTCTCTAACTGACATAGTCAAAGAGGCTGAGGCAATCCATATTTAACAGGCAATAGGGCTCCAGTCAGTCTGACATTAAACAATGGTTAACGTCTCTTGATTTAGCAATCAAAGAAACAAAGGGTCTGGCCTTATTGAGAACAGTTCACCCCCAAATCTCCAGATGCTGAGTTGTCAAATATAGCACAACTGCAAAACGACAAAGACATGGCCGTCCACCTAAACTGACATCCCAAGCAAAAAGAGCAGTAATTATAGAGAAGCAGCCAAGAGGCCTACAGTCAGTAGAAAAGCAGCAGAGATCCAGAGCTCAGGGGGAGAATCTGTCCACAGGAAAACTATGTCATAAACGCCACAAATTTGGTCTTTGTAGAATAATGGATATTTTTAAAAGCAAAAGAATAAGAATTGAAAATTGCTTCACAGACACCTTCTTCCAATTTACCTGAGATAGAGCGGTTTTATAAAGTAGAAGGTACAAAAATGTCACCTCTAGATGTGCAAAGCTGGTAGACACATCCCCCCACAGCTAGACATAAAAGGTAGACACATCCCCCAAGAGACTGGCAGCAGTAATTCCAGTGATAAGAGGTCCTGCAAAGTATTCACTCAGGGGGCTGAATACTAATGCACATCACAATTTTCAGAGTTAAATTTTTTAACATATTTAGAAATTCATGTATAATTTCCTTTATACTTCACAAATGTTGACTATTTTGTGTTGTTATCACATAAAACCCCAATAAAATCCATTTTTTGTGGCTGTAAAGTGAAAAAATGTGGAAAAGTTCACCGAGTGTGAATAGGTTTTCTTGCACAATTTTGAAGAATTTGGAACAAAAAAATAATAAAGGGAAGACAAAAAAACTGACTTAGAAAACACCACAATTGATGAGTTGGATGTAAGTTTTGTGGTGCGGAGCCCGTTATACCGGCAGACGGGATGTGACCGGAGGCAGAAATATTCAGAGAAGGGAAAGATTTTACACTTTCTAGATAAATCCTCTCTTCCCGGGATGTAACGACCTCTAATGCCGGGATCACACGGCCGGATAAAGAATCATCACAGCTTCATCCAGAAAACTAGGACAAGTCTTTTCTTATTTGTCATCCATATACAATCCGGTATTTACAGCCGCTATTAATAATTTACAAGACCATTTACAGCTTCCTCCATTACAGAACTGCAATGTACCCGTAACACAATGTCTGCTGTATGGTGGAGCTGGTGGGAATCTGATGGTTTGTGCAGACACAGACCTGAATGGACGAGTCTCCTCCGATTTACAGAAGACACTAGAGGATGCTGGGATTATTCTCACACACAGATTCTGTCAGTGAGAAAGAAAAATCCCCCATCTGCACTGTCACATCCAATAACAATGGTCTGAGGGCGAGACGTTGTGTTATTTTATGGACAGCACTGAAAATACAGTAGTGTGAACGAGGACTAAAAGGAATCATCAAAGCTCTTATCTCTCCTAATCCTGCCATCTCCACCGCTCTCATTACACAAGTATAACACATATAATACTGGAGGATAAAACAAGACTGAGCACAAGACCTTCACAGCCGTCTACACATCATAGGGAGATTTCATGGCACCTTCTCTCCATCTACCTGATGATCCTGAGGAACATCGGGATCTTCTTGGTTACAATCCTGTGGGAGAAGAGGACGGGGACATCTCTCTGGTGTTGTCCTCTTACTGGATAGAACTGGAGGAGACACATACAGGGACTGAATTCATTCCTTACATACAGATAATTATAGGCCGTGTGTATTTAGTCCTGTCTATTACCTGGTGATGTGAGGGGCTGGGGAACCTCCATCATGACATCCTTGTACAGATCTTTGTGTCCTTCTAAATACTCCCACTCCTCCATGGAGAAATAGACGGTGACGTCCTGACACCTTATAGGAACCTGACACATACAATGATACCGTCACCCCCGATCCCTTCATAGCGTTACTGTATAATGTCCCAGCATTCCCAGCAGTGTCACCTCTCCAGTCAGCAGCGCAATCATCTTGTAGGTGAGTTCTAGGATCTTCTGGTCATTGATGTCCTCATGTATTGGGGGGTGAGGTGGAGGCCCCGTTATTGGGCTCAGGGGTCTTCCCGATCCCTCAGACACAGGGGCCTGACAGCGCTCACTAGAGGTCTTCTTCACTACTGTGTAATCCTGGTTATGGAGAGACACAGTAATAAATCTCACTCCAGACATTTCCAGAGTCCTCACCTCTCCAGTTCTGTCCATCTGTTATTCCCATAGATAAGAATGATGTAATGTGACGTCCTCAGAATCTCTCACCTCTCCAGTAAGCCGGAAGAGGATCTCTAGGGTGAGGTGTAATATCCTCTCCGCCATCTTGTCCCTGTCCATATCCATCCTTCACGGGGCAATCAGGAGAATTCTCTTCTATAGAGGATCTCCACTGTGAGGATCCGATATTGTAGGGACTTGAATGGGGAGAAGATGACGATGTAACATCATAAAGAATCTGCTGTAATAATACAATTACTGGAGAGAATAAGGGGAAACATATGAGGAGACAGAACGTGTAGACGTTGTATTCTCTTGTTTCGTATGGACTGGAACATAAATTGAATTGCTGACTAAGACGTCTCCTCCACTCCCAATCACTGGTTATTTCGGTCAATGCTTCAGCCACTGATTGACGGAAGAGATCACGTTTGTTATCAGTGACTAAACTGACAGGAAATCCAGAGACTGGCGGGGGACACAAGCAGCGGGGCACAGGAGTAATGGGGGATCGGTATGTGTTACTATTGTTAGTATTTACAGTAGTCAGTTATTTCTATCTACTAATAAATCTTATATATTTAGGCCACACACAACAAGCAGTTTCCTCCTCGGAGTCGGCAGCTGAATACGTTCCTCATAGACATCTTCCATATCACTAATTCTCCTCTCATTTACCGACACTGGAATCGGCATCAGCAAAACTGCAGGAGAAATTCATTACACGTGAGAGGAGAAATAACGACTCCATGATGAGGACGACATCTTCACCCTCTACTGCGTCTCTGTAAAGATATCTGTCCGGAGTCCGTCACTGACTCCATCACCACCACTAAATGGAGAGGAAAATGCCTATGTGGCGCCCCTGAGGCTTCCGTCGCCACAGGTCATTGCACCCCATCCAGCGGTGTGATGCCCCATTCTGGGAGAGGAAGAGAGTGAACTCCGGTCCCCTGGTAAATCCACACTACACCCATTGCTAGGAACACACTGGGACCAGGGAAAGTGGCAGACAACCCTCCCATGCTGCATGCTGGGAGGGGTCATAAGACCCATCCCTGCTCCTATAGGGTAGAACAGGGCAATTGGGGAGGTGGGAGGAGCCATCTGAGAGCAGACACAGAGAGGAAGGTCAAGGTTAGTCAGTCTACCTCAGGGAGTGAGAGAGTGAGGAGCCAGCATGTAGTTGGAGAAGAAGAACGAGAGAAAGGAGGGAGGAGGAAGCCTGCTGGAGGCAGGCAAGGAGGAGAAGAAAAGAGAAAGAAAGCTCCAAGTCAGACAGGAGCAGAGAAACAGCAAGAGACGCTTCTTGGTGAAGATCCTGGGACTCGGAGGGTCCAGGTGACACCACGTAGAAGACAGAAGGAGTCGCAGGGCCACGGGTAGTCTGTATAGCTGTCGGGGCAGTTTAGAGCTACGGTGGCCTGGTCCACAATAACATCGGTGGAGGGATCAAGCTGCAGCAGGGGACGGTCCCTAGAGACTGGAGGAGTGCAAAGATCATCTCCAAACAGTAAAAACCGAGGCCCAGGGAACGTTGTAGACTCCCCGGGCCAGAACCCATAGCAGAACTTCCAGAAAAGGGGTAATCAGCCGACAGGTGACCCCCCAGCCTGGAGGCTGTAGTGGAGGCCAAGCCAGGTTTATCCTAGTAAAGGCAAGGCTAAGGAAGACAGCAGAAGAAAGAGACACTAAGAGAAGGGTACCGGCTTTTACTCTCAGAATCACCCAGAAACGGCGGAGGTTCCTGACAGTGGTCCCAGCAGTCCAAGGGTCCCTACAGTACTGTGACAAGAAGTGTGAGTAAAGAACTTGAACTGCACCCTTGGAGTGGTCTCTGTTATTCCAGCTGCATAGACATTCACAAGCACCAACTGTGCCCCGGGCATTGCTCCACCTGTGGGGAGCAGTACCACCATTGCTGCCATAACATCATCCCGGTGGCCTCACACAGCAGCGGCGGCTTAATAGCCGCATACCACAGGTGGCGTCACGAACACAAACTTTATTCACTAAGCCACATAATATACTGACACCCACCAGGGCCACGGAGCCGGGCCCAGCCACCACTGACTACCACCGGACTAGTCCGGCCCGGCACCGGGTGTCCCACAGCCCTGGGGTGGGCGAGTCAACTTTTGGCGTCACGAACAGGATTTCGTGCCCGGTTACACCGGGTACTGTGCGCCTGAAGAATCGTGAAATAACCTGTGTTTTACTGTGAAAACTGCCGCCATTAGCGCTACAGAGAGCGGGAAGAAGGGGGCGTGCCAGAAGAAAGGGCGCAAAGAGAAGCCCCGCCCCCTTGTCCAAGAAAAGAGCGCGAAGCGGTGCCCGCCATGGAAGGCGGAGGAAGAAGAAATGGCGACTAGATAAGCTGGCCGGCTGGCAGAGAGAGTCTAAATGCCAGACCAGCAGATAAAGAAAATGTACCTTATCGCAAGCGGAGTGATGCCGGTCGTGATGGGCTGGGCGCCAGTCTGGCGCCAGATGCTAGTGCAGCCTCCGGCCTCGCCTCCGAGAAGGGAAAGGGAGCAGCCGAGTGGCGTGGTCGAGCACCCGAGCAGTGTTCCAGTCAGCATTCCCCAGGTCGGCAGCATGGCGGAGGAGCTGCAGCAAGGTGCACCAGGGACCGGCAAAGAGAAACACCGCTGGTGCCGGAGGGCCTGGGTCAGTGGATGGATGCCGCGGAGCAGCAGCAGGGTGAGCAAAATGAACCCCCGACCCGTCCGGACCCATGGCCCCGCCAAACGCCATCGCCTAGCCCCTTCACCGACCCACTGGCCTTACCCGCCAGCCCCACTGACGCCCGGTGGGGCACCGGAGGCCTGCCGGAGACCCCCGCAGACGGCGCCTGGAGTGGGGTGGACCCCGAACAGCTAGCGGGCCCCCTACCGAGTCCCCCTGTGAGCCTCCTGGGAATGACATCCCCGGGAGTGAATTGGGACGCAGCGCCCATTGAAAGTGGGGGACTTCAGCAGCCACTGCGCCCCAAGGAGACTCCCCTAGCAACCGAGCTGACTTGCCGGAGACTGGTGGTAGAGTACCAGAGGGAGCGGGAGGTCCGGGAGGAGAAGCGGAAGGCCAAAGAAGCCGCTAATCTGGCCTCCAAGGAACAGGTCAGGGACCAGCGCCCAGGGGACCCAGACAATGATTTCATCGGCATACCTGTTGCCAGGAGCAATGCCGGAGTGGGACCCCCGCATCTACCCTTGTGAGTAAAGATGAAGAGATGCTGAACTGTATATAGCCCCTGTCTGCCCCTCATTCTTTTTGAAGATGTCACCCCCATGTTTATATGTACCGGGCCACGGAACTGGAATGTGGTCCCCGGTGAATGTTTTGTGTCATGTCTTACCAGGCCACTGGACTTAGTGGCTGGTACGTTGTTTATGTGCCTTGCGTTTAAAATGAAGCTGAACGAACTGCCAGGCTACTGGACTTGTTGTAGCCAAGAAATGTATATAGTTGCACCCGTTGTGCCCCCTACCAGAATTATGGGGGATGTGCCCGAACCGTGCAATGGACTGGAAGTGCACACGTAGTAGTTTCTTTATAAGAAGTTCGTAACGTTGAATCATTGTGCCTCCCATAAAGGGAAGAAATGTTTTATTGTTTTATGTTATTCATAACAAAAATGTTTTGCAGTTCTTCCACATGTTTTTGTTGTTTTTCAGCCCGAGGACGTGCTGGGATTTGCTGTGGGGGAGTGTGGCGCCCCTGAGGCTTCCGTCGCCACAGGTCATTGCACTCCATCCAGCGGTGTGATGCCTCATTCTGGGAGAGGAAGAGAGTGAACTCCGGTCCCCTGGTAAATCCACACTACACCCATTGCTAGGAACACACTGGGACCAGGGAAAGTGGCAGACAACCCTCCCATGCTGCATGCTGGGAGTGGTCATAAGACCCATCCCTGCTCCTATAGGGTAGAACAGGGCAATTGGGGAGGTGGGAGGAGCCATCTGAGAGCAGACACAGAGAGGAAGGTCAAGGTTAGTCAGTCTACCTCAGGGAGTGAGAGAGTGAGGAGCCAGCATGTAGTTGGAGAAGAAGAACGAGAGAAAGGAGGGAGCTGGAGGCAGGCAAGGAGGAGAAGAAAAGAGAAAGAAAGCTCCAAGTCAGACAGGAGCAGAGAAACAGCAAGAGACGCTTCCTGGTGAAGATCCTGGGACTCGGAGGGTCCAGGTGACACCACGTAGAAGACAGAAGGAGTCGCAGGGCCACGGGTAGTCTGTATAGCTGTCGGGGCAGTTTAGAGCTACGGTGGCCTGGTCCACAATAACATCGGTGGAGGGATCAAGCTGCAGCAGGGGACGGTCCCTAGAGACTGGAGGAGTGCAAAGATCATCTCCAAACAGTAAAAACCGAGGCCCAGGGAACGTTGTAGACTCCCCGGGCCAGAACCCATAGCAGAACTTCCAGAAAAGGGGTAATCAGCCGACAGGTGACCCCCCAGCCTGAAGGCTGTAGTGGAGGCCAAGCCAGGTTTATCCTATTAAAGGCAAGGCTAAGGAAGACAGCAGAAGAAAGAGACACTAAGAGAAGGGTACCGGCTTTTACTCTCAGAATCACCCAGAAACGGCGGAGGTTCCTGACAGTGGTCCCAGCAGTCCAAGGGTCCCTACAGTACTGTGACAAGAAGTGTGAGTAAAGAACTTGAACTGCACCCTTGGAGTGGTCTCTGTTATTCCAGCTGCATAGACATTCACAAGCACCAACTGTGCCCCGGGCATTACTCCACCTGTGGGGAGCAGTACCACCATTGCTGCCATAACATCATCCCGGTGGCCTCACACAGCAGCGGCGGCTTAATAGCCGCATACCACAGGTGGCGTCACGAACACAAACTTTATTCACTAAGCCACAGATTTTACTGACACCCACCAGGGCCACGGAGCCGGGCCCAGCCACCACTGACTACCACCGGACTAGTCCGGCCCGGCACCGGGTGTCCCACAGCCTTGGGGTGGGCGAGTCATCTACATGGACGAGTGTTTAGTTTAGGCATTTTTCTTTTTTTTTGTTCTAACCCATGTTATGTTTTCTGGAAGGCATTTTCCCTTTAGGCTTCTGTATATTACATGGAAAAGGCCAGAAAATTAAGCAGGTTCTCACTGCTCCCCTTATCCCATCTTTTCTTCATCGTAGGGGTCTGCTTGGTTGTCAGGGTAGTTAGAGGCCTAATAATGTTTTTTGGGTCTGCAATGTACAAAGTCTATTAATCTCTGCCACAGGCGGCGTCCAATAAGCTCTTAGGCCCCAAACACATCAGACTAAAGTCAGCGGCGGCTGCTGATTGTGGAGGGGATCGGTCGCTGTATAATATATACAGTTAGGTCCAGAAATAATTGGACAGTGACACAATTTTCGCGAGTTGGGCTCTGCATGCCACCACATTGGATTTGAAATTAAACCTCTACAACAGAATTCAAGTGCAGATTGTAACGTTTAATTTGAAGGTTTGAACAAAAATATCTGATAGAAATTGTAGGAATTGTACACATTTCTTTACAAACACTCCACATTTTAGGAGGTCAAAAGTAATTGGACAAATAAACCAAACCCAAACAAAATATTTTTATTTTCAATATTTTGTTGCGAATCCTTTGGAGGCAATCACTGCCTTAAGTCTGGAACCCATGGACATCACCAAACGCTGGGTTTCCTCCGTCTTAATGCTTTGCCAGGCCTTTACAGCCGCAGCCTTCAGGTCTTGCTTGTTTGTGGGTCTTTCCGTCTTAAGTATGGATTTGAGCAAGTGAAATGCATGCTTAATTGGGTTAAGATCTGGTGATTGACTTGGCCATTGCAGAATGTTCCACTTTTTAGCACTCATGAACTCCTGGGTAACTTTGGCTGTATGCTTGGGGTCATTGTCCATCTGTACTATGAAGCGCCGTCCGATCAACTTTGCGGCATTTGGCTGAATCTGGGCTGAAAGTATATCCCGGTACACTTCAGAATTCATCCGGCTACTCTTGTCTGCTGTTATGTCATCAATAAACACAAGTGACCCAGTGCCATTGAAAGCCATGCATGCCCATGCCATCACGTTGCCTCCACCATGTTTTACAGAGGATGTGGTGTGCCTTGGATCATGTGCCGTTCCCTTTCTTCTCCAAACTTTTTTCTTCCCATCATTCTGGTACAGGTTGATCTTTGTCTCATCTGTCCATAGAATACTTTTCCAGAACTGAGCTGGCTTCATGAGGTGTTTTTCAGCAAATTTAACTCTGGCCTGTCTATTTTTGGAATTGATGAATGGTTTGCATCTAGATGTGAACCCTTTGTATTTACTTTCATGGAGTCTTCTCTTTACAGTTGACTTAGAGACAGATACACCTACTTCACTGAGAGTGTTCTGGACTTCAGTTGATGTTGTGAACGGGTTCTTCTTCACCAAAGAAAGTATGCGGCGATCATCAACCACTGTTGTCATCCGTGGACGCCCAGGCCTTTTTGAGTTCCCAAGCTCACCAGTCAATTCCTTTTTTCTCAGAATGTACCCGACTGTTGATTTTGCTACTCCAAGCATGTCTGCTATCTCTCTGATGGATTTTTTCTTTTTTTTCAGCCTCAGGATGTTCTGCTTCACCTCAATTGAGAGTTCCTTAGACCGCATGTTGTTTGTTACAGCAACAGCTTCCAAATGCAAAACCACACACCTGTAATCAACCCCAGACCTTTTAACTACTTCATTGATTACAGGTTAACGAGGGAGACACCTTCAGAGTTAATTGCAGCCCTTAGAGTCCCTTGTCCAATTACTTTTGGTCCCTTGAAAAAGAGGAGGCTATGCATTACAGAGCTATGATTCCTAAACCCTTTCTCCGATTTGGATGTGAAAACTCTCATATCGCAGCTGGGAGTGTGCACTTTCAGCCCATATTATATATATAATTGTATTTCTGAACATGTTTTTGTAAACAGCTAAAATAACAAAACTTGTGTCACTGTCCAAATATTTCTGGCCCTGACTGTATGGAGCCTCCCGACAGATGATGTCACGGCAGAGAAGGATCCGGATGCTGAATTCCAGAGACTGACCCGTTTCTTCTTTCTGGAGATAATCCTCCGCTCCAGGAGTCTGGAGGCGTCTCTCTCATAGAGACCACAGGAAAGCTGGAGTGTTGGTGTATGGGAGAGTCGGGGGAGAAACAGTCACCCAATGATGGTTCAGCCGACAGTTATCTAATGTGTACGGCAGGGGTGGGCAATTCATTTTCCCGAGGGGCCACATGAGAGACCATGACGGGTGTGAAGGACAGCCAATAGGCGAAAATTTATTATGCTCACTATTAATATTCACGTTAATTGTATAATTTAATATTGATCAGAATTAAATATACTGACATCTTCCTACATACAGTATGAGCCCCTCTATAAAGGGTCTTGCTAAAGTATTCAGCCCTTTGGCTTTTTACCTATTCTGTTACTACAGTCTGTGGTTACATATGTTTCTTATCTGATTTGTGTGTGATGTATCAGCACTAAATAGTATAATTTGGGGTAGTGAAGTGAGAAAAAATATAGGAAAGAATTACATTTATGGGATAAAAGAAATTAAATTTTGCCACCCCTTTTGCTATGAGGCCCCTAAAAATTTCTGGTGCCAGCAATTACCTCCATAAGGCCCGTTTCACACGTCAGTGGAAAAACACAGATGTTTTTAACTGACGTGTTATAACGCATATGTCCCTCCGTGTGCCATGATTGCACATGGAAATAAACTCACCTGTCCCACCTCTGCTGTCCGTGGTGCTGAAGAGTCCCGCGATGCAGCATCCGGCTTCTGCTGTCTGACCTCTGCAGCTGCTTCTGGGTCGGCTGTGTAATGCATAAATGAATATGCATGACAGTAATTGGCCTGGCAGGAAGCTGCGGAGAGCAGAGGCGGAACAGAGCGTCGCTGGAGAAGGCGAGTATAAAAAGCTTTTTATTTTCAATGTCCCTGTTTTTCTGGTACATGTTTCATGGACCACACCATAGTGTGGTCTGTGGGAAATCAGTGATGCCAGAAAGAAATGGACATGTCTCCGTGCGGAGCACATAGACACGCGTGTACGCTGCACGGAGACACGGTCAGTGAAAAATCACCGATGTGTATGCAGACCCATTGATTATAATGGGTCTGCGTATCTCCGCAATTCTGGTACGTATAAAAATTAGCACATACGTACCAGAATCACTGACGTCTGAAATAGGCCTAAGTCACATGCTTAGCAAAAGGAGGTCTATCTTCCAACAAGACAATGACCCAAAGCTACTGCTAAAGCCAAACTGGAGGGTGTAAGGGGAAACATGTAAATTTATTGGAGCGGCCGAGTCACAGCCCAGACCTTAATCCAATGGAGAATCTGTGGACAGACGTGAAGACGCTGCTCACCGGAGGAATGGAGAATCTGTGGTCAGACGTGAAGATGGCTGCTCACCGGAGGAATGGAGAATCTGTAGTCAGATGTGAAGATCGCTGCTCAGAGGAATAGAGAATGTGGTCAGAGGTGAAGACGCTGCTCACCGGAGGAATGGAGAATCTGTGGTCAGACGTGAAGACGCTGCTCACCAGAGGAATAGAGAATATGTGGTCAGAGGTGAAGGCGCTGCTCACCGGAGGAATGGAGAATCTGTGGTCAGACACGAAGACGCTGCTCACCAGAAGAATGGAGAATCTGTGGTCAGACGTGAAGACGCTGCTCACCGGAGGAATGGAGAATCTGTGGTCAGACGTGAAGACGCTGCTAACCAGAGGAATGGAGAACCTGTGGTCAGAGGTGAAGATCGCTGCTCACCGGAGAAAACATCTAACAACAAGCATTTGGAGCAGTTTTGTCTTGAGGAAACGGCAAAAATCCCAAAATGTGGAAAGCTCAGAGAGACTTATCAAAAATGACTAGCAGCTGCAATTACTGCAAAAAAGAAGGCTCCACATAGTACTGACTTCAGGGGGTGAATAGTTATGCAAAGTGACGTTTTCAGTTATTTTGTTCTATTTGTTGTTTGCTTCACAATAAAATGAAAATCAAATGTTCACAGTTGTTGGCAGGTTCTGTACATGACCTGATGGAAACCCTCAAATTTTTAGGCCACGCCCCCTAACCACACCCATTTCACAAACAGCCACACCCATATCCACTACCCATCCAGCAAACTGAAACTGCAGAAGCTGTCTGTGATCGCTCTGAGCCGCCACAGATCAGCAATGTGCAGAACAGGCAGGGAGTTAACTACAGGGTGTGCTGGTGGCTAAGACCCAGGAGGAGAGCTGAACAGGGTGTGCAGGCAGCTAGGACCCAGGAGGAGAGCTGAACAGGGTGTGCAGGCAGCTGGGACCCAGGAGGAGAGCTGAACAGGGTGTGCAGGCAGCTAGGACCCAGGAGGAGAGCTGAACAGGGTGTGCAGGCAGCTGGGACCCAGGAGGAGAGCTGAACAGGGTGTGCAGGCAGCTGGGACCCAGGAGGAGAGCTGCACAGGGTGTGCAGGCAGCTAGGACCCAGGAGGAGAGCTGAACAGGGTGTGCAAGCAGCTAGGACCCAGGAGGAGAGCTGAACAGGGTGTGCAGGCAGCTAGGACCCAGGAGGAGAGCTGAAAATGGTGTGCAGGCAGCTAGGACCCAGGAGGAGAGCTGAACAGGGTGTGCAGGCAGCTAGGATCCAGGAGGAGAGCTGAACATGGTGTGCAGGTAAGGGTATGTTCATACATCAGGTTTTTGCTGTGCGGTACAATCCGGCGCTTTGCGGGAAAAATGCATCCGGGTTTTTTTGCCGCCAGGTGCGTTTTTTCCTCATAGACTTTTATGAGCGCCGGATTGTACCGCATGTACTTGTGTTTGATACGGTTTTTGCTGGACGCGGCAAAAATCGTCACTCCGGCGGCCGCACAGGACGCAGAGAGGAACGTTTTTTTGCCAGTGGCAAAAAAATGCATAGCGCCGGGTGCGGCGCTGTGCAGCATGGTGCATAATGAAAGTCAATGTGAGCCGGATACGGTGGCATGTTTCAAACGCCGGAAGCATGTACCGTATCCAGTTTTTACTTCTGAGCATGCCCAGAAGTGACAAATTCATTGCTTGTCAGAAAATCAATCAATCACTCACTCACTCTCTCTCTCTCTCTCTCTCTCTCTCTCAAACTCTCTTACTCACTGACTCATTGACTCACTCTCACCCACTCACCGATCACCGGCGCGGGGCTGCACGGCTGTCACACTGCTCTGGCGGCTTCTCCTGATTTGAAAATGCCGGCCGCCCATTATTCAATCTCGTATTCACTGCTTTCCCCGCCCACCGGCGCCCATGATTGGTTGCAGTCAGACACTTCCCCACGCTGAGTGACAGCTGTCTCAGTGAAACCAATCACAGTCGCCGGTGGGCGGGCCTATATCGTGCAGTAAAATAAATAAATAATAAAAAAAACGGCGTGCGGTTCTCCCCCAATTTTGATACCAGCCAAGATAAAGCCACACGGCTGAAGGCTGGTATTCTCAGGATGGGGAGCTCCACGTTATGGGGAGCCCCCCAGCCAAAAAATATCAGCCAGCAGCTGCCCGGAATTGCCGCATCCATTAGATGCGACAGTCCCGGGACTCTACCCGGCTCATCCCAAATTGCCCTGGTGCGGTGGCAATCGGGGTAATAAGAGGTTAATCATGGCAGGCGCCTATGAGACACCCCCAATGATTAACCTGTAAGTGAAAGTAAATAAACACATACACCCAAAAAAATCCTTTATTTGGAATAAAAGAAAAAAAACACCCTCTTTCACCATTTTATTAAAATCCCCAAATACCCCTCCTGGTCCAACGTAATCCACAGAGGTCCCGTGACGCTCTCAGCTCTGCTACGTGAAGCTGACAGGAACCGCAGTAGAACACCGCTTCTCTCTATCAGCTCCACGCAGCAACTGAAGGGAGTCGCGCTGTCAGCGGTGACGTCACTGAGGTAATGCCGGGTTGTGTGCGGTGATGATGCGTGCAGGGTAGTGCCGGCGTCTGCGGTGATAATGCGTGCGGTAGTGCAGGGGTGTGCGGTGATGATGCGTTTGGGGTAGTGCCTGCGTGTGTGGTGATGATGCGTGCTGGGTAGTGCCGGCGTGTGCGGTGATGATGCATGCTGGGTAATGCCTGCGTTTGCGGTGATGATGCGTGCGGTAGTGCAGGGGTGTGCGGTGATGATGCGTGCGGGGTAGTGCCTGCGTGTGCGGTGATGATGCGTGCAGTAGTGCAGGGGTATGCGGTGATGATGCGTGCGGTAGTGCAGGGGTGTGCGGTGATGATGCGTGCGGGGTAGTGCAGGGGTGTGCGGTGATTATGCGTGCTGGGTAGTGCCGGGGTGTGCGGTGATGATGCGTGCGAGGTAGTGCCTGCGTGTGTGCAGTGATGATGCATGCTGGGTAGTGCCGGCGTGTGTGCAGTGATGGTGGGGTCTCTCTCTCTCTCAGCATAAAAGAAAAAAAAAACAAAACGGATCCCTCGCATCAGTTTTTTCACAATCTGAGACGGATCCGTTGCATCAGGCACAAACCGGATTGTGCCTGATTAGAAAAAACTGATGTGTGAACTTAGCCTAAGAAGCAGCAGCTCTGCCAGGCAGGCGATCATGTGGTCGGTAGCTGATAGAAGCATTGCCAATGCTTCTATCTTTGCATATTACCAGCAGGAGAGGAAACAAGTGGTAAGTACACTGTGTCCTCTCCCCAATGTCCTGATCTACCGTGTGTGCCTGCAGCATTGAGAAGCAAACACTGTTTGTGCCACTGCTGCAGGCACACACGATAGATCAGTGGGGAGGGAATCAGCGCTGGGGAGATTCATTACCTTAGCAGCAGCACAGAGACTAGTTTCGGATAGCGCGCTCCGCTCTGTAATGCTCACGTCACGTGTTAGGATGGTAGGAGGGAAAAAGCAGTGAGGCGGGGAGAGAGTGGGTGGGTGGAGCCATGGGATACAGACCTCCCGCCCGGGGTAACGGGACAAACTCTGCAAATCGTGATAGTCCCGCTGTATCCGGGACGGTAAGGCGGTATGGTATTGTACCATCAGCATGCAAATCTTAGTTACACCTCACACCACGTCAGGCACACCAGTAGGTGGTCTATCTGGAACAGGGCCACTCGCCTAGGGATCAGACAGACTGGTGGGAGGAGCAGAGTTAGTTGAGTGGTAGCACTCAGAGAGTGAGGAGCTAGGGGGGAGTTGGAGCTCCCTGGAAGACGTTGGCTAGGCCGCAGACGATGGTCTGGGACCGAAGGAGTCGGAGACCCGGTCGCGGGGTACTGGAGAAGGGTGCCAGGCTTAGTTTAGGGGAATGGTCGGCACCGGAGTACCTAGTAACCGAACCGGTACAGAGCACGGCAGGGTACTGGACCCTAGATCAGGGAGTAGCTTCATGCAACCTGATAACCTGTGGAGGATAGTCTCTCTACGAACTGTGCCCAAGAGCTCAGAGATTGAAGGCATCAACACAAGAGGGGGATAGGGCTTTCCACCTTATGCGGCCCACTGAAATCCCAAGTGTCAGCCATCGAGAGCACAGCTTCCCTACTTAACAGTGGGGAGCGGGACCCCGACAGCTTCAAGCATAGGCGTCACTCAGAACATCTCAAACATAGTGCATGGAGGCAAGGTACAGACCATCAGCAATACCAAAGGGAGCGGACTCCAGGGCGAGCTCCCCTGAAGTGGCCGCGGCACCCAGAGACTTGGTTTACCTTTGTGTCACAGTCTGCTTTGCGGTCGCATCACTACCAACACGGCCTGAGTGAGTACGCTGCCCTCCCCTACTTCGACCCTTCCCTACACCTCCATCATCCAGAGTCACAGGGCCTTCCCCTACCCGTGGAGGAAACGTCATCTGGCTGCCCCGCTCCATCTCCCCCGGGTACTCCCATCAGCAGCGGCGGTACTCCCCTTACCGCGAACCACGGGTGGCGTCACGAACACTAATCCCCTGTAAATAACCCCCTTTTAATTTGAAGTGGCCGCGAGACCCTGGGTCCAGAGACCCTCGAGCAACAGCAGACCCCGAATCCCAGGGGTTCGACCGCTGCAGGGGCGGCAGAATAGCTTTCTGTATACTCTGTGACCCCCCCACATAGGCTCCGATATACCTGATCTCCATATACTCCCTATATACAATATGTGCTCATACACATGGAGAAACACCCACCTGCAGAGCCGCACACTGGATATATAATACCCTGCACCTACCTCCACCTGCAGAGCCGCACACTAGATATATAATACCCTGCACCTACCTCCACCTGCAGAGCCACACACTAGATATATAATACCCTGCACCTACCTCCACCTGCAGAGCCACACACTAGATATATAATACCCTGCACCTACCTCCACCTGCAGAGCCGCACACTAGATATATAATACCCTGCACCTACCTCCACCTGCAGAGCCGCACACTAGATATATAATACCCTGCACCTACCTCCACCTGCAGAGCCGCACACTAGATATATAATACCCTGCACCTACCTCCACCTGCAGAGCCGCACACTAGATATATAATAACCTGCACCTACCTCCACCTGCAGAGCCGCACACTAGATATATAATACCCTGCACCTACCTCCACCTGCAGAGCCGCACACTAGATATATAATACCTGCACCTACCTCCACCTGCAGAGCCGCACACTAGATATATAATACCCTGCACCTACCTCCACCTGCAGAGCCGCACACTAGATATATAATACCCTGCACCTACCTCCACCTGCAGAGCCGCACACTAGATATATAATACCCTGCACCTACCTCCACCTGCAGAGCCGCACACTAGATATATAATACCCTGCACCTACCTCCACCTGCAGAGCCGCACACTAGATATATAATACCCTGCACCTACCTCCACCTGCAGAGCCGCACACTAGATATATAATAACCTGCACCTACCTCCTCCTGCAGAGCCGCACACTAGATATATAATACCCTGCACCTACCTCCACCTGCAGAGCCGCACACTAGATATATAATACCCTGCACCTACCTCCACCTGCAGAGCCGCACACTAGATATATAATACCCTGCACCTACCTCCACCTGCAGAGCCGCACACTAGATATATAATACCCTGCACCTACCTCCACCTGCAGAGCCGCGCACTAGATATATAATACCCTGCACCTACCTCTACCTGCAGAGCCGCACACTAGATATATAATACCCTGCACCTACCTCCACCTGCAGAGCCGCACACTAGATATATAATACCCTGCACCTACCTCCTCCTGCAGAGCCGCACACTAGATATATAATACCCTGCACCTACCTCCACCTGCAGAGCCGCACACTAGATATATAATACCCTGCACCTACCTCCACCTGCAGAGCCGCGCACTAGATATATAATACCCTGCACCTACCTCTACCTGCAGAGCCGCACACTAGATATATAATACCCTGCACCTACCTCCACCTGCAGAGCCGCACACTAGATATATAATACCCTGCACCTACCTCCTCCTGCAGAGCCGCACACTAGATATATAATACCCTGCACCTACCTCCTCCTGCAGAGCCGCACACTAGATATATAATACCCTGCACCTACCTCCACCTGCAGAGCCGCACACTAGATATATAATACCCTGCACCTACCTCCACCTGCAGAGCCGCACACTAGATATATAATACCCTGCACCTACCTCCACCTGCAGAGCCGCACACTAGATATATAATAACCTGCACCTACCTCCACCTGCAGAGCCGCACACTAGATATATAATACCCTGCACCTACCTCCACCTGCAGAGCCGCACACTAGATATATAATACCCTGCACCTACCTCCACCTGCAGAGCCGCACACTAGATATATAATACCCTGCACCTACCTCCTCCTGCAGAGCCGCACACTAGATATATAATACCCTGCACCTCCCTCCACCTGCAGAGCCGCACACTAGATATATAATACCCTGCACCTACCTCCACCTGCAGAGCCGCACACTAGATATATAATACCCTGCACCTACCTCCACCTGCAGAGCCGCACACTAGATATATAATACCCTGCACCTACCTCCACCTGCAGAGCCGCACACTAGATATATAATACCCTGCACCTACCTCCACCTGCAGAGCCGCACACTAGATATATAATACCCTGCACCTACCTCCACCTGCAGAGCCGCACACTAGATATATAATACCCTGCACCTACCTCCACCTGCAGAGCCGCACACTAGATATATGGCTGCTCTGTGCTTACAGGACCTGTGATGATGTCACATGGAGGGGAGGAGTCAGGGTCACATGGTCAGCTCCTCAGTGTATGCAGGACTCTGCTGTGCTGGTTGTCATGGAGCTGGATGAGGGGGAGTTTATGTGTGGGGTCAGGAGGGGTTTACAGTGTGGATGTAGCGGAGCCGTGTGTGTACGAGGTGTACGGAGCGGAGCCGTGTGTGTACGAGGTGTACGGAGCGGAGCCGTGTGTGTACGAAGTGTACGGAGCGGAGCCGTGTGTGTACGACGTGTACGGAGCGGAGCCCTGTGTGTACGAGGTGTACGGAGCAGAGCCATGTGTATAGGATGTGTACGGAGCGGAGCCATGTGTGTACGAGGTGTACGGAGCAGAGGTGTGTGTGTACGGAGCAGAGCGGTGTGTGTACGAAGCAGAGCCGTGGGTGTACGAGGTGTACGGAGCAGAGCCGTGTGTGTATGGAGCAGAGCCGTGTGTGTACGGAGCAGAGCAGTGTGTGTAGGATGTGTACGGAGCGGAGCCGCGGGTGTACGAGGCGTACAGAGCGGAGCCGCGTGTGTACGAGGTGTACGGAGCAGAGCCGTGTGTGTACGAGGTGTACGAAGCAGAGCCGTGTGTGTACGGAGCAGAGCCGTGTGTGTACGGAGCAGAGCCGTGTGTGTACGAGGCGTACGGAGCAGAGCCGCGTGTGTACGAGGCGTACGGAGCAGAGCCGCGTGTGTACGAGGCGTACGGAGCAGAGCCGCGTGTGTACGAGGCGTACGGAGCAGAGCCGCGTGTGTACGAGGCGTATGGAGCAGAGCCGCGTGTGTACGAGGCGTACGGAGCAGAGCCGCGTGTGTACGAGGCGTACGGAGCAGAGCCGCGTGTGTACGAGGCGTACGGAGCAGAGCCGCGTGTGTACGAGGCGTACGGAGCAGAGCCGCGTGTGTATGAGGCGTACGGAGCAGAGCCGCGTGTGTACGAGGCGTACGGAGCAGAGCCGCGTGTGTACGAGGCGTACGGAGCAGAGCCGAGTGTGTACGAGGCGTACGGAGCAGAGCCGTGTGTGTACGAGGTGTACGGAGCTGAGCCGTGTGTGTACGAGGTGTACGGAGCAGAGCCGTGTGTGTACGGAGCAGAGCCGAGTGTGTAGGATGTGTACGGAGCGGAGCCGCGTGTGTATACATATGCAGCTGAGACGCTCGGGTCAGGAGAGCCACCGGCCCTTCCGGACAGTGCGGTGCGATCCTCGTACGGGTGATGTACTCCTGTAACTCCGGCCTTACACCGGCATATCCTCACACCTAATGGAATATACCGTGATGGAGGATAACGTCGGCTTCTCGCTCCACGTCTTCCAACTAAAAGAGCAATCAAATCCTCTGCAAAGGGATTATCAAAAGAAAAAAATACCTTGTTCCTCTCCCCATCCTACATTTTGAGCGATGGGGAGAAACGGGACCGCACCGGAGCTCCCTCCATCTGCAAAAAGAATTCATAACTGAAACTGAAGAGAATTCTGCTGTAACACAATTGTATGGCTATTAATAAAAATGATCTTAGATCTCGAGAGAAGGAACTTTAATTATTAAGGTGAGATTTCAATCTCAGCATTGCCTTATCCCCAATTATTCATGGCCTCCCTAAAACGCACAAAAACAAGGTTAAATTATATAACTTATTATCTTTATTGGAGGAGACATAACGGTGCGGAGACAACAGATCCCTTTCTATCATATTCTGGAACATGTGTAATGATGGTAACGAGATGTTACTGGATAATAATGAAGGTGGGAGACCTTTGGTTTTACATCATGATCCCCACCAATTCTTCCAAATTACGATCCTCATCCATTTAGTTTAGCATTACAATGGCCTTCTGTTCAGAGAAGGAGAATCCTTCCAATTCATTAAATGCTGTAAATTTATTACTAAAGTAATTCTGACCTGAAACATTTCTATCCTCAGGAAAAAAATGCCAGGGACAAAATTTTAAGGCCCTGTCCAGGACTTTGATATACCGTGTTTTTCCAAATATAAGACACTGTCTTATATTTTTTTTGCCCCCCAAAAAAGCGCTAGGACTTATTTTTGGAGGAGGTCTTATTCTTGGAGAAACACGGTTGAGGGTAAGTTTACCCCCCAAAAAAGCAGACCCCCCCACTTCCCAGGAGACTCATACTCACCAGACCAGGACGTCTGCGTGATTCCAAAGTCCTCCTGTGATCTCCGATCGGTGCTGCACGCCATCCTACCCTGCTGCTAGCTGACACGCTGACACACACAGCAGATCACACAAACACAGCAGATCTCACACCCACACAGCAGATCACACACACACACAGCAGATCTCTCACACACACAGCAGATCGCAGATATACACAGCAGATCACACACAGCAGATCGCAGGCACACACAGCCGATCACAGATACACACAGCAGATCGCAGGCACACACAGCCGATCACAGATACACACATCCGATGACAGATACACACATCTGATCGCAGGCACACACAGCCGATCACAGAAACACACATCCGATCGCAGGCACACACAGCCGATCACAGGCACACACAGCAGATCACAGGCACACACAGCCGATCGCAGATATACACAGCAGATCACACACAGCAGATCGCAGGCACACACAGCAGATCACAGGCACACACAGCAGATCACAGGCACACAGCAGATCACACACACAAACACAGTAGATCACACACACACAGCAGATCGCAGATATACACAGCAGATCACACACAGCAGATCATAGATACACACAGCCAATCGCAGAAAAACACACACACAGATCATATACACACAGCAGATCACACACACACAGCAGATCGCAGATATACACAGCAGATCACACACATCCGATCGCAGGCACACACAGCCGATCACAGATACACACATCCGATCACAGGCATACACAGCCGATCACAGATACATCTGATCGCAGGCATACACAGCCGATCACAGATACACACATCCGATCACAGACACACACATCACATCACATCCAGCACTTACAGCCGCAGGGAATGAGAGCAAGTCACGTGTCCGGCCGCAGGGAATGAGAGCAAGTCACGTGTCCGGCCGCAGGTCCTGTTCCTTGCGCTCCACTGCACTGCCTCTCAGGAGAAGAGATCGGTGTCTCTGGATGAGGTGACTGTGTATGCGATCTGATGTGTGTGCGATCCGATGTTTGTGTGTGTGATTTGATGTTTGCGTGTGATCCGATGTTTGTGTGTGCGATCTGATTATGTGTGCGATCTGACTGTGTGTGCGAGATCTGGTGTGTGTGTGTGTGTGTGTGAGATCTGATGTGTGCGGGTGTGTGATCACTGCAGGTCCTGCCGCTCAGTGTCTGGTGAGTGTAATTGCCGGGTGCGGCTGTGTGTATAATGAAGTGTCCTGCAGTATCTGTATCTTTTTTAGCTGCACGGACACTTCATTATTGATCCGGGACTAGGGCTTATTTTCGGGGGAGGGCTTATATTTAAGCCTTTCTCCGAAAATGCTGAAAATCCCTGCTAGGGCTTATTTTTGGGGGAGGTCTTATTTTTGGAAAAACACGGTACTTAATGGCTAGAACTGCGGGTTGTCAAAACCAAAACATTATGTCACGTCAGAGCGTACAGACACTCAGCGTGCAGCGTAACAAGGAAAACAATGGAAATGATAATTAAGGAAGGTCCTGATGATGGGGAGAGGAAACACCACCTGCAACTCACCTATGCTTCCTAACATGTCTATATGGGTCTTCTTCCCCCCCTTCGTCAGCCCTTGCTTGTTCTGAACTCACCCTGGCTAGTGAGAAGGCCGGCGAGAGCAGTAATCTCACCACTGCAATAATACAACACAAGGTAAAGGAGACAGAGGGAGGGAAAATAGACACAAAAAGGAAAAACAATTCAAGCTTTTCCAATGCAGCTAAACACCACAGCTGCAATAGTCACAACTCCTCAGCTTCTTCTTCCAGAGACAGGCTCCTTCCAAAGAGGTCAGTATAGAATGAGAATCTATAACCGGCATCAGATGGTAAGATACATGACTTTTTATAACAAAGGGGAGTGGTCACAAAATAGATGCACCTGAGATTAAGGCTACAAAGGACCGCCAGATTAGAAAGAGTCCTAAACTCCTTGTTATGGGTCTGCCAGATGGTGGGAAATAGGTAGGCCATCTAGCAGTCAGGGCCCACCGTGCAGAATAATCTGCTGCTGGCAAAGGCAAGGTAAGGGATACTGTACCACGAGAGTGGTACTGTCACTGTTACCTCACAGTGACACTAAGACTAAGTGCAGTGTTCACTGTTAAATCACAGAGACACGGTAAATGCCAAAATGATAAGAAGGGTAGACCTGTAGCTCCTGCCCAATTACAGGAACTACAAAGCATATGCGGATGGAGCCCCAACCACTGTCCACTGACCAACACCTCTGTTACCTCACAGAGGAGTTGTAACTAATAATGCAGCAAGTGTGTGAATGCAAACAATATGAAGAGTGGACCTGTAGCTCCTGCCCAATTACAGGAACTACAAAACATAAGCGGATGGTAGCCCCAACCGCAGTCCACTAACTAATACCAGTGTTACTTCACACTGATGTGGGTGCAACAGTACTATCCGTACTGCTTAAGCTTAATGATAGTCCCTGCCTGAACTCCTTGTGCTATCCACACAGAGGGAGTCAGTGAGCTCTCTATGCTAGCCGCACAGACGTATTAGAGAGACACTGAGAGCAGTGAGTGATGGCCCTGCCTATCCCTGCTCCTCTAAGGTAGATGGAAGCGAGCTGTAGTATACTACTAGTTGGTGCTGAGACCCTGCCTAACATGTTCCACTAAAATGCAAGGAAGCAAATAGTATTGGACATCACACATGAGGCATCTACCCCATGCATGCACCATGAACGACTGAGCGCCGAACAGCGTGCTGCAGGGGTCTTTATAGATGATGCACCTCCCACAAGATGGAGGAGCTCTGAGCTTAATCCACCAATCATCAACAAGTTCGTCAAGAATGACGTCACCCGCGGCCAATCAGCAGCCAACATGTCATGGTCATGTGAGCCCGTGTCAGCGATGACTTTACCCGCGGCCAATCACAAGACAGTATGTTATCGTCATGTGATCATGCATCAGCGATGACGTCACTCACAGCCAATCAGAAGCCGACACTTCATAGTCATGTGATCCCAGTTCACGACCAATCGACGATCGCCACGTGGTGAGCATGCTCCGAAGGGGCAAAAGGTGACTTAGAACAAAAAGCCTGTTTGCAAGCTCGCACATGCTCAGAAGCCCCACTACAGGACTTAGGGAACTTTCACAGTTGCGTTTTTTTCCTATCGTCACAATCCGCCCTTTTGGAAAACAGCGGAATCCGTTAACAGATTCCGCTGTTTCCCATAGACTTGTATGGATGACGGATTGTGCCAAAAGGACCTGCGTTGCCTCCACTGGGCGATGCGTTGCTTCCACCCAGCGGGAGGAACGCAGCATGTAATGTTTTTTTGAGCAGCGGAATCCTTAGGATTTCACTGCGCATGCTCTCTCTGGCTCCCTGCACCCGTAACCAGGGTACATATCGGGTAACCAAGCAAAGTGCTTTGCATAGTTACCCGATATTTACCCTGGCTACGTGTGCAGGGAGCCCGACACTTCCCTGCTTGGCTCCGCCCCCTCCCGCACTCCACTCCGCATGTACACACACGCGCGCGTACACGCGCACACACACGCGTACATGCGCGCACAAACACACGCGCGCACACACTCACATGTCCTTAGCGCCATGGACCCGCTCGGCTCCACCCGACCCGCACTCCGCCCCCATTCTCGGCGGCCGAACGATCAGCTGATCACCCGGCAACCGGCTGCTGTGAGCGATCAGCTGATCACCCGGCGGCCGGGTGATCAGCTGATCATTTACAATAGTCTGCCGCCGGTAAAACTGTAAAAAAAAAAAAAAAGCTGATTCCATTGTTTTGTACGATCTGTTGCATCCGTTGTGCCACTATATGCAACACATCCGTTGCATCCGTCACACAACGCAATGCAACGGATACCGTTCAACGCAAGTGTGAAACTACCCTTAGCCTCAGCCGCAAGAGCCTCACCGACGACCGTAACACTCCTACAGTAGAAAGTAGATTCAGTCAAATCAAGTTGTAGACCTGCGAACAATAAGGTGCTGTGACCTTCTGATCCCAGACTCACCAGAGGTCTCCTCAGAGCAGGACACACTCATGACACATTATCCATAAATTAATTCATATTCAAGTTCATTTTACCTTGTTCCATATCGGAGATCTTTTCATATCCTTCTTATTGGTTCTCCTTCCTCCCCTTCATTTTCTGAATTCCAAAATTCTCTGTATGAACATTTTCCCTTTGATAATCAATTACATTTATCAGGATTACAGTCTGAAGATTCCAGATCTGTAGATCTTTGCAGCGTCCGTGCAATAGTTACTGTGAGGCTTTTTCTCCAAGATTTAATTCTGTGAAATGGTAGAGGATTTTTTCTATTTCCATGTACTGTATATATTTTGTTATTTTTATAGTCTAAAGCAGACCTGGGCAAGGGGCGGCCCGCGGGCCACATCCGGCCCGCCTACTCTCTGTGACCGGCCCGCCTGGTTCAGGGCGTCCTTGCTGGCCGGTCAGTGATGAGAGCAATCTGACCTGTTGACGGCGCTCCAGGCTCCGGGGAGGTCCCTGGTCAGATCGCCGTCATCACACGCTGCGTGCCGTGCAGGGAACAGATCCTGCAGCGCTGCACAGTGCAGGCAGCGGAACGCAGGAATCTGTCCTCTGTTCCCTGCCCGGCAGATGCTCTGTGTGACCCACACGCGCCCTGATGTCGTCAGTACGGCGCGTGTGTGTCATTTGAAAATGTCCCGCCCGGCAGGAGAAGAAGCTGCAGCAGCCGGGGCCTCCTAGGAATACAGCATCGGCACAGCCTGGGCATGCAAAAGAGAAGCAGCTCAGCGGGGGGCACGTACAGAGGTGCCTGAGGAGGGACAGTAAGAAGGGAGTGGTTACTAGTAACCTGCGGGGACAATGGGGGGAGGGGGGCCGCCCGGCTATCTGTCTCATTGGTGTGTGCGGCCGCTCCGGCCATGAAGCTCCCTGTCTGCAGTGACAGGAGGCCGGCAGCTGCACACACTGCTCTACGGAAGCTGCATTCAGCCTCTCACACAGAGCAGACCTGGGGGCGGGGCCGGAGCTTCACTTCAAAGAAGCTGATTCCTGACTTCCTGCTTCTGCTCTCCGCTGAGGCCGGCTCCACTGCATGTACACACACTTTTTTTTAAAGGTAAATACGTGGTTCTGTGTTTGTGCTTTGTTGATGTATGTGTGAGTTTGTGTGTGTATATATGTATGCATGTGTATAGGAGTTTTGGCTGTGTGTATGTATGTAGGAGGCCTGGCTCTGCGTGTGTGTGTGTGTGTGTGTGTGTGTGTGTGTGTGTGTATGTATGTAGGAGGGCTGTGTGTGTGTGTGTGTATGTATTAGTGATGGGCAGTCCGGATCTTTTTAGTGATCCGGTTCCCATGGCTCCGCTCACCAAAAAGAGCCGGATCTTTCAGCTCATTCTCGGCTCCTTATTAAATATGTGTTCACCCCATGTGAACACATATTTAAGATTATAGTAAAGCCACCAAAGCCCCACCCACTTACAAGCGGCCAATTAGATTGCTGAGTAGGCGGAGTTTAGCCGCGGGTGGGCGGGGTTTTGACAGCGAAAAGAGCCATTTAGATATTTAAGTGGCTCACACCGGCGATCCGGCTCCTGTCGTTCACAGCAGGGAGCCGGATCTTTGTGTCGGATCGTTCGCGACCAACACATCACTAGTATGTATGTAGGAGGGCTGTGTGTGTGTGTGAGTGTATGTATGTATGTATGTATGTAGGAGGGCTGTGTGTGTGTGTGTGTGTGTATGTATGTATGTATGTATGTACGTAGGAGGGCTGTGTGTGTGTGTGTGTGTATGTATGTAGTAGGGCTGTGTCTGTGTGTGTGTGTGTGTGTGCGCATGTCGGAGGCCTGGCTGTGTGTTTGTGTATGTATGCATGTGTATAGGAGGCCTGGCTGTGTGTGTGTGTGTGTGTGTGTGTGCGTGTGCGCATGCGTGCTTGTATGTAGGAGACCCGGCTGTGTGTGTATATACACACACACACACACACACACATATACACACACGCATACACATACATACACACATACATACACACATACAGTGCCTACAAGTAGTATTCAACCCCCTGCAGATTTAGCAGGTTTACACATTCGGAATTAACTTGGCATTGTGACATTTGGACTGTAGATCAGCCTGGAAGTGTGAAATGCACTGCAGCAAAAAAGAATGTTATTTCTTTTTTTTTTTTTTTTTTAAATTGTGAAAAGTTTATTCAGAGTGTCATTTATTATTCAACCCCTCAATCCTCCAGAATTCTGTTTGGTTCCCCTAAAGTATTATGAAGTATTTCAGGCACAAAGAACAATGAGCTTCACATGTTTGGATTAATTATCTCTTTTTCCAGCCTTTTCTGACTAATTAAGACCCTCCCCAAACTTGTGAACAGCACTCATACTTGGTCAACATGGGAAAGACAAAGGAGCATTCCAAGGCCATCAGAGACAAGATCGTGGAGGGTCACAAGGCTGGCAAGGGGTACAAAACCCTTTCCAAGGAGTTGGGCCTACCTGTCTCCACTGTTGGGAGCATCATCCGGAAGTGGAAGGCTTATGGAACTACTGTTAGCCTTCCACGGCCTGGACAGCCTTTGAAAGTTTCCACCCGTGCCGAGGCCAGGCTTGTCCAAAGAGTCAAGGCTAACCCAAGGACAAGAAGGAAGGAGCTCCGGGAAGATCTCATGGCAGTGGGGATATTGGTTTCAGTCAATACCATAAGTAACGTACTCCACCGCAATGGTCTCCGTTCCAGACGAGCCCGTAAGGTACCTTTACTTTCAAAGCGTCATGTCAAGGCTCATCTACAGTTTGCTCATGATCACTTGGAGGACTCTGAGACAGACTGGTTCAAGGTTCTCTGGTCTGATGAGACCAAGATCGAGATCTTTGGTGCCAACCACACACGTGACGTTTGGAGACTGGATGGCACTGCATATGACCACAAGAATACCATCCCTACAGTCAAGCATGGTGGTGGCAGCATCATGCTGTGGGGCTGTTTCTCAGCCAAGGGGCCTGGCCATCTGGTCCGCATCCATGGGAAGATGGATAGCACGGCCTACCTGGAGATTTTGGCCAAGAACCTCTGCTCCTCCATCAAGGATCTTAAGATGGGTCGTCATTTCATCTTCCAACAAGACAACGACCCAAAGCACACAGCCAAGAAAACCAAGGCTTGTTTCAAGAGGGAAAAAAATCAAGGTGTTGCAGTGGCCTAGTCAGTCTCCTGACCTTAACCCAATTGAAAACTTGTGGAAGGAGCTCAAGATTAAAGTCCACATGAGACACCCAAAGAACCTAGATAACTTGGAGAAGATCTGCATGGAGGAGTGGGCCAAGATAACTCCAGAGACCTGTGCCGGCCTGATCAGGTCTTATAAAAGACGATTATTAGCTGTAATTGCAAACAAGGGTTATTCCACGAAATATTAAACCTAGGGGTTGAATAATAATTGACCCACACTTTTATGTTGAAAATTTATTAAAATTTAACTGAGCAACATAACTTGTTGGTTTGTAAGATTTATGCATCTGTTAATAAATCCTGCTCTTGTTTGAAGTTTGCAGGCTCTAACTTATTTGCATCTTATTAAACCTGCTAAATCTGCAGGGGGTTGAATACTACTTGTAGGCACTGTACATACACACATACACACACATACACACACACATACATACACACACACATACATACACACACATACACACATACATATACATATACATACACATATACACACACACACATATACACACACACATATACACACACATATACATATATACACATATATATATATATATATATACATATAGATATATACACATTCGTCTGCACCAATACAAGTCTGCACCATATAAGTATGATGCATTGAATTAGGCCAGAGATGATATTATGATGCACTTGGTCATCTATCATCTATCATCTGCCATCATCTAATCAGCATGTCTATCTTCCCACAGGTATGTCAATTCATGCACTCTACTTTCCCATGAACTGATTTCCACTCCACTTTGTTGTGTGTTCTAATACCTGGTATGTCAATTCATGCACTCTACTTTTGCACTATATCTGACCTGTTCTTTCTTTGCTTCAATATCTTCCTGACATCCTCTAGCATCTCACTATGATCTTTCCCCCTCCTGTTTTGCACCCCCCTTTTATGACCTTTGTTTATTTTGCCTATGTTAAGCTGCTTTTTTTTTTTTTTATTGAGTGATCAAGGGGTTAGTCTTGCAACCCACCCCTTCACAGCTGAGTGCACTTGTATGTGTATATAGTGGGGCAACTAAAAGTCTGCACAAGACTTTTCGTCTGCACCAATACAAGTCTGCACCATATAAGTATGATGCATTGAATTAGGCCAGAATTGGGCCGGAAGTGACTGGAAGGTAACAGCATACATAGTCAATGTAAACAATGTTTGTGTTTCTATTCACCTTCACCCCTATAATACTTCACTTTTTACTGCCCCCTCTGATCCCTAAACCCAGTAATGAACTTTTCATCTCTCCCTCCATCCTCCCCACCCATCTCACCTTCCCCTCAGATATTTTCCTCCACATTTCACCCAGTGTCTCCAGACACACACGTCCATCTCATGGCCTCTCCTGCTCCCACTTACTAACACTCTCACTGCTTCTCCTCACTGCTGGGGATATTGCTCCAAATCCAGGTCCTCCTCACCACATCCCTATTGTCACTTCAAACCCTCTTCAACAACCTAACACAAATTTTCGCAACCTCGCAAACCTCATACCCATCCACCCAGCCCCCGCTCCCCCAGTCCCACTAACAGGAGCTCTATGGAACGCTCGCTCTGTCTGCAACAAACTATCCTACATTCATGATCTGTTCATCACTAATAAACTCTCCTTCCTCGCCATCACAGAAACCTGGCTCACCCCCTCTGACACTGCCTCTCCTGCTGCACTTTCTTATGGCGGTCTCCAATTCTCTCACACTCCCCGCCCCACTAACAAGCACGGTGGAGGAGTTGGTTTGCTCCTGTCCGACCAATGCTCCTTTACACCAATTCCACTACCACCCTCTGTCACGCTCCCATCTTTTGAGGTGCACTCCGTACGCATCTACGCCCCCTCCAACCTTCAGCTGGCTGTCATTTACCGCCCTCCAGGGCCAGCCACTGCCTTTTTTGACCATTTCACCACCTGGCTACTACACTTCCTTTCCACCGACATCCCCACCATCATCATGGGTGATTTCAATATCCCCATTGACACTTCCCACTCATCTGTCTCCAAACTTCTAACACTCGCTTCCTCCTTCGGCCTCACCCAATGGTCTTCTGCAGCTACTCACAAAGATGGCCACACGCTGGACCTCATCTTCACTCGCCTCTGTTCCCTATCTAACCTCTCTAACTTGCCCCTCCCCCTGTCTGACCACAACCTACTCACATTCTCTTCCCTCTCTTCTCCAAGTATGCAACCCCCCCTCCACAAATTTTCACACCCTCGCAGAAATATCAAACACATTGATTTACACGCACTTTCTCAGTCCCTTCTCCCCCTCACAGACAATGCATTTCTACATGATGCAGATGCCGCTGCAACTTTATACAACACTACAATCTCTGCAGCTCTCGAATTAGCTGCCCCCTCACACACACCAAAACCCGCACAATCAACAGGCAACCCTGGCACACAAGGCAGACTAAAGAACTAAGACGGGCCTCCAGAATTGCTGAGCGCAGATGGAAGAGGTCTCATTCCACTGAGCACTTCATTGCATATAGAGTCCCTCACCACTTTCAAGTCCACACTCACTGCTGCAAAACAAACCTACTTCTCATCCCTCATATCTTCTCTCTCTCACAACCCTAAACAGCTATTCAACACTTTCAATTCTCTCCTCCATCCTCCGGCACCACCTCCCTCTCCTCTCATCTTAGCTGAAGACTTTGCCTCTTTCTTCAAGCGGAAGATTGACAACATCAGAGCAAGCTTTGGCCCTCAATCCCCACAGCCCCTCATCATAACTACTCATCCCTCTTCCTCCAAATCCAGCTTCTCCACCATGACAGAAAACAATCTCTCCACTCTACTCTCAAGATCACATCTAACCACCTGTGCACTGGACCCGCTCCCATCGCACCTCATCCCCAACATCACCGCAGTCCTCATCCCAGCCCTAACCCATCTCTTCAACCTATCACTAGCAAGTGGTATATTCCCTTCATGCTTTAAACATGCCTCTATTACACCCATCCTCAAAAAGCCCTCCCTTGACCCATCCTCTGTGTCAAACTATCGCCCCATATCCCTTCTCCCCTATGCCTCAAAACTTCTGGAACAGCATGTCCATCTTGAATTGTCCTCATACCTCTCCTCCTGCTCCCTCTTTGACCGGCTTCAATCTGGCTTCCGACCACATCATTCTACCGAAACTGCCCTAACCAAAGTCACCAATGATCTACTAACCGCCAAAGCCAAGCGACACTACTCTATCCTCCTCCTCCTGGACCTGTCCTCTGCCTTCGACACAGTAGACCATTCCCTCCTACTACAGATTCTCTCATCTATGGGCATCACAGACTTGGCCCTATCTTGGATCTCCTCATACCTAACCGACCGAACTTTCAGCGTCTCTCATTCTCACACCACTCCTCATCTCGCCCCCTATCTGTCGGTGTCCCTCAAGGCTCAGTTCTTGGACCCCTGCTGTTCTCCATCTACACCTTCGGCCTGGGACAGCTCATAGAGTCCCACGGCTTCCAGTATCATCTCTATGCCGATGACACACAGATCTACCTCTCTGGACCTGACATTACCTCTCTACTAACCAAAATACCACAATGTCTCTCTGCTATTTCATCCTTCTTCTCTGCACGATTCCTAAAACTTAACATGGACAAAACAGAGTTTATTGTCTTTCCTCCTCCTCACTCATCTCCTCCAACAAGCCTTTCCATCAAACTCGATGGTTGCTCACTCACCCCAGTCTCACAAGCTCGTTGCCTTGGAGTGACCCTCGACTCTGCTCTATCCTTCAAGCCACACATCCAAGCCCTCTTCAACTCATGCCGATTACAACTCAAAAATATCTCCCGGATCCGTGCTTTCCTTAACCAAGAATCTGCAAAAACATTAGTGCATGCCCTCATCATCTCCCGCCTCGACTACTGCAACCTCCTGCTCTCTGGCCTACCTTCCAACACTCTTGCACCCCTCCAATCTATCCTAAACTCTGCAGCCCGCTTAATCCACCTCTCCCCTCGCTACTCCCCAGCCTTGCCACTCTGCCAATCCCTTCACTGGCTTCCCATCGCCCAACGACTCCAGTTCAAAACATTAACCATGACATACAAAGCCATGCACAACCTGTCTCCTCCCTACATCTGTGACCTAGTCTCCCGGTACCTACCTGCACGCAACCTTAGATCCTCACAAGATCTCCTTCTCTGCTCCTCTCTTATCTCCTCTTCCCACAATCGTGTACAAGATTTCTCCCGCGCATCCCCCACTCTGGAACGCTCTACCTCAGCACATCAGACTCTCCACTACCACGGAAAGCTTTAAGAGGAACCTTAAGACCCACCTCTTCCAACAAGCCTACAACCTACAATAACCCTCAGTCCAGTAGACCACTGCACAACCAGCTCTGTCCTCACCTATTGTACCATCACCCATTCCCTGTAGACTGTGAGCCCTCGCGGGCAGGGTCCTCTCTCCTCCTATACCAGTCTGTCTTGTACTGTTAATGATTGTTGTACGTATACCCTCTTTCACTTGTAAAGCGCCATGGAATAAATGGCGCTATAATAATAAATAATAATAATAATAATAATAATATGTATATATATATATATATATATATATATATATATATATATATATATATATATATATATATATATATATACATACATATACACATATACATACACATATACCTACACACACATATATATATATATATATATATATATATATATATATAATGATGTAGAACCGAGGTAATTATATTAGTCCGGCCCTTTAATACCATCCCAATTTCTTATGTGGCCCCATGGAAAAATTAATTGCCCACCCCTGGTCTAAAGAGTCATGTTCATATATATATATACTGTAGTGTGTATATATATATATATATATATATATATATATATACACACACACATACAGTACAGAACAAAAGTTTGGATACACCTTCCCATCTCTAGAACAACTGTTAAGAGGAGACTTTGTGCAGCAGGTCTTCATGGTAAAATAGCTGCTAGGAAACCACTTCTAAGGACAAGCAACAAGCAGAAGAGACTTGTTTGGGCTAAAGAAGACATGGAATGGACACTAGACCAGTGGAAATCTGTGCTTTGGTCTGATGAGTCCAAATTTGAGATCTTTGGATCCAACCACCGTGTCTTTGTACAAAAGGTGAACGGAGGAACTCTACATGCTTGGTTCCCACCGTGAAGCATGGAGGAGGAGATGTGATGGTGTGGGGGTGCTTTGCTGCTGACACTGTTGGGGATTTATTCAAAATTGAAGGCATACTAAAACAGCATGGCTACCACAGCATCTTGCAGCGGCGTGCTATTCCATCCGGTTTGCGTTTAGTTGGACCATAATTTATTTTTCAACAGGACATTGACCCCAAACACACCTCCAGGCTGTGTAAGGGCTATTTGACTAAGAAGGAGAATGATGGGATGCTACGCCAGATGACCTGGCCTCCACAGTCACCGAACCTGAACCGAATCGAGATGGTTTGGGGTGAGCTGGACCGTAGAGTGAAGGCAAAAGGGCCATCAAGTGCTAAGCATTTCTGGGAACTCCTTCAAGACTGTTGGAAAACCATTTCCGGTGAAAACCTCTTGAAGCTCATCAAGAGAATGTCAAGAGTGTGCAAAGCAGAAATCAAAGCAAATTGTGGCTACTTTGAAGAACCTAGAATATAAGACATATTTTCAGTTGTTTCACACTTTTTTAAGTATTTCATTCCACATGTTTTCATTCATAGTTTTGATGTCTTCAATGTGAACCTACAATTTTTAGAGTCATGAAAATAAAGAAAACTCTTTGAATGAGAAGGTGTGTCCAAACTTTTGGGCTGTACTGTGTATATAATATATATATATATATATATATATATATATATATATATATATATATATATATAGACTTAGGCAGGCTTTGCACGTTGCGACATCGCAAGCCGATGCTGCGATGTCGCACGCGATAGTCCCCGCCCCCGTCGCAGCTGCGATATCCTTGTGATAGCTGCCGTAGCGAACATTATTGCTACGGCAGCTTCACATGGACTCACCTGTCCTGGGACGTCGCTCTGGCCGATGACCCGCCTCCTTATTAAGGGGGCGGGTTGTACGGCATCACAGCGACGTCACACGGCAGGCGGCCAATAGGAGCGGAGGGGCGGAGATGAGCGGGATGTAAACATCCCGCGCACCTTCTCCCTTCCGCATATCCTACGGGAGCCGCGGTGACGCCGGTAGGAGATGTTCCTCGCTCCTGCGGCTTCTCACCCAGCGATGTGTGCAGCTGCAGGAGTGAGGAACAACATCGGACCATCGCTTCAGCGTAATTATGGATTACGCCGACGCTACACCGATGATATGATTACGACGCTTTTGCGCTCGTTAATCGTATGATCTAGGCTTTACACACTACGATATCGCCTGCGATGCCGGATGTGCGTCACTTTCAATTTGACCCCACCGACATCGCACCTGCGATGTCGAAGTGTGCAAAGTGCCCCTTAGAATAAGGCATCAAACCAAAGCTACTAACCATCAAAAGGTGTTTGCCCAACATTGCGCTATAAGCCAAATGGCTATCATGATGCAGAGAAAGGCGGCAATCGATCTCCCCCCTAGAAGTGTGACTCCTGGGACAAACAGGTGGCGAATTTCTAGTGGGAAAAATGTTTGATCAGTGTTGGACAGAAATAAAATCCATTTTAGTAAAGGTTATTACTTATGTTGTGCTCTGATCTGGAAGAACAGGAATTTTGAGCACTTTGTGAATTTCACAGAATGGATTGATCAGAGGCGTATCTATGGGGGGCTGGCGGGGCATCTGCCCCGGGCGCAGCTGTCAGGGGGTCGCTGTTAGCGGAACTGGGCCCGGCCTCTGTGACAACCCAAACTGACACCGGCCCAGTGATGAGTAATGCCCAAGAACCCGTGGGCACATCATACCCGTGGAACTTCTCAACCTGCGGGGGGCTACAATATTTCTTAGGGTAGAGGCCCTTCTAAAAGTAGATGAGTAGGCATAACTTCCTTTAAAATAGGATAATTTAATAACATGTTCCAATCTTTTTCCAAAAGTTTTCTAATAATAACACTCTCATTACTGTATGTGGTAAGGAAATTAGGTGTGAAATCATGCAAATTACTGGATTCAAAAGCAGCAGGTCTGGGTTTAAATTACCTTGGCTTATCTGTTACCTTACCTGGTAAGACCCTGTTCTGCGCTTCTATCCACAGTATTTCCTTCGTACACTGTGATGTTCAGGCACAGACTGAGTGAATCGCGTGATGAGCGGTGAATGAACTCAGGTGAATTTACTGAAGTCTCCTGAGGTCAAGTTACCTGCGGTCACAAGTGGTGGACCGTGGGAACCTCCAGCTGTGGCCGCGCCTAACCTAAGCGACACCACTGATCGCTGCTCAGTCTCTGCCTGAAACTCATAGCGGACAGTCGTCTGCCATGATTGTGCGTTATGACTTTACAAGTAGCAGAGCTTGAATCGTCGTGGGACCTCGTGTGTATTTTGCTGGACCTGCACGGGTGTTTTGGGGATTAATAAAGTGGTAAAAGAGAGTATCCACTACATACATGTTGTGCACACAGGGCTCCGCTACGTAGACATCATACACACATGGCACTGTTCCGTACATATCGTACACATGCGGCTCTGCTCCATATACGTCATACACACATTTCATCGACTTGTGTTCAAGACTGATCAGATCCAAACGTCTTTATTTTAGAGTCGTACAACAAATCTTCTCCTCACCTGAACTTATCAATAAAGAATTCAATAAAGCATAGATCGAAATAAGAGTGTGAAGGGGTCACATACATACGCTACAGGGGTCACAAACATACGCAACAGGGGTCACATACATATGCAACAATAGTTTACAATAACCGTCCACTGACACCGCACCTCATCCAATGTGTGCACGCCAATATAGGGCTACACTGAGGAGCTGATCATGTGACCCCTGACGCCTCCCCTCCATGTGACATCATCACAGGTCCTGTAAGCACAGAGCAGCCATATATCTAGTGTGCGGCTCTGCAGGAGGAGGTAGGTGCAGGGTATTATATATCTAGTGTGCGGCTCTGCAGGTGGAGGTAGGTGCAGGGTATTATATATCTAGTGTGCGGCTCTGCAGGTGGAGGTAGGTGCAGGGTATTATATATCTAGTGTGCGGCTCTGCAGGTGGAGGTAGGTGCAGGGTATTATATACCTAGTGTGCGGCTCTGCAGGTGGAGGTAGGTGCAGGGTATTATATATCTAGTGTGCGGCTCTGCAGGTGGAGGTAGGTGCAGGGTATTATATATCTAGTGTGCGGCTCTGCAGGTGGAGGTAGGTGCAGGGTATTATATATCTAGTGTGCGGCTCTGCAGGTGGAGGTAGGTGCAGGGTATTATATATCTAGTGTGCGGCTCTGCAGGTGGAGGTAGGTGCAGGGTATTATATATCTAGTGTGCGGCTCTGCAGGTGGAGGTAGGTGCAGGGTATTATATATCTAGTGTGCGGCTCTGCAGGTGGAGGTAGGTGCAGGGTATTATATATCTAGTGTGCGGCTCTGCAGGTGGAGGTAGGTGCAGGGTATTATATATCTAGTGTGCGGCTCTGCAGGTGGAGGTAGGTGCAGGGTATTATATATCTAGTGTGCGGCTCTGCAGGTGGAGGTAGGTGCAGGGTATTATATATCTAGTGTGCGGCTCTGCAGGTGGAGGTAGGTGCAGGGTATTATATATCTAGTGTGCGGCTCTGCAGGTGGAGGTAGGTGCAGGGTATTATATATCTAGTGTGCGGCTCTGCAGGTGGAGGCAGGTGCAGGGTATTATATATCTAGTGTGCGGCTCTGCAGGAGGAGGCAGGTGCAGGGTATTATATATCTAGTGTGCGGCTCTGCAGGTGGAGGCAGGTGCAGGGTATTATATATCTAGTGTGCGGCTCTGCAGGAGGAGGCAGGTGCAGGGTATTATATATCTAGTGTGCGGCTCTGCAGGTGGAGGCAGGTGCAGGGTATTATATATCTAGTGTGCGGCTCTGCAGGTGGAGGTAGGTGCAGGGTATTATATATCTAGTGTGCGGCTCTGCAGGTGGAGGTAGGTGCAGGGTATTATATATCTAGTGTGCGGCTCTGCAGGTGGAGGTAGGTGCAGGGTATTATATATCTAGTGTGCGGCTCTGCAGGTGGAGGTAGGTGCAGGGTATTATATATCTAGTGTGCGGCTCTGCAGGTGGAGGTAGGTGCAGGGTATTATATATCTAGTGTGCGGCTCTGCAGGTGGAGGTAGGTGCAGGGTATTATATATCTAGTGTGCGGCTCTGCAGGTGGAGGTAGGTGCAGGGTATTATATATCTAGTGTGCGGCTCTGCAGGTGGAGGTAGGTGCAGGGTATTATATATCTAGTGTGCGGCTCTGCAGGTGGAGGTAGGTGCAGGTTATTATATATCTAGTGTGCGGCTCTGCAGGTGGAGGTAGGTGCAGGGTATTATATATCTAGTGTGCGGCTCTGCAGGTGGAGGTAGGTGCAGGGTATTATATATCTAGTGTGCGGCTCTGCAGGTGGAGGTAGGTGCAGGGTATTATATATCTAGTGTGCGGCTCTGCAGGTGGAGGTAGGTGCAGGGTATTATATATCTAGTGTGCGGCTCTGCAGGTGGAGGTAGGTGCAGGGTATTATATATCTAGTGTGCGGCTCTGCAGGTGGAGGTAGGTGCAGGGTATTATATATCTAGTGTGCGGCTCTGCAGGTGGAGGTAGGTGCAGGGTATTATATATCTAGTGTGCGGCTCTGCAGGTGGAGGTAGGTGCAGGGTATTATATATCTAGTGTGCGGCTCTGCAGGTGGAGGTAGGTGCAGGGTATTATATATCTAGTGTGCGGCTCTGCAGGTGGAGGTAGGTGCAGGGTATTATATATCTGGTGTGCGGCTCTGCAGGTGGAGGTAGGTGCAGGGTATTATATATCTGGTGTGCGGCTCTGCAGGAGGAGGTAGGTGCAGGGTATTATATATCTAGTGTGCGGCTCTGCAGGTGGAGGTAGGTGCAGGGTATTATATATCTAGTGTGCGGCTCTGCAGGTGGAGGTAGGTGCAGGGTATTATATATCTAGTGTGCGGCTCTGCAGGAGGAGGTAGGTGCAGGGTATTATATATCTAGTGTGCGGCTCTGCAGGTGGAGGTAGGTGCAGGGTATTATATATCTAGTGTGCGGCTCTGCAGGTGGAGGTAGGTGCAGGGTATTATATATCTAGTGTGCGGCTCTGCAGGAGGAGGTAGGTGCAGGGTATTATATATCTAGTGTGCGGCTCTGCAGGTGGAGGTAGGTGCAGGGTATTATATATCTAGTGTGCGGCTCTGCAGGTGGAGGTAGGTGCAGGGTATTATATATCTAGTGTGCGGCTCTGCAGGTGGAGGTAGGTGCAGGGTATTATATATCTAGTGTGCGGCTCTGCAGGAGGAGGTAGGTGCAGGGTATTATATATCTAGTGTGCGGCTCTGCAGGTGGAGGTAGGTGCAGGGTATTATATATCTAGTGTGCGGCTCTGCAGGTGGAGGTAGGTGCAGGGTATTATATATCTAGTGTGCGGCTCTGCAGGTGGAGGTAGGTGCAGGGTATTATATATCTAGTGTGCGGCTCTGCAGGTGGAGGTAGGTGCAGGGTATTATATATCTGGTGTGCGGCTCTGCAGGTGGAGGTGTGTGGAGATTCCCCATTACTGGGGCAGGCGGCATTAACCCCTTCAGCTCTGAGACTTTCTTGGTGTTTTTCTCTCGCTGATTTCTATGAATCATGAGGTTTTTTTTCCTTTTCCTCTGATACAAACGCCCCAACTATGAGAGGCCGGAAGTGAGGAAACCCGTCTGCCCTCAGTCCTCGGCCCCTTTCTGCCCTTGGTCCTCGGCCCCTTTCTGCCCTCGGTCCTAGGCCCCTTTCTGCCCTCGGTCCTAGGCCCCTTTCTGCCCTCGGTCCTAGGCCCCTTTCTGCCCTCGGTCCTAGGCCCCTTTCTGCCCTCAGTCCTAGCCCCTTTCTACCCTTGGTCCTCGGCCCCTTTCTGCCCTCGGTCCTCGGCTCCTTTTACCCTCGGCCCCATTCTGCCCTCGCTCCTTGACCGCTTTCTGCCCTCAGTCCTCAGCCCCTTTCCTCCCTCAGTCCTCAGCCGCTTTCTGCCCTCAAGCCTCGACCCCTTTCTGCCCTCGGTCCCCGGCCCCTTTCTACCCTTGGTCCCCGGCCCCTTTCTGCCCTCAGTCCTCGGCCCCTTTCTGCCCTCAGTCCTCGGCCCCTTTCTGCCCTCAGTCCTAAGCCCCTTTCTACCCTTGCTCCTCGGCCCCTTTCTGCCCTCGGTCCTCGGCTCCTTTTACCCTCGGCCCCATTCTGCCCTCGCTCCTTGACCCCTTTCTGCCCTCAGTCCTCAGCCCCTTTCCTCCCTCAGTCCTCAGCCGCTTTGTGCCCTCAGTCCTCGACCCCTTTCTGCCCTCGGTCCCCGGCCCCTTTCTGCCCCCTCAGTCCTCGGCCCCTTTCTGCCCCCTCAGTCCTCGGCCCCTTTCTGCCCCCTCAGTCCTCGGCCCCTTTCTGCCCCCTCAGTCCTCGGCCCCTTTCTGCCCCCTCAGTCCTCGGCCCCTTTCTGCCCTCGGTCCTCGGCCCCTTTCTGCCCTCGGCCCCTTTCTGCTCTCGGTCCGCAGCCCCTTTCTGCCCTCAGTCCTCGGCCCCTTTCTGCCCTCGGTACTCTGCCCCTTCCTGCCCTTGGTCCTCGGCCCCTTTCTCCCCACACAGTATAATGTTCCCCCAAAATGTTCTCATTCTATGTTTCCCCTTATTATTTCCAGTAATTGTATAATTACAGCGGATTCTCTATGATGTTACATCGTCATCATCTCCCCATTCAGGTCCCTACAATATCGGATCCTGTCAGTGGAGATCTTCTATAGAAGAGAATTCTCCTGATTGCCCCGTGAAGGATGGATATGGACAGGGACAAGATGGCAGAGAGGATATTACACCTCACCCTAGAGATCCTCTTCCGGCTTACTGGAGAGGTGAGAGATTCTGATGACGTCACATTACATCATTCTTATCTATGGGAATAACAGATGGACAGAACTGGAGAGGTGAGGACTCTGGAAATGTCTGGAGTGAGATTTATTACTGTGTCTCTCCATAACCAGGATTACACAGTAGTGAAGAAGACCTCTAGTGAGCGCTGTCAGGCCCCTGTGTCTGAGGGATGGGGAAGACCCCTGAGCCCAATCACGGGGCCTCCACCTCACCCCCCGATACATGAGGACATCAATGACCAGAAGATCCTAGAACTCACCTACAAGATGATTGAGCTGCTGACTGGAGAGGTGACACTGCTGGGAATGCTGGGACATTATACAGTAATGCTATGAAGGGATTGGGGGGTGACGGTATCATTGTATGTGTCAGGTTCCTATAAGGTGTCAGGACGTCACCGTCTATTTCTCCATGGAGGAGTGGGAGTATTTAGAAGGACACAAAGATCTGTACAAGGACGTTATGATTGAGGTTCCCCAGCCCCTCACATCACCAGGTAATAGACAGGACTAAATACACACGGCCTATAATTATCTGTATGTAAGGAATGAATTCAGTCCCTGTATGTGTCTCCTCCAGGTCTATCCAGTAAGAGGACAACACCAGAGAGATGTCCCCGTCCTCTTCTCCCACAGGACTGTAAACAAGAAGATCCCGATGTTCCTCAGGATGTGTTTCCTCCAGTTCTATCCAGTAAGAGATATCTACTCATGTACTTTCTGCACTAATTTTCTGTTTACATTTTTAGGCTTTCTGCTGTGGTTTTTTTTCAGCTGTATTTTCTTTGCTTCTGCTTCTTCTGCTGTTTGTTTCTAGTGTCTTCTCTATTTCGCTATGAAGGCAACTCAAAGACCTGCAGAGGGTTCATGAATACCCTGTTTCCTCAAAAAGACGACCTACACCAAAAATAAGATCTAGCATGATTTTATAGGATTTTTGGAGAATGCTTGAAATATAAGCCCTACTCCAAAAATAAGCCCTAGTTACTGTCAGGGCCAACGTTGGGAAGAGTCAAACTGCGCAATTTCTCAGGAACCCCACTCTCTTTGGGTCCCCATCAGTTGTATTCTGAAGTTGATTGTTTAAGGACCTTTGATGACTTCAGAGTCATGTGACATGATGTAACTAAAGGTCTCTTAACTGCAGGAGTCTAAATGAATTGAACAGAAGACAGGCTGGCATGCAGGACTGGCATTAAGGGAAATGGAGAGCAAACTGGGCAGTTTCACGGGGCCCCCATTCTCTTTGCAGCCCCAGTGTTTATATATCGATTATAGGACTGCTTAAGGACCTTTTTGACATCACGTCATGTGACCAAAGCTCTCTTAATTACAGAAGTCTAAAGCTGAAGAGGAGACACGCTGGTGTGTGTGTGTGTGTGTGGGGGGGGGGGGGGGAAGGGGGGTGTTGACGCCAATTTTAACCAGCTTTGACAAAATGGGCAGAGTTACAGCCGCACACTGAAATGCAAAAATTTTCAACTATCAAAGAAGATAAAATTAAGATAAGAAGATAAAATTGTAGAGAATGTGAACTACTGGCAAACTACCCTGGAAAGAATGGAGACACCTACAGAAGGAGATTTTACATCCAGACCCTGATTCATTAAAGCAATTATGGCAGAATTCTGGCATAAATCACTTCAAAAGTTCTCAAAAAATGTTGTGCAACACGGAGTTGTGAAAACATTTGTGCGACTTTTGGAGGTTTCACGCCAATTTTAACCAGATTTGCCATAATGGGCAGAGCTTGGCCAGAAGAAGGGTGTGATGCTACCACCTCTCTAATTCATAACAAAATGCAGTATTCCCTATGCCATAAATCTCACTCCAGTCCCTGACGTCATTTTTCAGTGTCCATCGCCGGTTTTGATGAATTGGAACCCTACTGTTTTTCTGCACAGACTGCAAGACCCTGCTACCTGCTTTGGTTACAAAGCCTAAGGGGTACTTTGCACGCTGCGACATCACTAGAATTGGCTAGCAATGCCGATCGCGATAGTACCCGCCCTCATCACACATGCGATATCTTTTGATAGCTGCCGTAGCGAACATTATCGCTACAGCAGCTTCACACGCACTTACCTGTCCTGCGACGTCGCTCTGGCCGGCGACCTGCCTCCTTCCTAAGGGGGCGGGTCGTGCGGCGTCACAGCGACGTCACGCGGCAGGCAGCCAATAGAAGCGGAGGGGCGGAGATGAGCGGGACGTAAACATCCCACCCACCTCCTTCCTTCCTCATAGCCGATGGAGGCAGGTAAGGAGATGTTCCTCGCTCCTGTGGCTTCATACACAGCGATGTGTGGTGCCGTAGGAACGAGGAACAACATCGTATCTCCTATTTGTACGACATTATGAAAATGACCAACGCTACACAGATCACCGATTTTCAACGCTTTTGCGATCGTTTATCGGCGCATCTAGGCTTTACACGTTGCGACGTCGTTACCGGCGCCGGATGTGCGTCACTTTCGATTTAACCCCGACGATATCCCAGTAGCGATGTCGCAGCATACAGAGCACCACTAAGGATGGGCCATCAATGTTACAGCCCCATTAAATATCCGGCATCTGTCTATAACTATTTTATGTTCGTCTTCGAACGAAAATCTCTTTGAAAAGGTCTATGTTGTGGATCAATGTTACAAGGAGATTTTTGCAGGTTTTGCCAACTGTCATGGCGGCGTCAGGATCTGTGGAAATTATAGATTATGGCACTCTGCATGTTCACTTCTCTGATGTCTGTGAGCAGTGCAGGAAGATGCAGGCATCGAACCACAGGCTTGGGCAGGCTAGCAAGAGTTATACTCTGCTGGGCTGCTTGTTAATGTCTTTGATCACATGCTGTAGAGGAGAAAGTATCGTTCGCTCCCCTTCTGTATATGCTGGCTGGATTATTCCATTAATGCCAGCTATAGTTTACCTATACAGGTCTGGTGAGGTGTTGTGATCCAGACTTATGGGTGGTTGTTGTGCATTATTACTGTGAGCTGTTGTGGTGCTAACCCTTGTTGTCTTTTTGTTGCTGCATTTCTGCTCTTGCTTTTCTCCTTAGTCTCTCACTGTTTATTTCTGTGAGTTTGCAATGTGTCCCATTTGTCTTAATCTGTGTTTCCATCATACTCCTGCTCCTTCCTTTCCCAGGGAAGGGGGGGGAACAGATTAAATCTGGTCAGGAGAATAGTAAGGTACAGGACTCTGGCATCTCCACCTTCAGGGGCAATCCAGAGGTTAGGAATAGCTTAGGGTCCCCTAGCGTGAGGGACAGTATAGGAGCCCCCTGTCCCTCATTATCCTGCAGTCACATTGTGAAAATCAATCAGATTATTTACTGTAGCACATTCCAGAGAACTGTTGCTAGTAATGGGAGATCTGAATTAACGAAGATGTAACTCTAAAGGGGGCTTTAAATGCAGCGACATCGCTAGCGATGTCGCTCGTGAAAGCACCCGCCCCCGTCGTTTGTGCGTCACGGGCATATCGCTGCTCGTGGCGCACAATATCGCTAGGCCCCGTCACACGGACTTACCTGCCTAACGACGTCGCTGTGGCCGGCGAACTGCCTCTTTTCTAAGGGGGCGGTTCGTGCGGTGTCACAGCAACGTCACATGGCAGCCATCCAATTGAAACGGGGGGGCGGAGAGCAGCCGCAGGAAAGTGACGCCCACCTCGTTGCCGGAGGACACAGGTAAGCTGTTGTTCCTCGTTCCCGGGGTGTCACACGGAACGATGTGTGCTGCCTCAGGAACGACGAACAATCTACGTCCACAACGACCAACGAGATTTTGAAAATGAACGACGTGTCAACGATAAGGTGAGTATTTTTGATCCTTAACACTCGCTCAGAGTTGTTACACGCAACAACCTCGCTAACAACGCCAGATGTGCGTCACGAATTCTGTGACCCCGACGACATATCGTTAGATATGTCATTGCGTGTAATGGGGCCTTTAGATGTCGAAATTGGAAAACAGATTCAGAATACATTTTTTCCTAATTTAATTTCTGATGTTATGGTTTAAAAAAATAAATGTACTTTCATGATAATATCATTAAAAAATAATAACATTGTGTTTATTTTTACCAGATGACTGTATCGGGAGTTCAGATGGAAATAAAATATCTTCAGAATTTATAACAGATGATGAAAGTATCACACATGATACATATGAAGAGTATGCTGTTGTCCCAGATATACCTCCAGTCCTTCCTTGGAAAGATCTATCATCTGATCTTTTCAAACAAGTGCAAAATTCTGATTTATCACAGAATTGTGAGCAAAATAAAAGTTGCAGAAGGGATGGGGAACATGAAACGGCTCCTACAAGGGGGAAACCATTTTCGTGTTCAAAATGTGGGAAATGTTTTACCAGGAAATCACATCTTAGGATCCATCAAAAAACTCACACAGGGAAGAAGCCATTCTCATGCCCAGAATGTGGAAAATGTTTTACTCAGAAAATAACCCTTGCTAACCATCAAAAATATCACACAGGGGAGAAGCCATTTTCATGTTCAGAGTGTGGGAAATGTTTTATTTGGAAATCAGACCTTGTTAGACATCAGAAAGGTCACACAGGGGAGAAGTCATTTTCATGTTCAGAATGTGGGAAATGTTTTATTCACAAATCACATCTTGGTGTGCATAAGAAAAGTCACACAGGGGAGAAGCCATTTTCATGTTCAGAATGTGGAAAATGTTTTATTCGGAAATCACATCTTGGTGTGCATAAGAAAATTCACACAGGGGTGAAGCCATTTTCATGCTTGGAATGTGGTAAATGTTTTACTAGGAAATCAAGTCTTATTGACCATGGAAAACTTCACACAGGGGAGAAGCCATTTTCATGTTCAGAGTGTGGGAAAAGTTTTAATTGGAAATCAGAACTTGTTATGCATCAAAGAAGTCACACAGGGGAGAAGCCATTTTCATGTTCAGAATGTGGGAAATGTTTTATTCAGAAATCAGATCTTGTTGTGCATCAAAGATATCACACAGGGGAGAAGCCATTTTCATGTTCAGAATGTGGGAAACGTTTTATTCAGAAATCAGCTTTTGTTAGGCATCAAAGATCTCATACAGGGGAGATGCCATTTTCATGTTCAGAGTGTGGGAAATGTTTTAATTGGAAATCAGAACTTGTTGTGCATCAAAGATGTCACACAGGGGAGAAGCCACTTTCATGTTCAGAGTGTGGGAAATGTTTTAATTGGAAATCAGAACTTGTTGTGCATCAAAGATCTCATACAGGGGAGAAGCCATTTTCATGTTCAGAGTGTGGGAAATGTTTTATTCGGAAGTCAAAACTTGTTCAGCATCAAAGATCTCACACTGGAGAGAAGTAATTTTCATGTTCAGAGTGTGGGAAATGTTTTATTTCGAAATCAGAATTAGTTATGCATCAAAGATCTCACACAAGGGAGAAGCCATTTTCATGTTCAGAATGTGGTAAATGTTTTACTATGAAATTAAGTCTTGTTGACCATCAAAAAAATCACACAAAATAAACCATTTTTATGTCCTGAATGTGGAAAATGGAATTCTCAGAAATCAGATCTTGTTAAACATGTGAAGAAGCCGCACAGGGAAGGAACCTTTTTCATGTTGTGAATAATTGAAATGTTTAACTGGTAAATCAAGTCTTGCTGACATCGGAAAACCAGCAGAGCAGAGGAGCCATTTTTGCTTTCAGAATCTGCCAAATGTTTTTTTATCATTAATCAGGTCCTGTTGGCAGATGAGTCACACGGGAGAAGCCATCACGATGTACCATAATTCAAAGGGTTTTATCCAAAAATCGGCTACAATTCCTTAAGTGAGAATTTGTGAGGGAAAGAACCATTTTATTTCTTTTTAGTCTTATCGTATTTTTTGCACCATAAGACGCACCTAGGTTTTGAAGATGGAAAATAGGGAAAAAGATTGAAGCAAAAAAATGTGTTCATGAAGCACTGTTATGAGGGGGATCTGCTGCTGACACTGTTACAGGGGTAATGTCCCCCAATTCTGTACTAATATCCTTGGGCCCCTTCTAGGTATATGTGTCTCCCATACTCGTATATATGTCTTTCATCCTGGTATATATGTTGACCATGTTTATCCCATCCTGGTATATATGATGCCCATCCTGGTATATATGGATCTTGCTTTAGTATACAGTATATGTCTCATCCTTGTATATATGGCCCTCATCTTGTGCCCATTCTGGTATATATTTCCCCATCACGCTGCACACATAAGACAATAAATGATTATACTCACCATCCCTCTGCTCTTCCGGTGCACGGTGTTCTCTTCTGATACTGGCAAGTGACTTCAGCATGTAAGCGGCGCAGCGCATGACATTACTGCCATGTGCCCTCAGTTACACGCGGACGTCAGCTGCCGGAATATTCACTGCTCCCCACAGCCGGGATTATGTGCTTGGGGAGCAGTGAATATTCATTATCTAATAGACACACATGATCGCACAGCCACAGCAGTAAGCCGGCGGCTGAGTGATCATGTGTACCCGATATTAAAGAATGAATATTCACTGCTCCTCACGCTAATAATACCGCCCACATCTTGGTTGGCGCTGGCTTCATTGCCTAGAGGTGGGCGGGATTATGGTGTGGGGAGCAGGGAATATTCAATTTCTTTTTTGGCTGGCACAGTTTAGTTTTGATACTCGATTATGTTTAGATAATTCACTAATCTCAGGTTTCCCACTTATTTATTTACTAAAAAGCGCAGCCTCAGATTGGATATAGGAACTTAAGTATATCACATTGTATATAATTGAATTTAAAAACTTGTTGTTTTGTTAATAAATGCTTGTAAATATATATTCTTCATGCCTGTCTTTGTCTATTGTCTAGATGCAATGATTTTGCCTCAGAACCTCTGGACTTAACGCAGAGCTGTAGGCATTTTACACCAAAATAGTGAGGGGAGAATTGAATAACACTGCAGACTAGATATGTGGAAGTTGTAAAGACGCTCTGGTCCCAAATCATCAAAGCTTTTATGCCAAAAAAAATGTCACAAAAGCTCTGAAAAGTCTCAAAAATTCGGAACGTTGTTTCAACATTTGGTGGCTTTTGGCATTTTCACTCTAAAATTGGCACAGGTTGGGTGGGACGGGGGCGTGACATGACAACGTCTTTAATTCATGATGAGCTGTGGCGTTTTCCTATGCCAGAAATCTCACTCCAGTCCCTGAAGGAAGTAATATTTCTAGCATGGCACAAGGAAGCACATACCACTCGTCAAACGCTCCAGATTCTGGACGAGGCATGTACTGCTTAATGAATCAGGAGTGGCCCCCGCATAAATTGGGCCCTTTATGTTATAAAAATGATTTTTTTACAAAGGATAATTGTAATAAAAAAAATAAAGGATTTTATGTCTGATATCCAAGGGATTATATTTTTTGTGGGGCTACCCACAAATAGAGATTTGAAGTTGAAGTTCGGGTTCGGCTTTTTAAGTCGGACTTTAGATAAAGTTCAGTTCAGGAACCGAACTTGTCCTGAACCCCATTGGAAGTCACTGATTGGGCAGTTCGGGTCTCTGTCCACATGCAACCGGCCATATAAAAAGCATTTCCATTTTTTTTTCCTTGTACACAATACATCCTATACCTATAACAATGTTTTTACCCCCCATGAAATCCATTCAAACACTGCAAGCGGTTCGCACTTGGCCGAGCACTGAGTGTACCCGAGCACACCGATGCTAGATCAAGCAGCTAGAATACGTAACGACCCCAATCTCCGAACTCGAACACTGACTTTTTGTATAAAGTCTTTATTTGGTACAAACACTGAACTTTATTATTTAGGTTTACTTGTCTCTGCCCACAAACCTTTATTACAGTTTAGATTATGGGTGTAGAAGAGACCAGAACTGAAAGTGGCCTATCTCTTGGTGGAGAGCAAGTACCATATATGATACCTAAGCTGGGGTTTTGTGAATTTAATGGGATTTTGTCTCTATGGGCTAAGCCACATGGTGAGAAAATCGGTGCGAGTGGAGTGCGATAAAACATCGCATTCCAATCGGACCAATATTAGCTTGTGTGTCAGCGCACATGAGCGATTATTTTCTCAGCCCTAATCGAACCGAGAAAACAATCGCAACATGCTGCGATTGTAATGCGAGACTATTTTCTCTCGCACCCATTCAAGTCTACGGGGCAAGAGAAAAAACGCACTGCACTCGCGGTACATCGGTATACCGCACATGCAGAGCGAGAATCGCAATAGCCGACAACGGAGGAGAGAGGGAGATAAATCCCTCCCTCCCCTCCTCCATGCCGGCCCTCCCCTCCTCAGCACTGGCACGCCCCTCCTCAGTGCCGGCCCGCCCCTCGCAGCTGAGGTCTGCTCGCACAGTCAGACCTCAGTCGCAGGGATACTAGCATGACACTTTGCTCTGCTGTGCTGCCAGCGTGAGCCGAGAGTCATGTGAGCATTGCACTAGTGCCCCGTGTGGCCCCGGCCTAAGTGTTTACTATTTCATTAAAAATTAGAATAATCTAAAGACAGTGTCACACTAGGTACGGTGAAGTTCCAAGCGAAAGGAAAAGAAAATTCTGTGCCTAGGGAAGGGAAAGCTGGTGACCCCTGACGAAGCCTACTGCTGGGCCCCGGGCTCCCTCACTGCTTTAGATAGATTGATTGCACACCTATGTGCCGAGCCGGATACCTGACTCTAGACTGACCCTGATCTGGGCCCTAAATAGGAAACTGATGGGATGAGCTCTTCATCAACCTCACAGTGCACTAAACACACAGGGATAACAAACAAGGGAAAATAACAAACAACTTATCTCTAGACAACTCATTAAGAACTTCCTTAAAGAGCAACAATGATCCTACTGGTGTGTACTAGCCGCCTGCTTGCATCCAGAGCTTGTGAAGGAACTGAATATCACCAGCACAAGTCCAGGGAAAATGAGAGTATTTAAACCCAAGGGAAAATACAGATTATTAGCAACTGAAGGGAAGAGGATCCTGGGTCCTAAAGAAAAAAGGATAAAAACCCAACAGTGGAGGTACCAGTACACCGAATACTGATAGCAGGAATAAAAGAAAGTCAAGGAGAATTTTGCGCAGCCAAATGCTGTGACCTTCTATTGCCGAACACCACAGGACTGTCTGTTACCTGTGACAGACAGGGACTCTTATTCCAATGATGTGTCACTTACTGGACTGCTTGCTGTAGTTTTGATAAAATCACAGTATTATCGCTAGGGGATTATCACTAGAGAACTAGTAAACCTGCTGTCATGTATCCTCCATCTCCATTAGCTCTATTTAACTCCGCCCCCACTTGATTGTCTGTTGTTACGGGGGCTGTCGGATAATAAGGGAATGGAAGGCTATCCGACAGTCAGGGTCCACCGTGCAGAGCTCTGCTGCAGAGTATGGCAGAGGATAGGGGAAACCTGTACCACCAAAGCAGTACTGACACTGTTGCGTCACCAAGGCCAATAGCGGCGTATACTGTTTAAGTCACAGCGACTACCTTATTAGCATAACATAGGAGTGGAAATGCAAAAGAGTGAGGAATACAACATAAAAGTGCAAAGAAGTCTCACACTCTGTGAGTGTGAAAGCACCTGTCTCAGTTAACAGTCACAGAGACTAGGTGTAGTGTGTGCAATATGGCACCTACCTATGTCCGCTCCACTTGTGGTGCAAGAATACGGACAGCAGCAAGGCTGCTAGCTTGAAACTCCTACCTATGACCGCTCCCCTAGTGTGCGAGGATACGGACTGCTGCAGGAGGCAGCGTAGTGGAGCATTACCCTAGGAGGCAACGACCACCTAACCTACCTATGTCCGCTCCACTAAGGTGCGAGGACACGGACAACAGTACGGCTGAAAGGTACAGGAGCGCTACCCTACCGATAGCGCTCACCTCAGAGTAGAACCACAAGGCCCAGTCAGACCAAGTGCAGCAAGCACATGCCTATGTCCGCTCCACTAAGGTGCGAGGCTACGGACCACAGCATAAGCTGCAAGGTACAAGAGCGTTACCCTACCGATAATGCTCACCTAGATAGACAATAGGTGCCGCAAGGGACATGCACAGAGTGTCTACTCCTATGCAGGAACCAAGAGGACTGAGCGCCGAGCAGCGTGCGTCAGGGTCTTATATAGACTCTGTGCCTCATCCAAGATGGAGGACACCAGCCAATCCGCTGCGAGAACGTTAGCAATGACGTCACGCTGGCCTATCACAGAGCAAAGCGTGATAAGCACATGACCAGCGGCCAATCAGCTTAGAATGTGTCAGAGACATGTGACCTCGTGTCAGCGATGATGTCACCCGCACATGTGCAGTGGCTCCAAGATAGGACTTAGTCTCCAGCGCTCGCACATGCTCAGTAGCATGGAATCAGAACATAGTCTCCAGCGCCACACAGACCTGGGATCAAGAGAATAACATAGCCAGACCACAGCAAAGGATAAGGAGACATGCAGATCCCCAGAAACGGGAACCGTAACAGTACCTCCCCCTCAAGGGCCCCCCTCCGGCAGCGCAGGTAATCGGCAACTAAGTCAGGAGCATTGACAGCCTCCTCAGGCTCCAGGAGCGATGCTCCGGACCGTAGCCCTCCCAATCGATCAAAAAGAACCTGCGACCACGAACCATCTTAGAACCAACGATGGCTCGTACCTCACAGCTGGACTGAGAGGAATCGGAGGAAGGAGATGGCTCTGCACAGGCATGGGATTGAATAGCCGGCTTCAAGAGCGAAACGTGGAATTTGTCATGGATCCTAAGATGGGCAGGTACCTTCAGTTGATATACCACAGGATTAACCTGGCGAAGTACCTCATCGAGGAGGAAATCGAAGAGCAAACTTGGCAAATTCCACTCTAAGTTTCACGTTTTTAGCAGAGAGCCATATGAAATCCCCTGGGGAAAAGACAGGAGAGGGACGGTGAAAACGATCGGCTACCGTCTTCATACGATCCTTTACTACTTGGATCGCACTCTGAGTCTGATCCCAGACCTCCCTAGCATTGGTTGCCCAATCCGCCACAAGAGGCGGTGGTACGGAGGTGGGAAACGGAACAGGCACCCTGGGATGTTGCCCATTATTGAGAATGAAAGGTGTCTGCCCAGTGGCTTCAGCCACGGAATTGTTAAGGGCAAATTCTGCCCAGGGTAGGAGAGTAGACCAATTGTCATGATTCTCTGTGACAAAATGTCGTAGGTATATGATCATAGATTGGTTGGTTCGTTCAACCAACCCATTGGTCTCCGGATGGTAGGCCGAAGAGAGGTTCAACTCTATCTGTAAGAGACTACACAGATCTCGCCAAAGCTGGGAAGCAAATTGTGGACCTCTGTCCTCTGTCACAGACGATACGGTCTGGCATCCCATGCAGCCTAAAAACATGTTCGCGGAACAATTTGGCCAATACCCTGGAGGTATTCTCGGTAAGGGTACCAGATGAACCATCCGAGAGAAATGATCAGTTATTACCCACACAATCCGATTCCCTTGAGAGCAGGGAAGTTCACCCACAAAATCCATGCCTACCACCCCCCATGGTCTATCTGGCACGGGCAATGGGTGTAAAAGACCAGCAGGTCTCTGCCGCAAAGGACGGTTGCGAGCACAAGAAAAACACGATCAGATGTATCTCTTGACATGGTTGGCCAACTGGGGCCACCAATACCACCTCTCGAGTAATTCTCGTGTCCTTCTAATGCCAAAATGCCCACCCACCTTAGAGGTGTGGGCCCATGACAGAATGTCATTCTGTCGACTAGGAGGAACGAAAATCTTGCCAGGTGGAATCTGATCTAACGTTACAGGAGAGAGTGTGTGAAAAACCCTAGATGGAAGAATGAGACGAGGGTCCTCATTCTCTTCCTGAGATGATTCCATAGAGCGAGAGAGTGCGTCAGCCTTGTTATTCTTACTCCCGGTAAGATAATTAATGGAGAAGTTAAACCGAGAGAAAAACAAGGACCAGCGAGCTTGCCGAGGATTCAATTGTTGTGAAGTTTGCAAATACGTCAGGTTCTTATGGTCCGTAAAGACCTGAAAGGGCTGCCTGGCTCCCTCGAGCAAGTGACGCCACTCTTCCAATGCTAATTTTAGGGCAAGTAGTTCCCTGTCACCAATAGTGTAGTTCCTCTCAGCAGGAGAGAACTTCTTTGCAAAGAAAAAACACAGTCTTTTTCTACCTGAGCTGTTCTTTTGATATAGAACTGCTCCAGCTCCTACAGAGGACGCGTCCACCTCCATGAGAAAGGGCCTATTCTCGTCAGGTCTTTGGAGGACAGGAGCAGATGAAAAGTGTTCCTTAACTGCCTTGAAAGCCTGGGATGTCTCAGTAGACCAGACTTTAGGATTGGCGCCCTTTTTAGTCAAAGCCACTAACGGAGCTACCAAGGTAGAAAAGTGTGGTATAAATTGCCAGTAATAATTTATGAATTTCAGGAAGCGTTGTACTGCTTTCAAGGAATGAGGTTTAGCCCATTCCATAACTGCAGAAAGCTTCGCAGGATCCATTGCCAATCCCTCATGAGAAATGATATAGCCTAAGAAGGGTAGAGAGGCTTGCTCAAATATACATTTCTCGAGCTTGGCAAACAGGGAGTGCTGCCTTCGACGAGACCAGGGGCGGACTGGCCCACCAGGAGGTCGGGAGAACCCCCGGTGGGCCCCTGCTAATGATGGCCACGCCCCCTAGGCCCCACCCCCCTACCACCCCTGGGCAACTATGGATATGTGTGAGAGGCCCTCCCGGTCGGTAATTTCACTAATCATATCGGCACATTGCCGATATGTTTAGTGACAATCCCATTCCCTCTGCAGCAGCAAGCAGGGAGAGCGATCTCCCTGCTGTCGCTGTCAGTGCCAGCACCCAGCAAACCCGGTCAAATGCCGGGGCCCTGAGCTGCCGGGGGGGCCCACTCGCGGTGGCAGGAGTGGCGCACCGCTACTCGGGGGGGCCCGGTGGCCGCGCTGTCACCGCCCCCCCCCCGCCGAGGATCATGATTTCAATTATATCGGCATCCCAGGAGCCGATACAATTGAGAGCAATGATGAGAGAGTGAGCGGCGCGCTCCCCCTCTTATCATTCTCCCCGCTGTAACTGTCGGCGCTCTGACAGCTCTACAGCAGAGCGCGGTGACGTCATCACTGCGCGCCTGCTGAGAGGTCAGAGCGAGTGATAGCAATGGACGCGCCGAGGAGATCGGATCATCGGGGGAACGAGGAGAAGTGAGTATTATCACTGTATGCTGCATGAGGGTGCCTTACTGCTATCCAGCTCTGCGCTGTGCTGTATACAGGCTGTGCTATATTATATAGCACAGCCTGTATATAGCACAGTGCAGAGCCAGATAGCAATAGGCAGCCTCATGTAGCATACAGCTTGTATATAGCCTATATACAAGCTGTATGCTACATGAGGGTGCCTATTGCTATCTGGCTCTGCACTGTGCTATATACAGGCTGTGCTATATACAAGCTGTATACTACATGAGGGTGCCTATTGCTATCTGGCTCTTCACTGTGCTATATACAGGCTGTGCTATATACAAGCTGTATGCTACATGAGGGTGCCTATTGCTATCTGGCTCTGCACTGTGCTATATATAGGCTGTGCTATATACAAGCTGTATGCTACATGAGGGTGCCTATTGCTATCTGGCTCTTCACTGTGCTATATACAGGCTGTGCTATATACAAGCTGTATGCTTGTTAAAAAATATACTCTTAAATATATTTTTCTTCAAAATACGTAAAGCCGCATGAAAGAAAGAACTTCCAAAGATGTAAAAAATAAATGTATTTTATCTATTTAAAATAAAATGGTTGCCAGGGTTCAGTTACAGAAAGGAAAAATAATATACTTTGATAGCTTATGTAAAAATAGTTCATTTAGTCCATACTGAACAATGGGAAGTCTTTACCCATCTCTCTCTGGCTCCTGAACGGCAATGCATGGGATGTCATCTCATCTCTTAGGCTGGACAGCGTGTCTTCATCTTTGCAGCACTGGAGTCTTCTCACAGCAGGCAGTGTGGAGGAGCCCCCTCCATCGTGTATTATATACCAGCTGCTCAGTCCATATAAGGTGTTCTAGTGAAACACAGTTGAATATAGTTCCTTCTGGAAGCCTCGGGAAGCTTCTGGAAGGATTTATATATATCCTTCCGTGCTCAGCATATATATTCAATATGGATATTTTAATACTTATTCCTTATAAAAACTTAATTAATAAACTATGCCCTCCAACATAAACAGAACTGTGAACTTATATGTCTTACTATAACATATCCTGATAACTAGATGTATTAATTTTAATGCTTTTTAACAAACCCCCCTTGAAGCGGGTGGAGTAACCCCGAAAATTAATTAATACATCATTAAAATAACAAATCTTATTTCCTTATTTGGTGATAATGGATTAATATCAATAATAATGATGAATAATAATTAATTTGCATTATTCATGTTGTAAGTTCAATAATATAATAATGTGGATTCATGTTATGATAGGCCATGACTGATCAATCATATAAAAATATATAACTATACTTTGCTAGACCTAAAAAGAAATGCAAAAACCAAATCCGGTCACCATATGATGTCCTCTGAGTTGATGTCTTCTTATCTCCGATGTAATCCGGCATAAACACAGTCTCTTAGAAATTAATCCTTTGATAAAAATGGATGGTTACCAATTTATACAGTCCCATATTGCGTTTATCATTGTTAGATCAAAGTCCATAAACTTTTTTTTTTATTGCAAAGTCCATAGCCAATGTTGATAAACCACAGTTCATGAATGTAGAAGAATAGCCAAAAGTCTTTGATGTCTGTGCAGTGCAATTTACATTAGTCACCTTTTATCCTTCATGCTGCCTGTTGTCAAATCCTTTTGGACAGATGTTAAGACGTTCTTGGTCAGCACGACAGGGGTTAACTTTAACACGTCCTTGCTCTTCTTAGTAACTTTAGGGAGGTCTTAATGCACAGACCATGTGTCATTGTCCATCTTGGAACCATAGGAACACTATGTTTGAGATGCAAGCACGGTAAGTGTATTTTGCATGTTACACAGTCTTATTTGAGACGTTACCTTTTGGACCTTTTTGCAGAATCCCTTTTAACCTTTAGGAAAAAATATAAAGTCTTTTTATCTTCTGTAATCTTGATTGAAGACTGATTCATTCCCTAATCTAGATACCAAATATGGCAATAACTATCACTAATAAATGTCACAGCGTATCATAACTCTAATACTATAATACCATGTCATTATTAGTTATCGTAAAAGTATTAATATAATTGATACTCCGAATGATAAAATACTGCATAATGGTATAGACAATAGTATTTTCTAGTAATGACCTTTTTTGTCATTGGTGCATTACCCTTCCAAACCCATAGGTGGCAATGTGTTGAATGTAACCAAAATATAATATAACATATGAAATAATATAATGTGTACCTATAACATGTATCATATTATAAATATGAAAGGCAACAATGTGGCTTATTAGTTAGATCATTTGTAAATTATAAACCAAAGCAAATAACCTTTTAGAAAAGACTGGATGATACCATCAAAACACAACAATACCCATTATAAATTATTATTGATTAAAAATATAATATATATTACTTGTAAATATAGGAAGGTAAACCTAGATGTACCTCGATCTTCCATCTTTATTACTCTAATTTAATTTATTTGATTTGTCTATTATTATTAAATAACCTGCTATAAGAAAATGTGTAACTATAAGTAATATTTCACCCTTAATGTGTTAACATACTAATATAAAAATAATGTATTACCAGAAAGTAAACAATTGTATATATTGATGAAAAAAGTATCTTTTCTTCCAAAAAATGGAACTTTTCCCTTTTCATATGATTCATATTTAATAAAGTAATATTCTTATATTAGATATTACTGAACTAAATATTGAAGTGTTTTCTCAATTGAGATATTTAAAATCTGAAGAAAAAAATAAAAATTGTAGAATTAAGATTTTGATTAAAAATGTGAATATTAAATAATAATTAATATAAAAAATAGGAATAAAAAGAAAAATGAAAATCGGAATAAAAATAAAACTTGAAATAAAAATAAGGCCTTCTATGTATATAACACCTATGTCTTTAATAATACATAACCTTAATGTTACCAGATAACCTTAATATTACCAGTATCTTATAAAATTACCAAACCTATCAATAACCAATAAAAATAATTAAGTCATGTAACCTTGCAAATAATACACTTCTCTTAGTATATAAATGCATTATGATATACTTCAAATATATTTTTTTTTTTATTCCCAATTCTTCCTTTGTACTTGAAATATTAATTATTAAAGTATCCTGTAAACACATATATTTATCAAATATAAAATGTGTGATTGAGACCGAACCTCTCCCTTTCAATATCATGAAACATGATATTATAAAAATTAATATGTTTAGATTAAATTAAATTAAAATTTGTGCTGTATTTCTTCAAGACCATATTATAAATATCACTTCCATATTTGAAAAGAAAAAATGATTACCAATCTGTGTACCAATAAAAGAAGTGACTAACACAAAAGATATATAAAAAAATCAAAACGTTATAACCTTATTCTAGAATGTAACTCTTCAGAATAAACCCTTAATAATAAAAAAAAATCCTAATATCTCTATACTAAAGACATATGTCTAAGAATTAAAATATATATCTTGTATAAATTCCTTCATTATTTATACTTATGTACTATAACTTATTTATTCTAGATAGTATATATACATATCTTATAACTTCTAAGTTAAAACAAAAATTCCCCCTTTTTTTTTTTTTTTCTGCCTCTGGATCCAAGTACTTTGACTTTAGCATTTGCAGCTGCTCAAACAATCAATCATTCATAGACACATCTATGCACTTAAGACTGTAACATATACTTTCACATAAAAACATTGACGGACACAAATCCCTGTATTCCCAATTATTCTATGCGCATTTCAAAGATTATGTTACTAATTTGAAGTACTTCTCGAAAAAAACCAAATTCCAATGTATTACACACTGTACATATGACCATGGAACAAACATTTATTATTAGAGCATTAGTATCAAATCACATGCTCTATTACGTGCAAGGAACACCATTCCAAGACAGCAAGCAGTTTTATACCACTCCAAAGCTCAGATTACATTACTAATAACTCTAAAGAAGATATATATTCATTAAAGAAACATTAAAGTAATAGTTCTCTGGCAATTGGTACCTGAGGAAATAATAATATTAAACGTGCTTTCGCGATTAATCTTACCCAATAAAATATATGTTACCTGATTGAGGACAAGAACATATGTATAAATAAAAAGTTAATACTTCATCAATCTGCTTTACTGATAAATTCTGAGGGAAATAAAAGAATAAAATTATTATCATATTTATGATAAAAATGAAACACTTTGAATCTGTTACTTTCTCTTATTGTTTTATTTTAAATATTATTATTATTCATATACAGGGATCAAATTATTAATTTATAACATTAAACTATCATTTGACTAAATGAAAATATAACCTTGATTTACTATCACTACTTTTGATATATATATATATATATATATATATATATATATATATATATATATATATATATATATTCACTGTATATGAAAAATTATGATTATCAAATAATAAAATTAATTTATCCAGAAATCCCCTTTTATCCAGCTAAAGACCAAACCTCAATTTTTGCAAGATTCGATTTATTACAGTAATTTCCAGGAAATTGGAATTGAAATTATCTTGTAACTCAATTTTTGTCCTTAAATGAGAAAAAATATCTTTCTCTGAAAAACCACCCAGCTGTCGCGGGCTATCAAACCCTAATCCAGAGAAAGGGTCTGCACAAGACACCTGTTTCTGTCTTTCAAAGCTATTACTCATCATTTGTCTGGGATTTGCAATCCCAGTGATCGATCCCGTCACTGGTGACAGGGGTTTTTCCTGTGAAAAAAAACTTTTAGATGATAAAAATTGGGATGGATTGTATGGTTTGTAACACGTATGCATCTTCCTCCGAATTGCATATACCCTGTCACAGAAATATCTGGATCTGGGAGACACTGTTGGTTTTTCACGGAAACTCTCCCTTTTTTGTGTTGTTTTTCAGAATTAATTAATTTCTGTTTTGATTGACTTTGGCGATTTCTAACAAAATCAATAAATGTCGTACATTCGAATAGGGACTTTTTATTTAATGCCACTGCACAGGCTGCATTATCAAGGAAATTAAATTTCTTGATGAATAAACGTATCATTCCATCCAATCCGACATTTGGAATAACCGCCCTATACAAACGTTCAAAAACGGACATAAATGAGAACGTACTCTCATTCTGTTCAATTTGTAATTCCTTCAACATCTCATAGTTTGGATCCGATTCATTCCTTGCACAGAATATGAGATATTTCAGCCTTATGAGATCGTTATCATTTGAACAATCAAATGTCTCATTGTCAGAAGACTTTTTTAATGCCAATTGTCTAAAGAAATGCTGAGGTATCCACATACGGAATAACTGATTCGTCTCACTGTTGGTTAAATTTAACCTCTCGATGGAACTTTCAAATATCTCTGAATTTCTGCAAACATGTATTTTAGGATTATATGCGGGAATTAATTTGCATATGTCCAATAAATTTTTTCTAAGTGTAATCCCTAACTTAGCCTGTTCTATTTTTAGAAACTGATCATCGCCATTTTCTCTCTCCACGTGTCCTTCTCTGACGGCTTTCTGCCTGAGTCCCATTCTGGCTCCTCCCCCTTCTGGCTTCTCTACGTCATTTCCTGCTTCTTTCCCAGTATGCTGAAAATGACCTTGATTACGTAGCACATGTCTACCGCCATTATCAAAATTCTGATTTGAATTACAGTCTAAATCATCTGACTGATCCTTTACAACATTACAGTCAGAATTCACAATATCACTGACTGACACTCCAGGTTCTAAGCAGTCTTTGGATTTCTCTATCACTGACTCTCCTGACAATTCAGGTTGTCTATTTCCACCATTTTTACACTTTTCTACGATTAACTTGTGAAAATCATAGACTAAATGACAGACATTTCTGATTTTCTGTTTCTCTCTATTAAAAGACCTTGCACATTCTATACGTGAATTCTCAAGTTCACACTCCCCATAAAAGCGTAACCAAATCTCTTCTACATTAGAAATATCTGGATAAGTGAACTGAAGTTTACTTTGCTTTACATATGAAGAGATAAAATCCATTTTCTTACCTGAAATGATCAGATGATCTGATGGATGATCCTGTAAGACTTGATTCACTTTGTTCAACAGGTCCAATACTTCTTATGGACTGACTTTATCTCACTTGCTCAAAAATACGTCAAAAGTTAACTTCTGTAACTTTGTAAAGACTTTAAGGTTCATTAAAAAAACATTCATGCAATCTTGACTTATACGTATTTCCTAGGTTCTGCGTGATTTTTTATAAATTGTCGATTCCTGATCCTTTGCAGGAGATACACGAGTACTTGAGATACCCCCCTTATGCAAAGTGAAGGAACAACAAAAAAATGCAAAAAAATTACGAATGGGTGGCTCACCAAATGTTAAAAAATATACTCTTAAATATATTTTTCTTCAAAATACGTAAAGCCGCATGAAAGAAAGAACTTCCAAAGATGTAAAAAATAAATGTATTTTATCTATTTAAAATACAATGGTTGCCAGGGTTCAGTTACAGAAAGGAAAAATAATATACTTTGATAGCTTATGTAAAAATAGTTCATTTAGTCCATACTGAACAATGGGAAGTCTTTACCCATCTCTCTCTGGCTCCTGAACGGCAATGCATGGGATGTCATCTCATCTCTTAGGCTGGACAGCGTGTCTTCATCTTTGCAGCACTGGAGTCTTCTCACAGCAGGCAGTGTGGAGGAGCCCCCTCCATCGTGTATTATATACCAGCTGCTCAGTCCATATAAGGTGTTCTAGTGAAACACAGTTGAATATAGTTCCTTCTGGAAGCCTCGGGAAGCTTCTGGAAGGATTTATATATATCCTTCCGTGCTCAGCATATATATTCAATATGGATATTTTAATACTTATTCCTTATAAAAACTTAATTAATAAACTATGCCCTCCAACATAAACAGAACTGTGAACTTATATGTCTTACTATAACATATCCTGATAACTAGATGTATTAATTTTAATGCTTTTTAACAATGCTACATGAGGGTGCCTACTGCTCTCCAGCTCTGCGCTGTGCTGTATACAGGCTGTGCTATATATATAGCACAGTGCAGAGCCAGATAGCAATAGAATAGGCAGCCTCATGTAGCATACAGCTTGTATATAGCCTATATAGAAGCTGTATGCTACATGAGGGTGCCTATTGCTATCTGGCTCTGCACTGTGCTATATAAAGGCTGTGCTATATACAAGCTATATGCTACATCAGGGTGCCTATTGCTATCTGGCTCTGCAGTGTACTATATACAGGCTGTGCTATATTCAAGCTGTAAACTACATGAGGATACCTAATGCTATCTGGCTCTGCACTGTGCTATATACAGGCTGTGCTATATACAAGCTGTATACTTGTATACTACATGAGGATACCTAATGCTATTGGCTCTGCACAGTGCTATATAGGGGCTCTGCACTACATGAGGGTGCTTAATGCTATCTGGCTCTGCACTGCGTTATATAGGGGCTATATACTACATGAGGTTGCCTAATGCTATCTGGCTCTGCACTGTGGTATATAGGGGCTGTATACTACATGAGGGTGCCTAATGGTATCTGGGTCTGTATTGTGCTATATGTGGGCTGTATACTACATGAAGGTGCCTAATGATATATGGGTCTGCATTGTGCTATATGGGGGCTGCTTAATGTTATATGGGGGCTGCGTAGTGCATATGGGGGCTACATAATACTATATGGAGGACAATGTTGGCTTCATAACACAATATGGGGGCTGCATACTACTATACCCCCAGAGCTGTATGTCCCCTCCACCCAGGTGCTGTTTACCCCCCAGAGCTGTATGTTCCCTCCACCCAGGTGCTGTATACCCCCTTAGAGCTGTATGTCCCCCCCACCTCAGAGTCACTGCCCTCCTCTAGAGCTGTATGCCCCCCGTTGCTGTATACTCCCTTCATCAGTAATATGTATGCCCCCAGTAATGTGTATGTCCCCAGCCTCTCTTGTGATGTATATACAGCAGTGTTAGTGTGCTCTATGTGCGGCCATGTCTGTTAGACAAGCCGGGAGGTGAATGAGGCTGTTGCCGGCTTCCCAATATTAGAAATATATATACAGGATTAATATATAAAAATAATGTGTGTGTGTGTGTGCGCATGTATGATGTGTATCTATGCATGTCAGTGTATATGACTGTGTCTAGATTTATGTCTATTTATGTGTTTTTGTGAATTTCTCTTTAAATAAGTATGTGTATGTATGCCTGTATGTGTATGTGTGGATGGGGCCAACTGAGACTATTTCGCCCAGGGCCCACAAAAACCTGGAGCCGGCCCTGCCTGCACCGACCGCGCCGGTATTCAGATGTATGCGTGTCTTTCAGGCGCGCATACATTTGTACAGTGCGGCCGGTGACAGGAGGCAGAGCAGCGCTGCTCAGCCCCACACCGCGAAGTACCGTCATCACCGGGGCTGCAGAGGAGCGCGCCTCAGTCCTGCACTGACATCATCATCACCGGGCCGCAGCTGCAGGGATGAAGAGGAGGACGCGCAGGCACAGGTAAGCGCTCCAGAGGAGCCGAAGATGTACTTTTATATGAGCGGCTGCAGGTGGGGGAGGAGCAGTGTTATTTTACAAGTGGCATTAAGAAGCGGTGGGGGACTTTATGGAGCATATTAGGGGTCAGTGGGGGACATAATAGGGCAGTGGGGGACATTATAATGCAGTGGGGAACATAATAGGGCAGTGGAGAACATAATAGGGCAGTGGAGAACATAATAGGGAGGTGGGGAACATAATAGGGAGGTGGGGAACATAATAGGGAGGTGGGGAACATAATAGGGCAGTGGGGAACATAATAGGGCAGTGGGGAACATAACAGGGCAGTGGGGAACATAATAGGGCAGTGGGGGACATAATAGGGCAGTGGGGGACATAATAGGGCAGTGGGGGACACTATATAGGGCAGTGGGGGACACTATATAGGGCAGTGGGGGACACTATATAGGGCAGTGGGGGACACTATATAGGGCAGTGGGGGACACTATAGGGCAGTGGGGGACACTATAGGCCAGTGGGGGACATTATGAAGCAAATTGGGGCATTATAGGTCAGTGGGGGACGTTATGAAAGAAATTGGGACATTATAGGGCAATGGGGGACATTATGAGGCATCAAAGATTGTGGAAGGCAGCATAGTATAATAAGAAGGGGGGGAATTTATACAGGGAAGTAGTTGGGGGAGATATTATAAAATGCAATTTTTTGGGGGACATTATGGAAAGGGGCACTTTGTGGGGCTATTTTGGAGAGGAGCAGTGTGGGGGGATATTTTGTGCAGGAAGCAATTAAGAACCCCTTCTGATTCCACTTGTTTCCCCAGACATTATTAAATAAAAGGGGCCAGGATGAGGGACATAATTACTATATGGGGCCAGAATAAGGGACATACATTATTAGTTTATGGTGGCACGTGAGGCATAATTACTGTAGGGGCATATTAGGGGACATTATTACTGATGAAATATAAGTTAATTTTGAGGATACTGACTCCAATGGGGGAACAAGAGTCTGAAGTGGTGTAGAAATTGGGGAAATAATGAGGAACGTGCTCTGGGAGTGATTGGCAATAGGTGACTGTTATTTTCTGCAGAGTCACGTCATGGCAGGAAGAAGTGATGGCGGTCAGCACCGGATGAAGAGAAAAAGCGAAGATGAATAAAGTCAGCTAGAGACGTCACTGGTAAGTCAGTGTGTTACATGAACACACACATTATACTGTACACTGTATACAGAGCTCCTGTGTATAATGTCACTGGTGAGCACTGTATTACCTATACACTATATACAGAGCTCTTGTGTATTATGGCACTGATGGCAATATTAGTGTTATTAGTGTTGTAGTTTTTATTCATGATCATTATTGTAGTATTATATGTCCTTGTGTGGTAGTAATATGTCGTGTGGTCATGTTGTACTGATATTTGTCTCGTGTGTGGTATTATTTGGTCATTATGTGGTGTGGTAATAGTGTCACAGTATTTCTCCCTTGTATGTGGTTGTATTCGGTCACTATGTGGTCTGATTATGGTGTGGCGGTATTACTTTCTTGTATGTAGTTATAGTCTGTCATTATTTGGTGTCGTTATAGTGTTGCGGTATTTCTCCCTTGTATGTGGTAATATTCGGTTACTGTGTGGTCTAATTATGATAAGGTGGTATTACTCTCTGGTATGTGGTTGCTTTTGATCACTATGTGTTGGTAGTATGTTATCTGGTCATAGTGTCGCGGTATTTCTCCCTTGTATGTGGCTGTATTTGGTCACTGTTTGGTGGTAATATGTGGTCTGGTTACAGTGTGGCGGTATTTCTCCCTTGTATGTGGCTGTATTTGGTCACTGCTGGTAATATGTTGTCTGATCACTGTGTGGCAGTATTTATCCCTTGTATGGGTTGTATTTGGTCACTATGTGGTGGTCATATGTTGTCTGGTCACGGTGTGGCGGTATTTCCCCCTTGTATTTGGTATTATTGATTTTGGTATAGTGGATTGTGTTGTGTATGGAGGTCACTTTTTCTCTCTATAAGGGGGAGATTATTTCCAGTAGAAATTAAATACTTAAACATTTAACCCCGCCCTGCCCTGTGACTATTACGCTGCAGTAAATATGCACTTACAGAGGTTCTCCAGTGAAAACAAGTAATCACCTTTACTAAGGCCACGTGCACACACTGAGTATTCAGTGCGTTTTTTACCTCAGTATTAGAAGCCTAAACCAGGAGCGGTAAAATCAGAGAAAAAGTGTAATAGAAACACGGGCACCACTTCTGTATTTATCACCCACTCCTGGATTTGGCTACAAATACTGATGTAAGATACTGACCAAATACTGATACAAGACACTGACCAAATACTGAACGTGTGAACGTGGCCTAAGGATAAGTGATCATTTATTCATCAGTGGGGTCTGATTGCTGGGACCTGCACCGATCGTGCAACTTTTATCCCCCATTACACTGGAGCTTGTGTCCGACTCAACCCCTGATCCATTCATTCCCTGAGTGGCTGCGAGCGCTGCACTTGTTATTATCTGGCAGCTCCACAGAGGATGAATGGAGCTGCGGTCACACATCCCACCCCACAAAGGATGAATGGAGCTGCGGTCACACATCCCACCCCACAGAGGATAAATGGAGCTGCGGTCACACATCCCACCCCACAGAGGATGAATGGAGCTGCGGTCACACATCCCACCTGCCGCTGCAAAAAGTTCCCCAATCTCCCGATCGGTGCGGTTTCCACTGGTCTGGTTCCACCGATCAATAAGTTATCACCAACCTAACCTGTGGATCGGTGATAACTTGTTTTCACCAAAGTCCCCATTACTGCAAACTACTATTAATTGTACATCCCAGTTATGGTGCACAATATAGATGTGCAGGAGCCGCCTGTGTATACAGTCAAAGCAGCACAATAATGGGGATAACACTAATGGGTGTTTATATTTATCTGTAGGGTGGGCCCCTGGAGTCAATTCACCTGGTGGGCCCCAGACACCCCAGTCCGCCCCTGCATGGGAAGCATTGCCAGAGTAATGCATGACATCACTGGTCATGAGCCCTAAGGAGCCATTCACAATGTGTGCATGTTTTGAATTGGGAGGAGCCTCACAGGTCAGTGCCATTCCTCAGGAGCATTTTGTGCTCTCCTAGAGACTCCTCCCAGACTCAGTCATGCCTCATTAAGCAACCAGCGGGGAAAAAAAAAAAAATAATTGGCTCAGTTCCAAGTGGTGAGTCGGCTCCTGTCGTTCACAGCAGGGAGCCGGCTCTTTGTGTCGGCTCGTTCGAGAACGACACATCACTACTGTAGAGGGGAACCAACCAGACCAAGGATAGTGACATCTGAGGAAGGGAACTGAGACAGGCACTGGGGATCGTGGAGAATGTACCTGGTGGTGCCTAAGGAAAGGGGGCGCTGCTAGGGTAGGGGAAAGAGACAGAGAGACAGCGAGTCCCCAAGAAGCTTCATGCCACGGGGACGGCAACCAACGCACACGACAGGAGGACCCTCAGATAACCTTACCGGACCCTGCCTCCGACCTGCCCGGGACCGAACGGAGGCTACAACGGCGAGGACCGGCACCCAGGTGCGATGTTGGAAAAGACCGGTGAATAAAAAAGGAACTGGAACCCACACTCAGTGACTCATGTGAGTAAATGCCGCCGCCCTGTGCCCCGATGCTCCTGTGGACTGCCGCCCTCAGTTCTCACCAACCTCCCAGAGCTCCCCCACTCTATCCGTGGGGAGCGCTTCCATCTTAGCTGCCTGTAACACCTGCCCCGGAGAGAGACTGTGCAGCGGCGGCTAAACACCTGGTCGCAAACCACGGGTGGCGCTGCTTGCAACCCCCGTTCCCATCCCATACCGTTCCTGGGGAAGAGAAGGGTTGCAGGGAGAGGGTGTCCATGGCAGAGGAGACCGAGACCCCAGTCACCGCTGCAACCAGTGACGTGCTCCCAGGAACCCCGTTATCCTCTTCCTGTTACTCCCTTGGTAACATTGGACTTTCAAGCTTCTTTTAATGAAACCCGCCGGGGTCACGGAAGCTGGGTCGGGCCACTCACAACTTGACCCCGAACACCACTGGCCCGGTGACCATGCGAGCCCTGCAATCCCCGGCATGGGCGTTTCAATTGACTCTATCCACACGGGACTAAATCTGTCAGGAGGATTTATGACTCATTACAAAATCTGAGGACTCTGCTCCAGAGACTGAGAGGGCACCAGACCTCTCATCCGACATGGATATTGGGACAATAAAACTTTTACACCACTAATCAAGGATAATTAAGGATTCACTCTCTAAGCTCAGTGTTTGTGTAAATGTCCTTTTATTATACCATGCTTCTGCTTTGTTTGTGTATATATTTGTGTTTCTTCAGATATTTTGTTATACCATGCCTGATGAAGGGAACTGAGAAATCTGGAAAGCTTGCCTTGTAACATCAAATTCCAAAGAGGTCCCTCCTTGAAGTGTGATCAGACACAGGAAACGGCTGTAGTCCGTTATGTTCCAGCTACTCCCTGTATTCATGCTTTTAAGATGAATTTATATATAAAGAAAAAAACGTTTTATTCACAAGAACAGTGAGTGCTACTCCTATTTTTTGTCTCTTTGGAATTTGAACTTTACTACTGCCTGGAGTTTAGCACCTGTAGTCCTGAAGAGTCTGTGGGGATGTCTTTCCATCACTGATTACATGCATATGAGTGGTGCCGGATTTTTTTCTGATTGGACTTTTTATTGTTTTGTAACATCATTTATATTATTTTAGTTAGCCATTAAAAAGTATCAGAACTACAAGATTATAATTTTGTTTCTCTCACTGAGAGCAAACATTCCTTTTTGTATTTAATTACTGAAATAAATTAACTTTTTGATGATATTTTAATTTATTGAGATGCACTTGTATATGGTTTCTGAATTTTTCTTAGTGGTCAAGAAATTACAATTTTCAAGTAAAACTTCTAGGTAGGACAATGGCTTCTACCCGTGTTAACTTTGTGATGTTCAAAAAGACTGCATTTGTATGTAAAACATTTCCCACATTCTGAACATGAAAATGGCTTCTCCCCTGTGTGAGTTTTCTGATGTGTAACAAGATGTGATTTTTGGTTAAAACATTTCCCGCATTCTGAACAAGAAAAGGGCTTCTCTCCAGTGTGAATTCTTTGATGCTGAATAAGTAGTGATGTACGTACAAAACATTTCCCACATTCTGAACATGAATATGGCTTCTCTCCTGTGTGAGTTCTTTGATGTGTATCAGAATTTGATTTGTGTGCAAAACATTTCCCACATTCTGAACATGAAAAAGGCTTCTCCCCTGTGTGAGTTTTCTGGTGAGTAATAAGATGTAATTTACGTGTAAAATATTTCCCACATTGTGAACATGAAAATGGCTTATCCCCTGTGTGAGTTCTCTGATGTGTAACAAGATTTGGTTTTTGGTTAAAACATTTCCCGCATTCTGAACAAGAAAAGGGCTTCTCTCCAGTGTGAATTCTTTGATGCTGAATAAGTAGTGATGTACGTACAAAACATTTCCCACATTCTGAACATAAATAAGGCTTCTCCCCTATGTGAGTTCTTTGATGTATAACAAAATCTGATTTGTGTGCAAAACATTTCCCACATTCTGAACATGAAAAAGGCTTCTCCCCTGTGTGAGTTTTCTGGTGAGTAAGAAGATGTAATTTACGTGTAAAACATTTTCCACATTCTGAACATGAAAAAGGCTTCTCCCCTGTGTGAGTTCTCTGGTGTCTAATAAGTTGTGATTTTTGGCTAAAACATTTCCCACATTCTGAACAAAAAAAGGGCTTCTCTCCAGTGTGAATTCTTTGATGCCTAACGAGTAGTGATGTATGTACAAAACATTTCCCACATTGTGAACATGAAAATGGCTTCTCCCCTGTGTGAGTTCTCTGATGTGTAACAAGATGTGTTTTTTGGTTAAAACATTTCCCGCATTCTGAACAAGAAAAGGGCTTCTCTCCAGTGTGAATTCTTTGATGCTGAATAAGTAGTGATGTACGTACAAAACATTTCCCACATTCTGAACATGAATATGGCTTCTCCCCTGTGTGAGTTCTTTGATGTGTAACAGAATCTGATTTGCGTGCAAAACATTTCCCACATTCTGAACATGAAAAAGGCTTCTCCCCTGTGTGAGTTTTCTGGTGAGTAAGAAGATGTAATTTACGTGTAAAACATTTTCCACATTCTGAACATGAAAAAGGCTTCTCCCCTGTGTGAGTTCTCTGGTGTCTAATAAGTTGTGATTTTTGGTTAAAACATTTCCCACATTCTGAACAAAAAAAGGGCTTCTCTCCAGTGTGAATTCTTTGATGCCTAACAAGTAGTGATGTATGTACAAAACATTTCCCACATTGTGAACATGAATATGGCTTCTCCCCTGTGTGAGTTCTCTGGTAACTAACAGACTCTGAAGAAAATCTTTTCTCCCCTGTGTGAATTTTTTTATGTATTTTTTTAGATTCTAAAGTTGAAAATGGCTTTATTACTGTAAGAGCACTTCTACTTTGAATGCCTGATTTGTGACTTATATTTTTGTTTATAGTCTGTGATAAAACAGAAGGTTGGACCTGTTCAAAAGAATCAGATAATAGATCTTTGCTGTGAAGGAATGATGGTATATCTGGAATAGTTGCATTCACTTTAGTTATATCTTGTGTGATATCAAGGTCATCTGATTTAAAAAATGAAGATGTCAACTGTGCCTCTGATCTCCTGGTGCAGTCATCTGCCAAGAATAAAAATTATTTTTAATAACATAAAAATGTTAGGATATAATTTCTAAAATAGCTAAAGAAGTTGCAAGTAATATATCAATCTAGAATTATAATTACTTGAAACAAAAACATTCACAATTTAGCAGTAGACCTCTGAGCAAGTACACTAGAATAAGATGTTCAACCCTCTTTGTTCATTTTGCATCTCAAATATTTGAATAATAATCCACTAAGTAATGTTTTCTGGCTAAAATTATAGCAAAAAACGTCTACTCTGTCAGTGTGAAAATAGGATTCCACACCGGTTATAGTTGAAAAACTCTTGAAAAGAGAAATGGCTTCATAATCCAATCCAAAAATATTCCAAAGCGAAATGTCATCGATGCTTCTCAGCGTTGCAGTGGCCCTAACACTGTTAGTATCCACATTAGCACAGAGAAGAACCCACATAAACATTTACGGTGTGTGTTTCCTGGAGCCCAAACTGGGCACTGTGTGTAGGGCAGTAAATTGGCAGATTTGTAATTTTCTCACTCCAACGTCCATTTCATGCCAATTTACAGAGACTGCCTCTGGAGTCAAAATAGTAATTTAGACTAAAGTAGAATACGGTAAATGCTATTTATTAACTATACACTGGAGATCAATATTAGAGAACAACACACAATTTCCTAAATGTTGCGGTCATTGTGTCGTCCTATGTGATTATTTCCTAACATGAAGAAACTCGCAGTATTTTAAGCTTATTTCATAAATTGAATTTTTTCAAAAGCACATGATAAAAATGTAAATGAAATAAATGTAAAAGAACACTGATCAAAATAAGAGAACACGTTCAGGTACCTGCAAGTGATTGGTGTTAATCTGGCACCTGGTGCTAATTTCCTTAATTATTACTGAGGACAAGGTACTGATGATTATAAGTGTTAGGTACATGTAAAGTTGATCTCCTGTAATATTAAATGCAGGTTATGTCAGAAATGTATAAAAGTACAAAGAGGGGAAGAAATAGACTAAAAGCTGCTTTACACCAGACAATCTATCATGCGATAGATCGTCGGGGTCACGGTTTTTGTGACGCACATCCGGCATCGCTGGCTATGCCGGCATGTGTGACACCTCCTAGCGACGCAGTATCGCTCACAAATCGTGAGTCGTGTACTGCTCGCTAGGTTCCATAATATCGTTTCATTTAGTTGATCATCGTTTCCGTGGTAGCACACGCCGCTCCGTGTGACACCACGGGAACGATGAGCAGCTCACCTGCCTCCCGCGGCCGCCGCCGGCTCTATGTGGAAGGAAGGAGGTGGGCGGGATGTTTACATCCTGCTCATCTCTGCCCCTCTGCCTCTATTGTGCGGCGACCGTGTGACGTCGCTGTGACGCCGAACGTCCCTCCCACTCCAGGAAGTGGATGTTCGCCGCCCACAGCGTGGTCGCACGAGAGGTAAGTATGTGTGACGGGGGTTACTGACTTTGTGCGCCACGGGCAGCGATTTGCCCGTGACGCAAAAAGGACGGGGGCGGGTACGATCGATTGTGAAATCGCACAATCGGTCGTACCATGTAAAGCAGCCTTTAGAATAAGAGTGATGAGTAGTACCTGTGAATGGCAAGCATTCACGTGCCTGTGATTTCCTGAATGTAGCCCTGCCATAATATGAGCGCATGGGCTGTAAATAACGTTGACGCCTTCGCACTAGCCATCTCACAGACTGCAGGGAACTGACGTGTCATGGTGTGCTGAGAGAGGCTGGCGCACTGGAGGGCACTTAGTATATTGTGGGGCGGCTATGTGATAGTGTGCTGTAGCATCCTGGTAGTTATGGAGATGGCAGCGCATGCGCACTGATCAATCTAATGACTCACTGATGTAGCTGGCGCTTGCGTGTTGTGGAGCTTGCTGAGACAACTTTGTAGTCATGGGGATGGTTGTGCGTGCGCGCTGATGAATCTAGTGATGCACTGTTAGGAATCAAAGTGCATGTGTGAAAAGCACAGCTATGAATCTGTAATGCCCTGTTTGCTATCAGTATAGAAAGGCCAGTTATATTAACAGCGTGTCACTCGATTCATCAGCACGCACAACTCCAAAATCCTCACACTTACCAGTAGATCAAATTTACAGGTCGTATATAACTACCTAACACTTATTATCATCACTACATTTTCCTCTACCCTCATCCTCTTCCTTACCAGTCTTATCAAATGTGATATTATCATGTGCACTGCTTGTATATACTATCTAATATACTAATACTATAACAACCATGTGTACACACTTTCTGTAGACTAGCATTATATTGTTATATAGGTACTCCTAACTTTCTACTACCATGTGCTTTCTTTAATATTTAAAAAATATCCAGAAATATCCAGATAGGAGATTATTCTCACACTTTTGAAAAAAATCCTTATCTAAAGTTCATATTGTAAATAATGTATATATCTGTTGTATATATCTGTATATGTGTTTAGTCGCTGTATATATTTTCCCTTTCCTAGCGACTCTAGGAACAAGGCCCCTTGGGCCAAAATGTAGGAATTAGTAGTGTTAAATTATAGGATTTCTCCTAAATAAAAACATTTTTTTCACTTGCAAAAGCAAAGACAAAAGTGTGTGCAGTGTATTTCTATGGATTGTAAATAAGGGGTCTAACCCGTACACTAGAACCCGAAACATAATCCAGTGTGCACGCCATTTATTTATTATTTAAATCCTATGTACCTGGCAGCCTTAAGCCCGCTTTACACACTACAATATATCTATACTGGTATACTGCCCCTGGAAAAAGCGCTCCCATAGCGAAACGATCGTTGGGGAGGTCCCCTCTCCTGCCCTTGGCGACCCTTCATCTTCCAACAGGTAATCATTGAGGTTTTATACCTCTCCCTTACATAATTTTTACTACTCTGCTCTATAGTGCTAAAAACACTGCAGAGAGAACATCCCATCTGGATGCACGGCTCACACGGTTTCATTTCAACATACACCGGTGACCCTAGCACATGGACTGACCATCCAGCCTCCACATGGTGAAATATTTATCTTACTGTGGCTGATCGAAAACACCAGTCCATGTGCCTCGGTATTGCAGCTGCCTCCAGATTCAGCATGTGCATGTTCCCCTGCATATCTCAGATAGATAATCCCTGGGGTGTTTGTTCCTGAACATAATAGTCTATTCTTTCTGTATTGACAGAATTTTGTACAATGGGAACATCCCATCGGTTACCTTAGCACATAGACCGACCCTTTAGCCTTTACATGGAGAAACACTCATTTACATTGTCTTATGGCTGTTTCAAAGTGTCGGTCTATGTGCCCCATCACTGCAGCCGCTATTAGATTTTGAACGTGCATTCCCCCCGCACACTCCACCTCCTTCCACTGGATTTGTCCCCATCCCTTTACCCTATCACGCTGGGTCGCTTCGCGCAGGAGAGGGGTCCTTTTATTGCTATTGTATATTTGTGCAGTTGATCTTTTGACATCCCACTAATGTTTGTCTCTGACCTATATGGTCCTTGTATAATCATTTCTTCACTTAAAAATAAAATATTTATATTTTCACTATTACATATATTTTTGGTTTTTGTTCTTCTTTTCTCCGTTTTTTCCATGTCATTCTAAGAATATACCCACCGAGGGCTTGCTACCCGCAACCCCCCGGCGTCATTTCTACCTTCGATGGCCAGTTTCTTTCAGTGTTTAATGTAGGAATTAGTAGTGTTAAATTATAGGATTTCTCCTAAATAAAAACATTTTTTTCACTTGCAAAAGCAAAGACAAAAGTGTGTGCAGTGTATTTCTATGGATTGTAAATAAGGGGTCTAACCCGTACACTAGAACCCGAAACATAATCCAGTGTGCACGCCATTTATTTATTATTTAAATCCTATGTACCTGGCAGCCTTAAGCCCGCTTTACACACTACAATATATCTTAAGATGTGTCGGCGGGGTCATGTCGTAAGTGACGCACATCCGGCATCGTAAGGTACATTGTAGTGTGTAACAGCTACGTGCGATTGAACGTTAAAACGTTCATCGCACGCACGTCGTTCATTCCTCATGAATTGAACGTTAGGTTGCTCATCGTACCCGGGGTAGCACACATCGCAGTGTGTGACACCCCGGGAATGATGAACAGATCTTACCTGCGTCCCATGGCTCCCAGCCGACAATGCGGAAGGAAGGAGGTGGGCGGGATGTTTACGTCCCGCTCATCTCCGCCCCTCCGCTTCTATTGGCCGGCTGCCGCGTGATGTCGATGTGACGCCGAATGTCCCTGCCACTCCAGGAAGTGGACGTTCACCGCCCACATCGAGGTCATATGGACGAGTAAGTACGTGTGACGGGGGTTAATCGTTTGTGTGGCACATTCAACAAATTGAACGTGCCGCACATACGATGGGGGCGTTGCAAATCGTATACGATATCGTATGCGAAATTGCAACGTGTAAAGCAGGCTTTAATTTCCAGTTTGCACTGACTTTGCAAAAATGGTGTGCCGTTCCAAAGTGACTGAAACCCTCCGACAAAAGGTTGTCTAGCTTAAGGCCAAAGGGGTGACCCTATCAGCCATAGCAAGAGAAGTTGGTAGAGCCAAGTCTGTAATTTCAAAAATATTGCTTCTTTACAGCATCACAAACTCTTTCAAGTCCCCCAAGAAGACTGATTGCCCTCAAAAGACAAATGCAAGAGAGGACAGGATCATAGGGAAAATCTCCATGGGTAATCGTTCCAAAACTTCAGCTGGAATTGCTTGCCAGAGTTCAGCACAGAACAGGGTAAGAATCTATCTCGTCATACAGTGTCATGATGTTTATGAGCATTTGGACTGAAAGCCCACTCTGAAGTGACCAAACCTCTCATTAGCAGAAAGAATCAAAAGGAGGATGTTGTGTGGACAGAGGAGAAGTGGTCGTTTAAATTATTAAAGCAAGTTTAATTTATTTGGGTTTCATGGGAAATATTATATTTGTCGACAAACTAGGGAAATACTGAATCCGAAGTGTAGTAAGAAGTCAGTGAAAGGCGGTGGAGGAAGTGTCATGGTTTGGGGATTGTTTTCTGCAGGAGTTGGACCTCTCATACAGCTACATGGCAGAGTGAATGCAAGTGTGTATCAGAACCTTCTTCAACAACACGTGGTTCTTCACTTGCATTCATCACTCAATGAGCCAGCAATTTCCATGCAGGACAATGCCCCCCGTCACACAACAAAATGGGTAAAGCAGTTCATTGAAACAGAAAACATTGAAACAATGAAATGGCCGCCCAGTGTCCTGATCTAAACCCAATAGAAAACCTCTGGAAAATCCTTGCTGACAAAGTTATGGCCAAGAAACCCACAACAGTCAAAGAACTGTGGAAGAGACTGTAAGACGTGAGGCCCAAAATCCCACCAGAACAGTGTGAACAGTGTGAGAGACTAGTGATGTCCTGTGGCCGCAGATGTGCTGAAGTCATTCACGGCCGGTACACGTCCTACTGATTGATGACTGTTGTTATCGTCAAAAAATTTAGTTATAATCTTTCTCTGTGCTACAGTCATTGCAGTTCTCTAATGCTGATCATCACTTTTTGGGCAAAATCAAGGTTTTAGGTTGATAAACTTTGGATCTTTTGCAAAACACTATTGTAGTGGCAAAAACCTTCAAGTGTTGATCAATTTAAATTACATAATTTCTGAAAAAGCAAGTGATCAGACATTGTTCTCTAATTTTGATCTCCAGTGTATGTTGCAGTATCACTATTTGTTTTAAGAACATCCAAATGCAATGTGTGATCATTTCTAATTAATTTACATTTTTAACGAATTTCAGATTTTTTTTTAAGTGGCCAGGAAACAAATCAATCTTATATTACAGCTAAGATAAAGTAAAATGTGTCACAAAAAAAATCTCAGAAACACTAGCATCAGATTCAGCATTACAAAGGTGTTTTCATGTAAAGTGACAGATGTCAGCTTGGAGAAATGGGGCCTGGATAGGAGCAGAAAACTGGCTGCAGTGGAAAGCCATGAAATAAGAGCGGCTTTGGTACTAACTACTATAGAGGAAACTGTGACTATAGACAATAACACATCTACTAAAATGACCGCCCTCCACCGCGACAGCCTTCACCGTCAGTGATTTAGTAACTAAAGGTGACACATCTGGAGTAATTACAGTATGTAGCTCGGGGGCTCTCAGCAATCCAAACTATTGTAGGGGCCAATATTTTCTGTCAGATTAGTTTCTTGAAGAAATATTAGACATTTAAAGAGAACTTCTTAACATAGTCCAGTAAACCTGAGTTGTACTCATTTAAGGTGAACCATCAGAGCTACTGTGAGTTTTGGCCAGAAAAGTAGAGAAAGTATTAGTGTTCCCCATTTCAGGAGCGATTGTGCAGCAATCTGAATTCCTTAAGATCGGAAACATAATAGAATTCATGATGATCCTGTAGATGTGAGTAAATGTATTTTAGAGCCATCAACCATGCACAGCTTAGCGATTTATCATGGCGGAGGTGTCATGTTATCTTTATAATTTATCACAATCCTCTTTGAAGGAGACAAGTTGGATTGAAGAGAACATCTGTGCTCGATCTCCACAAAGCAGGACCTGGAGGCCATGTTTACTAGACTAGAGGAGACTCAGACCCGAGGCCCATATTCTTTTAAACAAGACATTACGCAAGTGGGCAAGAGTGGATGACCTAGAGTCTGACACAGCCTCTTTATATCAAACAATAGAGGACCAATATCTGAACACACCACTCATATCTCAGATATTCTAGCATTTATAGATAACAGAGAACCGTCACATATCAAACAATTTCTGTATTCGTGGCAAGTTTGAAGAAATCTCTTCCCATATATTGAAGAAAACCATTAATACTTTATGATTTACTATACTTCCTATGATTTACTTGGGAGGAAAGAGGACTCTAAAGGCCGCTTTACACGCTACAACATCGCTCAAGCGATCTCGTTGGGGTCACGGAATTTGTGATGCAAATCCAGCCGCTTTAGCGATGTCGTTGCGTGTGACACCTATGAGCAATTTTGAATTGTCGCAAAATCGGTGACATGCCCCCCTATTCCCAATTATCGTTGCTGCTGCGTGTACGATGTAGTTCGTCGTTCCTGCGGCAGCACACGTCGCTATGTGTGACACTGCAGGAATGAGGAACCTCACCTTACCTGCGCCCGCCGGCAATGCGGAAGGAAGGAGGTGGGCGGGATGTTACGGCCGCTCATCTCCGCCCCTCCGTTTCTATTGGGCGGACGCTTAGTGACATCGCTGTGACGCCAAACAAACTGCCCCCTTAGAAAGGAGGCAGTTCGCCGGTCACAGCGACGTCGCTAGGCGGGTAAGTAGTGCGACGGGTCTGAGCGATGTTGTGCGCCACGGGCAGCAAGTTGCCCGTGTCGCACAACCGATGAGGGCGGGTACGCACGCTAGTGATATTGGTAACGATATCGTAGCGTCTAATCGGCCTTTAGGCTATGTTCACATGCAGCATCTTTTTCTGTCAGTGCATCCTGTGTGCATCAAAAATGGACCAAAAACCAAATCAAAACGCAATGCGATTTTGCCGCGTTTTGCCCAATATGTATAAGTCAAATCTATTGACTTATACATCAAAAACATGGTAAAAACGCAAAAAGAATTGACATGCTGCATCTTGAAAAACACAGCCAAGATGCAGCCAACAAAAGGTGCCCAGTGTGGACAGCAAAATCGAAATCTCATAGACTTTGCTGGGAGAAGGAAATGCATGCATTTAGGTTCATCTTTGTGACCTCAAAAATGCAGCAAAAGATGCCCTTATTGAAATGAGTTTAATTCACAGAGCTCTTCTTCCTACCCCCTAACCCCATCTGTATGACGTCGTTCTGCCTCTGTTTTTTTATTGAAATATATGATTGTAAAAAATTTGATAATTAGTGAATAACAAAATAAAAACTTTCTGAACCCTAAACAATAAGAAATATTTATAAAATTTTGCTAATGTTCTCCTAAGAAAATGATAGAAGGTTTCAATTTACGGTAATTCACAGGTTACACCGTGTCTGGGTTTTATGCCCGAGATCGGAAATATTAAAGGTAAGGTCTCGTGTTTTTTTATTTTTGTATAAATAATAGTGATTATGAAATCAATTATTTTTAATACAAAATCAAACTGTTTATTTAGCTTTTATTTAATTCTAGATTTACTCAAACACAAGGGGCTGCCATCTTGGATCTGCTGTGTGTAACGACAGTTACTCAGCTCAAATACGGCAGTTCCATGGGCTTAACAGTCAGTTGTTGGGCTGCGACTCTATTCTCTAGACACAGAGACCACTTCTGCTGTGATCTGACGCGGCCCCTGGGCTGTCCAGATCACAGCAGAGGGAGGAGATCACTGCCATCTATGTGGATCTCACAGCGTATGCTGCACTTTCCCCCCGTCACCCGCCGGGATGTGTGAGTACCGCTACCCTTCCCATGTCCCCCCTCTCCACGCCGCTACCCTCCCCCCAGCTTTCACCGCCACCATCACCCTTCTGCCCCCCACCGCCACTCCCCTCTGTCCCCACCGCTACCCTGCTCTTGTGTGCTCACCTCGGGCCTCCGCTCCTCAGCTCAGCAGAGCACAATATACTGAGGAGCACGGATATAGCAGAACACGGAATACAGCAGAGCACATAATACAGCAAAGCGCGGTATATTGAGGACTGCGGTATACTGAGGAGCACAATATACGCGGACGGGCATGTGTGCAGCAGTGCATTGTGGCAGTCACAAACACATTGGCTCCGCACTGTGATCCTAATCTTCATTTTCCCTTATCTTTTTGGAAACACCCAGGTAGGGGGGGAGGTGACATCAAACACAGGAGAGTAGATTCCACCCACTTTTACTGCAGTAGTTCTACAGTAGGATTACAGCAGCTGGATTGCCAGATCCGGCACACTCCAGTACAGTGTAAAACAGTACAATGGCATCGCGGCAACCTCCGGTCACATGCTGTCATGTGACCGGAGCTTACCGCGATGCCATTGAACAGTATTAACACTATACTGAAGTGTGACGGATCCAGCAAAGCGGCGAAATGCCGGATGTGTGAAACGGGCCTAAAGGCCCATTTACACGCAACGACATCGCTAACAATAACAAGATGTCGTTGGGGGGGGTCACGGAATTCGTGATGCACATCCGGCCTCGTTAGCAACGTCGTTATGTGTAACAACTACGAGCGAGTGATAACGATCAAAAATACTCACCTTATCGTTGTCATTGTACACGTCATTCATTTTCATAATATCGTTGGTCGTTGTGGACAGAGGTTGTTCGTCGTTCCTGAGGCAGCACACATCACTATGTGTGACACCCCAGGAACGACGAACAACACAGTACCTGCGTCCTCCGGGAACGAGGTGGGCGTGTCTTTCCTTCAGCTGCTCTCCGCCCCTCCACTTCTATTAGCCGCCTGCCGTGTGACGTCGCTGTGACGCCGCACGAACCGCCCACTTAGAAAAAAGGCTGTTCGCCGGCCAAGGCGACGTTGCTAGGCAGGTAACTATGTGTGACGGGGACTAACGATATTGTGCGCCACGGGCAGCGATTTGCCCGTGACATACAAACGATGGGGGCGGGTGCGATCAGCAGCGACATCGATAGCGATGTCGCTGTGTGTAAATGGGCCTTAAGAGTGGGAAAATATCAAACTTTTTACATTTTTTTATATTTTGCTCAATTAAAAACATTAATACTTTACATTTTTTCAGTTATTTAATTTCTTTTTTTTTTCTGTCGACAGCTTCCTTTTAACCCCTTCACCCCCGGCCACTAAAACACCCTAATGACCGGGCCATTTTTTGCAATTCTGACCAGTGTCACTTTGACGGGTTATAACTCTGGAACGCTTCAACGGATCCTGGCGATTCTGAGATTGTTTTTTCGTGACATATTGTACTTCATGTCAGTTGTAAATTTAGGCCGATACTTTTTGCATTTATTTGTGAAAATTTAGGAAATTGTGCGAAAATTTTGAAAATTTCGCAATTTTCAAACTTTGAAAATGTATCAATTTTCAAACTTTGAAAATTTATGCCCATAAATCTGAGAGATATGTCACACAAAATAGTTACGAAATAATATTTCCCACTTGTCTACTTTACATCAGCGCAATTTTCGAAAGAAATTTTTTTTTCGTTAGGAAGTTAGAAGAGGTCAAAGTTCATCAGCAATTTCTAATTTTTCCAACAAAATTTACAAAATAATTTTTTTAGGGACCACATCACATTTGAGGTGACTTTGAGAGGCCGAGGTGACAGAAAATACCCAAAAGTGATCCCATTCTAAAAACTGCACCCCTCACACTGCTCAAAACCACATCCACGAAGTTTATTAACCATTTAGGTGCTTCACAGGAACCAAAGCAATGTGGAAGGAAAAAATGAAAATTTTACTTTTTAACACAAAAATGTTACTTTAGCCATAACATTTTCATTTTCCCAAGGGAGAAAAGAGAAAGTGCACCAAACAATTTATTGTGCGTTTTCTCCTGAGTACGCTGATACCCCATATGGGGTAAAAATCAATTGTTTGGGTGCACGGCAGAGGTCGAAAGGGAAGAAGCGCCATTTGAATTTTTGAACGCAAAATTAGCTGCACTCATTAGCAGACGCCATGTCAGGTTTGAAGACCCCCTGAGGTGCCTAAACAATGGAGCTCCCCCACAAGTGACCCCATTTTGGAAACTAGAGCCCTCAAATAATTTTTCTAGATGTTTGGTCAGCACTTTGAACACCTGGGGGCTTCACAGAAGTTTATAACGTTGAGCCGTGAAAAGAAAAAAAAAATTTTTTACCACAAAACTGTTGCTTCAACTAGGTAGCTTTTTTTTTCACAAGGGTATCGGGAAAAAATGCAACATAAAATGTATTGTCCATTTTCTCCTGAGTACGCAGATCGGGGGGCAGATCGCAGGGGGGCACGGGCAAAGGCCATTACAGGAGCGCGCAGGGGCTGCAAGGTGAGCACAATACTCACCGCTCCTGCTCCACATGACAGCAGCGGCAGCAGCAGCGGTGGCGTGGTACCACTAGTACCAGCCAGTGCTGCACGCATGCATGCATGCTGTTGGGGGAGGGTCCCCAGACCAGCACAGGCCTGGGGAGGGCGGCCACCAGCAAATCAAACCACCCCACTGCACACTGATTGGAGCGATTGCGCGTCAAGCACGATCGCTCCAATCAGTGCTGCAGGGGCTGGGGGCGGCATGTTTGAGATCCACCTATGATCTGTTGTACCTGCTACGACATCTCATAGCCGGATCTCACAGTATCGCACTATTTCCGGCATTATTTTTACCGAAATCAGTGCGAAAGATGTGGTTGGCGGTTCAGATTTGGCCCTGGGGTGAAGCAAAGGTCCCCTGCTGTAAGAAACAGCAGGGGACATAATTTGAAAGCCGTTGCTATGGCCACGGCAATCAAATGAACTTTAGGCAGTAAAATTACGTCCCTGGTCGTTAAGTCACGTTAAAATAGGACGTAATTTTACTGCCCGCGGTCGTGAAGGGGTTAAATATTCTAAATGTTCCATGTGTAACTCAGAGGCTGCAGATCTATTTCACATGTATTACGACTGCCCGGAAAGTGGGAATTTCACTGCTCATGGAATGGAGTCTGGTCATAAAAGGGAAGGAAGATTGGACCTTTGTAACAACTCGATCAGCACATTCAGCAGCACAGAAGGGAGAGCAGGAAGATTCATCAAAAAGATGCCGAGATTCTAGGAGGTCACCAGCATCATTACCCTCCGCTTTCTCTTAGGGGTCCACCATACAGATTAGATTCTTCTTTCCATGATTTTCTAAGTTGTCTGCACATTCTACGTACGCTGTCATTTGGCTTTACAAATTAGAGAGCTGCAAATCAAAAAAGTCCATGGAGCCTCTGTTAGGAGTCTCAAGACAGAAACCAGCCAGATATCTGGCTGGTTTCTGTGTTGAGACTCCTAACAGAGGCTCCACGGACTTTTTTGATTTGCATATTTCCCAGGGGGCAATGTACCTAGGATTTCACTGTCTTGAGCGCCCTCGCTGGCTGCTGGCAGTGTTTTCTCTGGCTGGTCTCCCCGAGATCAGTGATTGTTTTGTCTTGTTGGTCTACTAGGCATTGCTCCCACCTAGCCAGAATCCTACTCCACACTGATGAGGGGCAATACCCTGAAACAGCTGTCTGTGGATGGATACCTGGCCTTGGTATTTCCCTTGTCATATCTTTAAACTTGTCAAAAAGTTGGATATTGACTGAAAGGGCCACTTAATATGGTGGTTATGGTGGTCTCCTAAAAAGAGCCACCCCTTGGCTGGGCCCTTCCCGGAGGAATATCTGGCTGGTTTCTGTGTTGAGACTCCTAACAGAGGCTCCACAGACTTTTTTGATTTGCATATTTCCCATGGGGTAATGTACGTAGGATTTCACTGTCTTGAGCACCCTCGCTGGCTGCCGGCATTGTTTTCTCTGGCTGGTCTCCCCGAGATCAGTTATTGTTTTGTCAAATTAGAGATCTGGGCAGCTAAGGGCTAACGTCTTCTAATTTCAGGGGCTAGGATGGATCCTACCTTTGAGATCTGGCTGATACAGATCTCACTCCAACAGAAGGGCATCCAATACAAAAAATAATGGCGACAGTTTTGGGTGGAGGAGCATGTGGGGGTCTAGCAGCAGAATGGTGACCATTTGATATGGCCGGACTACAACCCTGATAAAGCAGCCACAGCCGGTGACGAAGAAGAATCTGTGACTTCTCTACATTTAGTGGTAACTACTCACCTGGGCGGTTATCTGTAGGAATCTCCTCTTTACTCCGCTCATCACCCCTCACATATGTCTCTGTAGTATTAATATGGGGCAGATCTTCACCCTGAAACAAATATTGTAAAAGTCACAGACAGATGAAGAAGTCCCATCTATGATCAGCTCTAATTCTGCCATCTCCACCGCTCTCATTACACAAGTAGAACACATATAATACTGGTGGATAAAACAAGACTGAGCACAAGACCTTCACAGCCGTCTACACATCATAGGGAGATTTCATGGCACCTTCTCTCCATCTACCTGATGATCCTGAGGAACATCGGGATCTTCTTGTTTACAGTCCTGTGGGAGAAGAGGACGGGGACATCTCTCTGGTGTTGTCCTCTTACTGGATAGAACTGGAGGAGACACATACACGGACTGAATTCATTCCCTACATACAGATAATTATAGGCCGTGTGTATTTAGTCCTGTCTATTACCTGGTGATGTGAGGGGCTGGGGAACCTCCATCATGACGTCCTTGTACAGATCTTTGTGTCCTTCTAAATACTCCCACTCCTCCATGGAGAAATAGACGGTGACGTCCTGACACCTTATAGGAACCTGACACATACAATGATACAGTCACCCCCGATCCCTTCATAGCGTTACTGTATAATGTCCCAGCATTCCCAGCATTGTCACCTCTCCAGTCAGCAGCTCAATCATCTTGTAGGTGAGTTCTATTATCTTCTTCTCATTGATGTCCTCATGTATCGGGGGGTGAGGTGGAGGCCCCGTGATTGGGTTCAGGGGTCTTCCCCATCCCTCAGACACAGGGGCCTGACAGCGCTCACTAGAGGTCTTCTTCACTACTGTGCAATCCTGGTTATGGAGAGACACAGTAATAAATCTCACTCCAGACATTTCCAGAGTCCTCACCTCTCCAGTTCTGTCCATCTGTTATTCCCATAGATAAGAATGATGTAATGTGACGTCATCAGAATCTCTCACCTCTCCAGTAAGCCGGAAGAGGATCTCTAGGGTGAGGTGTAATATCCTCTCCGCAATCTTGTCCCTGTCCATATCCATCCTTCACGGGGCAATCAGGAGAATTCTCTTATATAGATCTCCACTGAGAGGATCCGATATTGTAGGGACCTGAATGGGAAGATGAGCCAATATGTAAAATTAATGGAGATAAGGGAGGCGAGATATCATTTGGGTACTAAAAAATATTCATCATGAAATGTGCTATGTAAATAGTACAACTGTAAAAGTAGCACATTATCTTTATAAAAAAAAAAAACAATCCTTCATACGACAATGTGAGCAGAAAAATAAAAGACTAATTGCACCCGGAATAAAAGTAGGAAAATACAAAAGTGCAAAAAGAAATAATTTTCCAGTTTTTCGGTTAAGAACAGGACAATTGAATTAGGATTCGATGTATTCTTGTTTCTAACGGAAGAAGAGGGGCCACACATGGCGTACAGATCTGTGCACTCGCTGACGCACAATTTACCGCCCATTTCTTGTATGAAGGCAGCAAAATAGTGAAAATTATCCCAATTACAAAATGTGCCCACATTATATTTCACTCCTAAACTAGAAAAATGCCGGCTGCCAGCAAGCAATAAAGAAATAAAGTGTATACCGCCTCCCAGCATTGGAAAATTTCTGTGGTTTCAGCTACCGAAAGTAGCTCAGACCCTGGAGATCATGATTCGGGCCGAAAAAAATGATTTATCTCCCACCTGGCATGATCAATCACGTCAGATGGGAGATAAGTCGCCTACTCCGGTCCCCCCATGTGTCCAAAGTGCCCCCCAGTCCCATGCCCCACCTGATCATCTAAAATGGCCGAAGCACACGCTGCGCTCATCCTCCTCTGAGTTCTGTCGTATCTAACATGTCAGATGCGACATCAAGGTTCTCCCCAGGTCCAGCCAGGTCACCCCCTGTAAATCCCCGGTCTCCCGTTACCTCCTGCAGCGACAATCCCCCACGATCCCTCCTCTTCCTTTTCAGAAGATCCTGGCCACATGTGCTGAGCGGCTCTCATCCAGCTCCCTGCTAGTAGTGACACTGAGCTTACTGCAGCTCACACTGTCATGCTGTGGACCCGGGGAGTGTGAGTGGAGCATCACTGCACCCGCACTCCTCACATGGAGGGTTTGCACTTCGAGAAAATGGGGGATACGTTCTCTGAGCGTGCTACCCATATTCTGTAAGGTCCAAAGTTGTCGTATGACCTCCAAAATGGATTACGGCAGACTGGATTTTTTTTCTTTTTAATAAATTGGTAAAAGAGGGAATGTGTTGGGGAGTGTATTTTCAAATAATTTTTTGTCTTTTTTTATTACTAACTAGGTTAGTGATGTCGAGTATCTGATAGACCTCGTGACATAATTAACCCTAACCCCCAACAACCCCATTTATTTCCCCATTTGCCACCGCACCAGGGCAATAGTAAGAGTCGGGGCGAAGCGCCAGGATTTGCGCATCTAGTGGATGTGCCACTTCTGGGTGGCTGTGGCCTGCTATTTTTAGGCTGGGAAGGGCCAAATAACCCTGGTTCTTTCCACCCTGAGAATACCAGACCACAGCTGTCCATTTTACCTTGGCTGGTAATCCAATTTGGGGGGTGTCATGGTGTGGTATTGTGGGTTATATACTATTTTGTGTGGGTTCATGTTTTGGCCGTGGTGGTCTGTCTATTCGATATATTGTTTGTCCTGTTAAGTCAGGTTATATCTCCTTGAAGTGCTTCTGCGCCTAGCTCTGGGGGAGGGGGCCTGAAATCCACCTAAACTCTCTGTTTATCTGAAAGACTAGTGATTCTGGGTGAGACTTACAAGAGAGAAGAAACAAGATTGAACCTCTGAGGGAGACGCTGAGGCTGCGGCCAGCACTCCAGAGAGACTGTGAGAAATTCCGATTTCCCTGGAGAAGAACTGCTGGAGGAGTGTGACTGAACTCCGGGACATTTATGCCATTTCTGGACTAGTTTTACCCTTCATGTGGTGGATTATTTGATGGTCATTCTATATTGCATGGAATAAATATGCTTTGGATTGTTCACTCATCTCTCACTCTGTAAATTGTGTGATATGGGAGAAGGACCCCTTTACAGGGAGGACCCCACTTTTTTTTTAATTATTTATAAATTAAAAAAACAGCATGGGGAGACCTTCATTTTGGAATACCAGCCAAGGGGAAGCTGCCACCTGTGGTCTGCAGCCGTCTGCTTTACCCTAGCTATTTTTTTTTTATTATTTTGTTTTGTTTTTTTTATTATTTATTTAATTTATTTTTTTTTTGGGGGGGGGGCAAAATACAAGGTTAAACACTATTTAGTAAATAGTAACAAAACGTGAGTGGGACTCAGCACCAATACGGATGAATAAAAATCTTCATGCTTTATTTGAAAAGTTTAAAAATAGAGAAAAGGTCACAGATCATCCAAAATCGCCATGCGACTTGCCATGCGGCTTGACGCGTTTCGGACACAAAAAGGGGAATTAAAAACAGTCCTTAATCATGAGCCATGTAGAATAGAGGGCAAGAGATATATATAGCACTTTGAGAAGCAATGAAACACAAAAGCAAGATGGAGAACAGGAAGGGAGTTCACCCGAAAATATGCAAATTAGTAAGAGGGTTAGTATGTCAAAGAAAAAATAAAAAAAGGGGTCCATGTGTGTGGACTAAATATTAAGTTGTTTCAAATATAAGGTTTCATGTATTGTAGACATATGAGTAAATATTATTTTATATGTGTAACTATATAAGCCCCATATACACGTATGTACAATATGTACACATGTGTATGGTGTGAAAAACATATAAAATGTAGAATATCCAAAATTTCGATTATGAAAATTATTAATGAGATTTGTATTCTATTCCAGGATATGAGTGGATCACCAATAAGTCCATATTTTCTTTTTGTATTATTATGTATGTAATCATTGGTTTATATATACGTTATTTTCATTTTATACTTAATATATTAGGTTACTTCATTCGGTATTCCATTATATTTTTGTATTACTATATTATTTATGATAGTTAAGTATTTGTTACTTTTTTATTTATATATTTATTTTCTTATATTTTTATATTAATATTTTTACATATGTTCCTGTGTTTTTCTGTATATACGTCTGTTCATATTAAATTTTATATTAAATATTTGTATCTCCTAATTGTTTCCTCAGTGTATATCTGCCATGCAGAATATTCATATGGTCGTTAATATTAAAGGTGGGGAGAAAAAAAAAAAAATATATAAAAAAATATATCTAAAAAAAAAAAAAATAAAAAAAAATCATATGACATAGCGCAAGTCGGAACGATAATTGAGTCCCTTTGGATGCCGGGTATCGAGCCGTAGTATCCATTTGGCTTCGGTATAGAGGAGTTCACGAAACCAATCGCCTCCTCTTAAAGGTTTTCTGACTTGCTCGATGCCTACAATGTCCATAGTGGAAAAATCACCATTATGAAGATCAAGAAAATGTCTGGTAAGACCTGAAATGGATCTTTTATATTTCGGGGGATTCGAAGAAAGAGTTGGAAGTGGGATATGGGTATGTTCAGATATCCTTTTTCTGAGAGGCCTGGAAGTGCAGCCTATATAATCCTTCGAACATATGGTACAAGAGGCCTTATATATAACATATGTAGTAGAGCAATTTATGAAAGCAGAAATGTTGTAGGAAATGTCACCCACTGGAAAAGACAACGTCTTTCTCATAAATTTGCAGAGTCCGCATCGCGGCAAAGCGCATTTGTAAGAGCCTTTTGTGCTGAGCCAGGTCTCTGTTTTATTTTGGGAAATAAATAGACTGGGAGATATCATATTGCCTATGATTTTGGCCTTCCTGGCCACAACATGGACACCATTAGATAATATTTGAGCTAACTCTGGATCCTGTTGAAGGAGGGGAATATAACGTAAAAAAACTTTTTTTATTTCAGAAAAATCAACACTGTGAGGAGTGGAAAAGACAATGCGACAATTTCTTTCATTAGATTCATTTTTGTTGGAGAGTAGATCATTGCGGGTTTCCTTTCCAGCGGTCTTTTCAGCACGAGAGAGGATCTTGTTTTTATAACCTCTGTATTGTAGACGTTTCTTCATAGTTTCCAATTCCAAGGAGTAGGCAGTGTCTGTAGAGCAAAGGCGGCATGCTCTGAGAAATTCACCAAGAGGTAGATTATTTATGGTATGCCTAGCATGATTGCTATTTGCATGCAGGATCTCGTGCCCACGGTAATAGGTAACATGGTTCATATGGCCAGTGCTTGCGCATAACGGTGGAGGCAGAGTGAGAAGCGCGGGCACGAGATTATGGGCGGGTACTTGGATGACGCTGCTGATGACAATCACTGCGCCGCCCATAATCTCGCGCCTGCGCAATCACCTCAAAAGCGTTCACACTTTGAACAGTGCTCAGTTCCGCGGGAGTGGCACTGGGCATGCGCATACTGTCTATGCCCCCAGCCCCTCCTGTGTTGTATATACTGTAGCCCCCAGCCCCTCTTGTGCTGTATATACTGTAGCCCCCAGCCCCTCCTGTGCTGTATATACTGTAGCCCCCAGCCCCCCCTGTGCTGTATATACTGTAGCCCCCAGCCCCTCCTGTGCTGTATATACTGTAGCCCCCAGCCCCCCCTGTGCTGTATATACTGTAGCCCCCAGCCCCTCCTGTGCTGTATATACTGTAGCCCCCAGCCCCTCCTGTGCTGTATATACTGTATAGATATACAGTGTATATATATATATATATATATATATATATATATATATATATATATATATATATATATATATATATGCTATGTATGTATCACAAGAGAGGATGGGGGTTTTATATATTAGTATATAAACCCCCATCCTCCCTTGTGATACATACACTGTGCGTGGCTAGGTCTGCTAAAGTGATGCCAAGTGATCACATGCGAGGAGGAGCTGGATAGAGACAAGCGGGGTAGGTGAGTGCGGCTGCTGCTGGCTTCCCCATATTATTACCTCCAATGTGTGTATATGTATGATGTATATATCCATGTATGTCAGTGTAGATGACTGTGTATAGATTTGTCTGTTTATATGTATTTTATGGAATTTGTCTTCAAATATGTACCGTATATGTTCCTATGCCTGTGCCCATGATCAGGACTCACTGTGTCCTGGAGGCAGCAGGTCCTGACCTGCGGGGCTGCACGTCTCCTCCGCAGGAAACCACAGCTGCCTGTGCCCACAATCAGGACTCGCTGTGTCCTGGAGGCAGCGGGTCCTGACCTGCGGGCTGCACGTCTCCTCCGCAGGAGACCACAGCTGCCTGTGCCCACAATCAGGACTCGCTGTGTCCTGGAGGCAGCGGGTCCTGACCTGCGGGGCTGCACGTCTCCTCCGCAGGAGAACGCAGCTGCCTGTGCCCACGATCAGGATTCAGTGCGCTGCGGTCTCCTGCTGTGTTCTCCCTACAGAGGACGCATGCAACTGCAGCAAACAATTGATACGCTGCAGTCTGGAAAGACGCTCCGCAGGTCAGTGTTTGCTGCAGAAAAAACAAGCACAGTGGGCACGAGATTTCTAGAAACCCTCCACTGTGCTTGTACTGTACAATGCGGCGTTTTAGACACAGCAAAAACACGCTACATCCAAAATGCTGCAAATACTGATCGTGGGCACGCAGCCTTAAACAATGTGATCAGCAGTGCTGAAAAGGATTGGATGTGGGCGTGACAGATTGCAAAATGGGTGTGGTTAGGGGCGTGGCTTAAAATTGCTACGGCGCGCGTAGCATACTTTGTCCCTCTTTCTCATCTTTAAATGTTGGGAGGTATGCATTATATATGTTTGACGTCTATTTATCTAGCCAGCTATCCATCCTAGCTTTTAGGTTATGTGCCCACGATCAGGACTTGCAGCGGTTTGGATGCAGAGTGTTTTGACTGCGATGTTGTCCAGTACAAGCGCAGTGGCGGGATGTTTAGAAATCTCTAACCCACTGTGCTGCTTTTCTCTGCAGCATAAACTGACCAGCCGCATGGCTTCCTCAGACGCAGGATGTCAGTTTATGCTGTGGAGATGAGTGTGTTCTTCGCAGGGAGATTAAAGTCCGCAGTGGCCTGAACCCGGATCGTGGGCACAGGCAGCTGCATTTTCGTGGGACAACACTCGCATCTCTGTAGAAGGGCTGACACTGCGTCCTAGACGCAGTGTCGCCGGATTGTGGGCACACAGCCTAAAAGTGAGAAATTTGGCACTACAGCAACATTTTTATGAACTATCTGTGGAGTCAAAATGCTCACTGTAACCCTGAATAAAATTCTTGAGTGGTTTAGTGTTCAAACTGGGGTCACTTGTAGGGGTTTCTGCTGTATAGGCACCTTAGGGGCTCTGCAAATGCGACATGGTGCCCATTTATTTCAACTTTTCCAAAATTCACATGGTGCTCCTTCCATTCTGAGCCCTCCCACTTGTCCAAACAGAGGTTTTTACCACATGTAGGGTATTCCTGAGCTAAAAAAAAATTTGGTTAACAAACTGTGTGGTCCACTTTTTGGTGTTTCCTCTTGAAAAAATGAGAAATTTGGTGCTAAAGCAACATTTTTGTTAAAAAAAATGAACATTTTCAATATGATGACCTAAGGTTATCAAATTCTGTAAAGTACCTGTGGGTTCAAAATGCTCAATATACCCCTGGATAAAATCCTTGAGGGGTCTAGTTTCTAAAATGGGATCACTTGTGGGGGAGCTCCACTGTTTAGGCACCTTAGGGGCTCTCTAAATGCGACATGGCATTCGCTAATGATTCCAGCTAATTTTACAGTCAAATGACACTCCTTCCCTTTCAAGTCCTGCCGTGCGCCCAAACAGTTGATTTCCACAACATATGAGGTATCTGCGCAGTCAGGAGACATTGCACAATAAATTATATGGTGCATATTTTCCTGTTACCCTTGTGAATAAAAGCTATCTGGTTAAAGTAATAATTTTGTGGTAAACATGTTTTTTTTTTTTAATTTTCACGGCTCAACGTTATAAAATTCTATGAAGCCTCCGGGGGTTCCAGGTGCTCACCAAACATCTAGAGAAATTCCTTGAGGGGGGTCTAGTTTGAAAAAATGGAGTAACTTGTGGGGGGTTCTGCTGTTTAGGTACCTTAGGAGCCCTGCAAATGCTACATGGGGCCTGCAATCTATTTCAACCAAATTTCCTTTCCAAGATTCAAACATTGCTTCTTCTGTTCCGGCTCCTCCCATTTGTCCAAACAGAGGTTTCTGACCTCATGTGGGGTATCACCGCGCTCATAAGAAAGTGGGTAATAAACTTTGGGGTCCACTTTTTGGCGTTACCTCTCGAAACCTGTCAAAGTGACACTGCTCAGAATTGTATAAAATGGCCGAGTCATGAAGTACAAAACTGTCTCCGTCCTTAACGGGTTAAACTGAATGTAAATGAGCCGGTCAGGAATAGTGGGAAACTGGTCCTGAACTGGTTAAAGGTGAAAATAGCTGAGACATGAAGGGGTTAATGAGAATGATGACCCCCAAATAATAGACTCTGCACCTACCTCCACCTGCAGAGCCGCACACTAGATATATAATACCCTGCACCTACCTCCACCTGCAGAGCCGCACACTAGATATATAATACCCTGCACCTACCTCCACCTGCAGAGCCGCACACTAGATATATAATACCCTGCACCTACCTCCACCTGCAGAGCCGCACACTAGATATATAATACCCTGCACCTACCTCCACCTGCAGAGCCGCACACTAGATATATAATACCCTGCACCTACCTCCACCTGCAGAGCCGCACACTAGATATATAATACCCTGCACCTACCTCCACCTGCAGAGCCGCACACTAGATATATAATACCCTGCACCTACCTCCACCTGCAGAGCCGCACACTAGATATATAATACCCTGCACCTACCTCCACCTGCAGAGCCGCACACTAGATATATAATACCCTGCACCTACCTCCACCTGCAGAGCCGCACACTAGATATATAATACCCTGCACCTACCTCCACCTGCAGAGCCGCACACTAGATATATAATACCCTGCACCTACCTCCACCTGCAGAGCCGCACACTAGATATATAATACCCTGCACCTACCTCCACCTGCAGAGCCGCACACTAGATATATAATACCCTGCACCTACCTCCACCTGCAGAGCCGCACACTAGATATATAATACCCTGCACCTACCTCCACCTGCAGAGCCGCACACTAGATATATAATACCCTGCACCTACCTCCACCTGCAGAGCCGCACACTAGATATATAATACCCTGCACCTACCTCCACCTGCAGAGCCGCACACTAGATATATAATACCCTGCACCTACCTCCACCTGCAGAGCCGCACACTAGATATATAATACCCTGCACCTACCTCCACCTGCAGAGCCGCACACTAGATATATAATACCCTGCACCTGCCTCCACCTGCAGAGCCGCACACTAGATATATAATACCCTGCACCTACCTCCACCTGCAGAGCCGCACACTAGATATATAATACCCTGCACCTACCTCCACCTGCAGAGCCGCACACTAGATATATGGCTGCTCTGTGCTTACAGGACCTGTGATGATGTCACATGGAGGGGAGGAGTCAGGGTCACATGATCAGCTCCTCAGTGTATGCAGGGCTCTGCTGTGCTGGTTGTCATGGTGCTGGATGAGGGGAAGTTTATGTGTGGGGTCAGGAGGGGTTTACAGTGTGGATGTAGCAGAGCCGTGTGTGTACGAGGTGTACGGAGCAGAGCCGTGTGTGTACGAGGTGTACGGAGCGGAGCCGTGTGTGTACGAGGTGCACGGAGCGGAGCCGTGTGTACGAGGTGTACGGAGCAGAGCCGTGTGTGTACGAGGTGTATGGAGCGGAGCCTCGTGTGTACGAGGTGTACGGAGCAGAGCCATATGTGTACGAGGTGTATGGAGTGGAGCCGCGTGTGTACGAGGTGTACGGAGCAGAGCCATGTGTGTACGAGGTGTACGGAGCGGAGCCGTGTGTGTATGAGGTGTACGGAGCGGAGCCGTGTGTGTACGAGGTGTACGGAGCAGAGCCGTGTGTGTACGAGGTGTACGGAGCAGAGCCGTGTGTGTACGAGGTGTACGGAGCGGAGCCATGTGTGTACGAGGTGCACGGAGCGGAGCCGTGTGTACGAGGTGTACGGAGCAGAGCCGTGTGTGTACGAGGTGTACGGAGCGGAGCCGCGTGTGTACGAGGTGTACGGAGCGGAGTCGCGTGTGTACGATGTGTACGGAGCTGAGCCGCGTGTGTACGAGGTGTACGGAGCGGAGCCGCGTGTGTACGAGGTGTACGGAGCGGAGCCGCGTGTGTACGAGGTGTACGGAGCGGAGCCGCGTGTGTACGAGGTGTACGGAGCGGAGCCGCGTGTGTACGAGGTGTACGGAGCGGAGCCGCGTGTGTACGAGGTGTACGGAGCAGAGCCGCGTGTGTACGAGGTGTACGGAGCAGAGCCGCGTGTTTACGAGGTGTACGGAGCAGAGCCGCGTGTGTACGAGGTGTACGGAGCGGAGCCGCGTGTGTACGAGGCGTACGGAGCGGAGCTGTGTGTGTGTACGAGGCGTACGGAGCGGAGCCGTGTGTGTGTACGAGGCGTACGGAGCGGAGCCGTGTGTGTACGAGGTGTACGGAGCGGAGCCGTGTGTGTATGATGTGTATGCAGTGGGGGTTTTGTGTTTGATCTGTTCCCAGTTTTATTTGTATTTATAAGTGTTGTCAGGGGCTCTTAAAATGCGACACTGGAAGCTGCAAACAGACTTTGACAAAATTGTGAGATGTCTTGCAGAGGGACGCAGCAGTCTTGAAATTGCCAAACTTTTGAAGCGTGATCACCGAACAATCAAGCGTTTCATGGCAAATAGCCAACAGGGTCGCAAGGAGCGTGTTGGGCAAAAAAGGTGCAAAATAACTGCCCATGAATTGAGGAAAATCAAGCGTGAAGCTGCCAAAATGCCATTTGCCACCAGTTTGGCCATATTTCAGAGCTGCAGCGTTACTGGAGTATCAAAAAGCACAAGGTGTGCCATACTCGGGGACATGGACAAGGTAAGGAAGGCCGAAAAACGACCACCTTTGAACAAGCAACATAAGATCAAACGTCAAGACTGGGCCAAGAGATATCTTAAGACTGATTTTTCATAGGTTTTATGGACTGATGAAATGAGAGTGACTCTTGATGGGCCAGATGGATGGGCCAGAGGCTGGATCAGTAAAGGGCAGAGAGCTCCACTCTGACTCAGACGCCAGCAAAGTGGAGGTGGGGTACTGGTATGGGCTGGTATCATCAAACATGAACTTGTGGGACCTTTTCAGGTTGAGGATGGAGTGAAGCTCAACTCCCAGACCTACTGCCAGTTTCTGGAAGACAACTTCTTCAAGCAGTGGTACAGGAAGAAGTCGGTATCGTTCTAAAAAACCATGATTTTCATGCAGGACAATGCTCCATCACATGCATCCAACTACTACACAGCGTGGCTGGCAAGTAAAGGTCTAAAAGATGAAAAAATAATGTCATGGCCCCCTTGTTCACCTGATCTGAACCCCATAGAGAACCTGCGGTCCCTCATAAAATGTGAGATCTACAGGGAGGGAAAACAGTCCACCTCTCGGAACAGTGTCTGGAGGCTGTGGTGGCTGCTGCACGCAATGTTGATCATAAACAGATCAAGCAACTGACAGAATCTGTGGATGGTAGACTGTTGAGTGTCATCATAAAGAAAGGTGGCTATATTGGTCACTAATTTTTTGGGTTTTGTTTTTGCATGTCAGAAATGTTTATTTCTAAATTTTGTGCAGTTATATTGGTTTACCTGGTGAAAATAAACAAGTGAGATGGGAATAGATTTGTTTTTTATTAAGTTGCCTAATAATTCTGCACAGTAATAGTTACCCGCATAAACAAAAATCCTCCTAAGATAGCCAAATCTAAAAAAAACCTCACTCCAACTTCCAAAAATATTAAGCGCTGATATTTAGGAGTCTTATGGGTTGATTGAGAACATAGTTGTTGATCAATAATAAAAAAATCCTCTAAAATACAACTTGCCTAATAATTCTGTACACAGTGTAGTCTTAATACCAGGACACGGGGGTGTATCTTGGTAGTCTTATATTGACCAGTTAACCTCAACACATGGAGCATGTCCGGCTACTTCCATAAACCCAATGTGGAGCACAGGAAAGTTTAGCAGAGCGGGGGAAGGAGCAGATCCCAGACACGGGACAGGCGTGTAACAAGTGGATGTTGTCATGCAAATATACAACAATTATCCACAAAATTGTGACAACTCTCAATTTTCCTTCCTCTTACATCTATTGATTAATTTTCTATTGATCTCTTCTCCCCTTTATCAGTGAATAACATTTATTTTTATCCTTTATCAAGTAAAATAATAATTGCAGATAGTGAAAGTCATTCTTCTGTTACCCAAATCTCTGCTGATCATTACACAATGTACATATTTCATTCCTCTAATAATGGGGACAATCTAGTTATACCTTTATCAATCCATTCTGTGACATTCCCAAAGTGCTCACAATTCCTGTTCTTCCAGATCAGAGCACAACATAAGTAATAACCTATACTAAAATGGATTTTATTTCTGTCCAACTCTGATCACACATTTTTCCCACTCCAAATTTGTCCCCTGTTTGTCCCAGGAGTCCCACTTCTAGGGGGAGAGCGATTGCCGCCTTTCTCTGCACCATGATAGACATTTGGCTCATAGCGCAATGTCGGGCAAATACCTTCTTTTACAGAAGTAAATCTTGAAGAAAATCCCTCACAATAACTATTGCACGGACGCTGCAAAGATATACAGATCTGGAATCTTCAGACTATAATCCTTATAACTCAATAAGAAGGATATGAAAAATATCCATTACGGAACAAGAAAATGAAGTTGAATATGAATACATTTATGGATAAAGTGTAATGAGTGTGTCCGCTCTGAGTCTGGGATCAGAAGGTCACAGTGTCTTATTGTTCTCATGTTTACAACTTGATTTGAGTGAATCTACCTTCTTTTAGGGTACCTTCACACTTTAGCGATGCAGCAGCGATCCGACCAGCGATCTGACCTGGTCAGGATCGCTGCTGCATCGCTACATGGTCGCTGGTGAGCTGTCAAACAGGCAGATCTCACCAGCGACCAGTGACCAGCCCCCAGCCAGCAACGACGTGCAAGCGACGCTGCGCTTGCACGGAGCCGGCGTCTGGAAGCTGCGGACACTGGTAACTAAGGTAAACATCGGGTATGGTTACCCGATGTTTACCTTAGTTACCTGCGCACACCGCTTAGCTTAGCGTGTGCAGGGAGCAGGAGCTGGCACTGGCAGCGTGAGAGCTGCGGAGGCTGGTAACGAAGGTAAATATCGGGTAACCACCTTGGTTACCCGATGTTTACCTTAGTTACAGCTTACCACAGGCTGTCAGACGCCGGCTCCTGCTCCCTGCACATTCAGGATTGTTGCTCTCTCGATGTCACATACAGCGATGTGTGCTTATCAGCGGGAGAGCAACAATAAAAAAAGAACCAGGGCTGTGTGTAACGAGCAGCGATCTCACAGCAGGGGCCAGATCGCTGCTCAGTGTCACACACAGCGAGATCGCTAATGAGGTCACAAAAACCGTGACTCAGCAGCTATCTCAGTAGCGATCTCGCTGTGTGTGAAGCACCCCTTAGTGCTGTAGGGGTTAAGGACCCTTTCTAATCTGGCTATCCTTTGTATCTTTAATCTCAGGTGCATCTCTTTTGTGACCACTTTGGAATGAGCCTGTCGCTGAAGGAGATGAGGAGTTGTGACTATTGCAGCTGTGGTGTCCAGCTGCATTGGACGAGCTTGAAGTGTTCTTCCTTTTTGTGTCTATTTCCCTCTCTCTGTCTCCTTTACCTTGTGTTGTACCATTGCAGTGGTGAGGCTTCTGCTCTCACCGGCCTTCTCTCTAGCCAGGATAAGTTCAAGGTGAGCGAGGACCTAGGTACATGATGATGACGAGGGGGGGGAAGCACCCTTATAGAGCTATTAGGGAGCATAGGGTACAGACTCAAGTGAGTTGGAGGAGGTGTCCCCTCTCCCCATCATCAGGACCTTTTTTTTAACTATTCCCGTTGTTACCCTTATATTACCCTGCACGCTGAGTGTCTGTACTCTCTGGTGTGACATAGTGTTTTGGTTTTGAAAACCACAGTTTTATCGGTTGATCAGATCGAAGTCCTGGACAGGGGCTTAAATTTTGTCTCTGGCATTTTTTTGACGAGGATAGAAAAGTTTAAGGTCAGAATTACTCTAGTAATAAATTTATAACAATTAATGAATTTGAAGGATTCTCCTTCTCTGAACAGAAGGCCATTGTAATGCTAAACTAAATGGATGAGGATCGTAATTTGGAAGAATTGGTCGGGGATCATGATGTAAAACCAAAGGTCTCAAACCCTCATTATTATCCAGTAACATCTCACGTACCATCATTAGACATGATTCAGAATTTGGTAGAAAAGGACCTGTTGGCTCTGCACCGTTATGTCTCCTACAATAACAGTAAAGGCCCCGTCACACACAGAGACAAATGTTTGGCAGATCTGTGGTTGCAGTGAAATCATGGACATATTGTTCCATTTGTACACAGCCACAAACCTGGCACTGATTGTCCACAATTTCACTGCAACCACAGATCTGTTGCAGATTTATCTCTATGTGTGACAGGGCCTTTAGGCTAAGGACACACGGTGAGTAAAACAGAGAGTGGAATGCGACAAAAAAATTGCATTTCACTTGGTCCAATGTTACTCTATGGAACAGCTCCCATGAGCAATTTTTGTTCTCAGTACTAATCAGACTGAAAAAACAATTGCGGCATTCTGTGGGTGGAATCTGATTCGTTTTCACTCACACCCATAAACGTTTATGGGTGTGAGAAAAGCATTGCATTGCACTCGCATTACAGCGGAGTGCAGTGCAATATACGCATCAGCTAACAACGGTGGAGACATGCAAATCAAAAAAGGTCTGTGGAGCCTCTGTTAGGAGTCTCGACACAGAATATAGCCAGATATCCCTCCGGGAAGGACCTACCCAAGCAGTGGTCTCCCCGAGATCAATGATTGTTTTGTCTTGCTGGTCTACTAGGCATTGCTCCCACCTAGCCAGAATCCTACTCCACACTGATGAAGGGCGATATCCCGAAACAGCTGTCTGTGGATGGATACCTGGCCTTGGTATTTCCCTTGTCATATCTTTAAACTTGTCAAAGAGTTGGATATTGACTAAAAGGGCTACTTAAAATGGTGGTTATGGTGGTCTTCTAAAAAGAGCCACTCCTTGGCTAGGTCCTTCCCGGAGGGATATCTGGCTATTTTCTGTGTCGAGACTCCTAACAGAGGCTCCACAAACCTTTTTTGATTTGCATACTTCCCAGGGGGCAATGCACCTAGGGTTTCACTGTGTTGAGCGCTTTTGATAGCTGCCAGCAGTCTTTTCTCTGGCTGGTCTCCCCGCGATCAGTGGTTGTTTTGTCTTAACGGAGGAGATAGGGAGATTAGTCCCTCCTTCTCCTCCGCAGCGCCTGTCCCTCTCCTCTGCAGTTGTGCTGCGATCGTAGGATCTGATCACAGTAGCATGACACTTGGCTTACACTCCACAGTAGAGCAGGAGCCAAGTGTCATGCGATGCAATCACGTTAATGCTCATGTGGCCCCAGCCTAAAAGGTTATATAATTTAACCAAAAATCAATATAATGCCATTTGTGAACTAAAAAATAACAACTGCATTAGACCAGACCTGCAAATCACAAGGAGTCTGGGGTACCATTATGATTTTCCTGTATATGGTTAATCAAGCGGAAGGAAGCTTTTTTTTGTGGTGATGGAATTATAGTGTTCTTTGAACCGTACATATAATGGTCTAATAGTCTCTCTAATATAAAACCTGCTGCAAGGGCAGAAAATAATGTAAACAACCCCCCCCCCCCCGGCCTGTATTCATGTACTTTATGCCATATAGCATCATGTAGGTTGGTTTTCTGTTTGTGTTCTTCTTAGCTGGGGGTGACTGCAATAGACAGGCCTTTGGGAGACAATGGATCCAGGAGCTTCTGGAGAGTTCTCCATAAATAGCCACATACTCAAAAGTGGGTGTGAACTCTTCCCCTCTAGGGGTGGATCCACAGGCACTGGAGAACACACTCTTGGTTATCAGTCACTTGAGTGTGTGCTGAGGTTCAAGCAGCTGGGATCTTTGCTGAGTCAAGACCCTGGCGCTTGTGTGTGGATTTATGGAAGCTGTCTCGTGGGATTGGGTTGCGTCCCTCATCTGTTGAATCCATTGGCTTCTTCCAAGGATTACTTCTACATATTCTCTGGCATTGGATTGCCGGGTGGTGCCCCCGGAACTTTGAGGACTCATTGTGGACTCTAAAGAACAATATTGATAATGGATGTTCTGTGCTCCTGTGCCGCCCCCGTGCCAGCAGCCGGCGCTGCTCGGATCCGGACTCGCTGCGTGGCTCGAGGGATCCTCCGGACCCGGGGGTCACGCGGACATGCCGAATGAAAAGGGGGACGTAGTTGTACGGCCTTGACCGTATTTGGTTTTTGACGCCACCCACGGTGTGTGGTGAAGTGGGACACCACCGCTGCTGTTGTGGGATACCCGGAGTCCGCTCCCGGCTTGCTGTGTGCCTGAGGAGCCGTGCCCGCTGACGCTGACCCGTGGGATCTATGGTCCCTGGCGGTTGCCCTATCCCTATCTGTGGGTGGTTGTCTGCTTTTGGGACTTTGGTTGGGACAGGACCTGTAATCCTGTCCTCAATCGGTTGATTAGCTAGGCCGTTGGTGCCGGTCCTGGCTTCAGGGTCCGAGTACCCCCTTTGGCACAGTTTCCGGTCGGGTCTCCGGTGTTGGTAACGGCGGGCTCCAACCCTGCTCGGGTCCTCCTCGGATCTGCCGAGCCGTCTTCCCGTCTCCTGCTGACGGAAACCACAGTCTGCCACCTAGCCAAGGTACTAGGGCTCCGACCCTGGCACCGTTCAACTTGGACTTCTCCTCTGCTGGAGCTACACCTAGCTCCAGCCCACACTCCTATCAACTTGAACTACAGACTAGACTTCACTTCAGACAGACTGTCTAGACCCCTAGGTGGGCGTTTCCTAACCATCTGGTCCCGCCCACTGGTGTGCCTGTCTTGCAATGAGGGGGGTGACTAAGGTTTCAGGTCGGCTGTATGTAACCTAGGTGAGGGACGGTGTTATGCGGGGGTCTATTGTGTGACTACCTGGTTTTGCCAGGGCGTCACACTACCTGCCTCAATAAACTTTGTTGCATTGTTCATTGGCCTGGTGTCCCTGCCTGCTCTGTTACATACCCCGTCATGGGGATTCTGAATTTTTTTGGATGTTGGCATTGATGTCAGGGATGGCACAATTTTTATACGGGTTTGTAGGAAGCCAATTGCTTCCAATGTGTTATTGCACTTTAATAGTGCCCATCCCAGACATACAAAAATTGTCCTCCCATACAGCCAGTTCCTCAGACTCAAAAGAGTTAATAATAATGAAGCTACATTCCTGGAACCGGCTGCGGATCTAAAAGCAAGTCTCCAAAAAGATACTATCCTGACAGTGTAATTCATGAATCTTTTAGAAGTTAGAACAAACAACATACACGGGTTATCGAGCCGTGCCATTATGTGTACATGGATAGAGCCATATGCAGAACATAAATGCAGAAAAAAGGAAGAATAACTGTACAACGGCAATTTTGTGAAATTAGAAAATGAGTTTATTGAGTATTTAATATAAACAGGAAAAATGCATAAAAGGATTAAAAGAAACTTTGGTGAGAGGAGCAGCAGGTGGCGTACTCACTCCACAGCTCAGTAGTATTGTAAGAAGAAATAGAGTGAAAGAGACATAAAATTGCAGCTAGACAAAAACACCTTACAAAAATGTCCACCAGCCACCACTTACAAAGTTAAATGTAAAAGGCTACTGCCACATACCATAGAGATTAGATACCCAAGGTAAAAAATTGTGGTATTTGGAGGACATCAAGCAGATGCAATTGAAAAAAGCAAAAAAAAAAAAAAACAACTCAAATTCAGTAATAATATAACATATACCTGAGTCGTGGAGTGAGGATCCAGGTTTCCTCACTCCACGACTCAGGTATATGTTATATTATTACTGAATTTGAGGTTTGTTGTTTTTTTTTTTTTGCTTTTTTCAATTGCACCTGCTTGATGTTCTCCAAATACCACAATTTTTTACCTTGGATATCTAATCTCTATGGTATGTGACAGTAGCCTTTTACATTTAACTTTGTAAGTGGTGGCTGGTGGACATTTTTGTAAGGTGCTTTTGTCTAGCTGCAATTTTATGTCTCTTTCACTCTATTTCTTCTTACAATACTACTGAGCTGTGGAGTGAGTACGCCACCTGCTGGTCCTCTCACCAAAGTTTCTTTTAATCCTTTTATGCAATTTTCCTGTTTATACTCAATCAACTCATTTTCTAATTTCACAAAATTGCCGTTGTACAGTTTTTCTTCCTTTTTTCATGAATCTTTTGTAAAGGCGGTTAAAAATTCTGGAAAAACTGATGGTTCTGTTAAAGAGCATTCCACTAAAAAAGTAACAACCCAGGCAGATTTGTGTTCAGTTTCCAATTTGGCCCGATGGACAATAGAATTTGGCATAGCCTAAATAATAATTGGCATATTTTAAATAATGACCCGGTGTTAAAAGATGTCACACAATTGAAGCTCCTTATTACATACCGGAGGAGCAATAACCTAAAATACATATTAGTCCAGAATAGGTTAAAGCGACCCAGCACTTGGTTGGACCGGGCTTGTCCATCTGGAAATTTCCGATGTGGTAATTGTCGGTTTTGCCAATTATATATCACTATTAACCCTTTAAAAATCAGACCTTATGATCATACGATTAAAAAATATATTATTTGCAAAACTAAATTTGTTGTTTACATTATTTTCTGCCATGGCGGCAGGTTTTATATTGACAAGACTATTAGACCATCATATGTACGGTTCAAAGAACACTATAATTCCATCACCACGAAAAAAGGCTTCAACCGCTTAATTAATCATATAAATGAAAATCATGATGGTAACCCTGACTCCTTGATGTTTGCAGGTCTGGTCAGGGTTAATCTTCCTCCTCAAGGAGGTGATCTACACAAGATGTTGTTACGGGTTGAAGTTAGATACATTTCTCAGGGCAGTTGTGGTCTTAATGATAGGAACAATCTTTCTGTTTTCTTGTAATGTAATAGGTGTTGCTATATATTGTATATGTTACCTATAGTATTGCATGTGTGCGCTCATTGTCTTTATTCAGCAATCTGTGTTGCTTTTAATTGGTAGTCACGTAGACCTTTTTGAGGAAGTCGGTTTTCGTTCACTGCTAAGGACCCGTAGAAGCGCAACCCAGCGCGAAACGGCCGTAGTCCTCTGAGAGCCCACACCCTGCATCTACACCACATGTTTTTAAATTACCTGTTTGAATAAACTGGATCTTTACACAATAGTCATGGAGAATGCCGCCTTCCTTCTTCCATTTGAAGTATGCAGTTGATGTCCTGTCTGACTAAAGGCCCTGTCACACACAGAGATAAATCTGCGGCAGATCTGTGGTTGCAGTGAAATTGTGGACAATCAGTGCCAGATTTGTGGCTATGTACAAATGGAACAATATGTCCATGATTTCACTATAACCACAGATCTGCCAAAGATTTATCTCTGTGTGTGACGGGGCCTTTAAGCACGCACCCCTGGCCAATGTTTGGAACCCGGAGGATTTCAGCCGAAGGTCTCCTATACAGCTACTGCCAAGGTAATCCCTGGTGGTGCAGGACCACTTCTCAATTGTTTCTAAAAAAAATAACAACAATTTGGTTATACGTAAGTAAGACATGGCGAGATGTATAGTGCTATTGGATGCCTCTCTACACTGTGTGCAGAATTATTAGGCAAATGAGTATTTTGATCACATGATACTTTTTATACATGTTGTCCTACTCCAAGCTGTATAGGCTTGAGAGCCAACTACCAATTAAGTAAATCAGGTGATGTGCATCTCTGTAATGAGGAGGGGTGCGGTGTAATGACATCAACACCCTATATTAGATATACAAAAATATCCATGGGAGTGGTAAAGGGATGGTAATCATAAGTATAACATGCTAAAGAGCATTTTGAATATCATATGGGAAGACCTGTATGGACTACCATAAACAATGAAAATGCAAACCACTCAAATTGAAAGCACAAAACAGGAGGGCACAAGGTGGTTGAGATGCAAAGGTATGTATCAAAATTTAATAATACATGCAAATATAATGAAGCACATAAATAAAGTGAGGATACAAAAGACAGAGGTTGCAAAGGGCACAATAAAAACAGGGGATATCACATGTCAATTAGTAATCAGAAAGTCAGCTTATAAAGGTAGGAACGTATAAACCATGTGATTATCCAAAGTAATCGCTGGTGACAAAGGGGTTAACCTACAGCAAATGCCCAAGTAGAACAGTATACAATGCGGAACATACCAATGCTGTATCAAATCAGGAAAAAGTCACCAACGTAACATTAAGGTGCCAAGTGCAGGACTGCAAGACCAGACTTCTGGTGTTCCATATTGTATACTGTTCTACTTGGGCATTTGCTGTAGGTTAACCCCTTTGTCACCAGTGATTACTCTGGATAATCACATGGTTTATACGTTCCTACCTTTATAAGCTGACTTTCTGATTACTAATTGACATGTGATATCCCCTGTTTTTATTGTGCCTTTTGCAACCTCTGTCTTTTGTATCCTCACTTTATTTATGTGCTTCATTATATTTGCATGTATTATTAAATTTTGATACATACCTTTGTACCCTATATAAGATGTGCTTAATTATTAGACAACTTCCTTTCTTTTGGCAAAATGGGTCAGAAGAGAGATTTGACGGCCTCTGAAAAGTCCAAAATTGTGAGATGTCTTGCAGAGTCTTGCAGCAGTCTTGAAATTGCCAAACGTTTGAATTGTGATCACCAAACAATCAAGCGTTTCATGTCAAATAGCCAACAGGGTCGCAAGAAGCGTGTTGGGCAAAAAAAGGCGCAAAAAAACTGCCCATGAATTGAGGAAAATCAAGCGTGAAGCTGCCAAAATGCCATTTGCCACCAGTTTGGCCATATTTCAGAGCTGCAACATTACTGGAGTATCAAAAAGCACAAGGTGTGCCATACTCAGGGACATGGCCATGGTAAGGAAGGCCGAAAAACGACCACCTTTGAACAAGAAACATAAGATAAAACGTCAAGACTGGGCCAAGAAATATCTTAAGACTGATTTATCAAAGGTTTTATGGACTGATGAAATGAGAGTGACTCTTGATGAGCCAGATGGATGGGCCAGAGCCTGGATCAGTAAAGGGCAGAGAGCTCCACTCCGACTCAGACGCCAGCAAGTTGGAGGTGAGGTACTGGCATGGGCTGGTATCATCAAAGATGAACTTGTGGGACCTTTTCGGGTTGAGGATGGAGTGGAGCTCAACTCCCAGACCTACTGCCAGTTTCTGGAAGACAACTTCTTCAAGCAGTTGTACAGGAAGAAGTACGTATTGTTCAAGAAAAACATGATTTTCATGCAGGACAATTCTCCATCACATGCATCCAACTACTACACAGTGTGGCTGGCCAGTAAGGTCTAAAAGATGAAAAAATGACATGGCCCCCTTGCTCACCTGATCTGAACCACATAGAGAACCTGCGGTCTCTCATAAAATGTGAGATCTACAGGGAGGGAAAACAGTACACTTCTCGGAACAGTGTCTGGAGGCTGTGGTGGCTGCTGCACGCAATGTTGATCATAAACAGATCAAGCAACTGACAGAATCTGTGGATGGTAGACTGTTGAGTGTCATCATAAAGAAAGGTGGCTATATTGGTCACTAATTTTTTGGGTTTTGTTTTTGCATGTCAGAAATGTTTATTTCTAAATTTTGTACAGTTATAATTGGTTTACCTGGTGAAAATAAACAAGTAAGATGGAAATATATTTGGTTTTTATTAAGTTGCCTAATAATTTTGCACAGTAATAGTTACCTGTAGAAACAGACATCCTCCTAAGATAGCAAAATCTAAAAAAAACCCACTCCAACGTCCAAAAATATTAAGCTTTGATATTTAAACTTTTGGGTTGATTGAGAACATAGTTGTTGATCAATAATAAAAAAAAGTCCTCTAAAATACAACTTGCCTAATAATTCTGCACACAGTGTATATTAGACACATAAGGCTTTAATGTGATGTAACATTCATTACCATAGAAACAAAAAAAGATCAGAAAGCCAAAGACTTATCAGCAGCCCTCTTACTTTTCCAAAATGTCAAAGGTGTTTTTCTCTAAACTCGCCGAGTGTCATGGCGGCATAAGACGCTCTTCAGACCACAAACTGTGACACTCCACACCATACTTTATCTTGTGCTTCTGAGTTGCACAGGTAGAACAGCTGTGTGCTCATTAGTGATCAGACTAGCAGGAGTTAATTTCTGCTAACCTGCTGGTTACCTATTGGATCACATGTTGTGGGAGGCTGATCACAGGTATGCCCTGCCTTTTTAAGATGGAGGAATTTGTCTTCCCTGCCGACCTTAGCTTTCTGCTACAATGGTCTGTGTGCTGTTGTTTTCCAGTTTGGTGATCTACTGCACGTTGCTTAGTGTGCTGTAGAAATCCTCCTGTCATCTGGTTATTTCCTTCCTGTGTTGAGGAGAGCCACAAGAAAAAATACTTAAATTAACCTCTGGACATAGAGCACTGTGAGAAGTGTGTTCAATGAAATGAATTCTCTATACATAAGCCAGTCAGTTTTCAGAGGAACCCAAAATGGCCCCCTATGACATCACTGTTTCGGGGTTACTCCACCCGCTTCAAGGGGGGTTTGTAAAAACATTAAAATTAATACATCTAGTTATCAAATATTTCATAGTAAGACATATACGTTCACAGTTCTGTTTATGTTGGAGGGCATAGTTTATTAATTAAGTTTTTATAAGGAATAAGTATTAAAATATCTATATTGAGTATACTTGAGTATACTTGAGTACTGACATGGAAGGATATATATAAATCCTTCCAGAAGCTTCCAGAAGATTATGTCATATGGAACTATACAACTAAACCACCCTATATGGACTGAACAGCTGGTATATAATACACGATGGAGGGGGCTACTTGCTCGCTCCTACACGATGTCAGCTGTCAGAAGGCTCGAGGCTGTAAGATGAACGCACGCTGTCCGGCCTAAGGGATGACACCCCCTGCCTTGCCATTCAGGACCCAAAGAGAGATGGGTAAAGATTTCCCATTGATCAGTATGGACTAAATGAACTCTTTGCGTAAGCTAACAAAGTTATATTATTTTTCCTTTCTGTAACTGAACCCTGGCAACCATTTTTAAATAGATAAAATATATTTATTTTTTACATTTTTGAAGTCCTTTCTTTCATGCGCTTTTACGTATTTGAAGAAAAATATATTTAAGAGTATATTTTTTAACATTTGGTGAGCCAGCAATTCGTGATTTTTTTATACATTTTTGTGCTTCGTCTTTCACTTTGCATAAGGGGGGAGAGAGACATCAGAGACATATGCAAAAAAATCACGCAGAACCTAGGAAATACGTATAAGTCAAGTTGCATGAAAGTTTTTTTGACCTTTAAAGACTTTGTAAAGCCACAGAAGTTAACTTTTGATGTATTTTTGAGCAAGAAAGATAAAGTCAGTTCATAAGAAGTATTGGACGTGTTGAATAAGGTGAATCAAGTCTTAGAGGATCATCCATCAGATCATCGGATCAGTTCAGGTAAGAAAATGGATTTTATCTCTTCATATGTTAAGCAAAGTAAACTTCAGTTCACTTATTCAGATATTTCTAATGTGGAAGAGATTTGGTTACGCTTTTATGGGGAGTGTGAACTTGAGAATTCACGTATAGAATGTGCAAGGTCTTTTAATAGAGAGAAACAGAAAATCAGAAATGTCTGTCATTTAGTCTATGATTTTCACAAGTTAATCGTAGAAAAATGTAAAAATGGTGGAAATAGACAACCTGAATTGTCAGGAGAGTCAGTGATAGAAAAATCCAAAGACTGCTTAGAACCTGGAATGTCAGTCAGTGATATGGTGAATTCTGACTGTAATGTTGGAAATGATAAATCAGATTTTGATAATGGCGGCAGACACGTGCTACCTAATCAAGGTGCCTTTCAACATACTGAGAAAGAAGCAGGAAATGACGTAGTGAAGCCAGAAGGGGGAGGAGCCAGAGTGGGACACGTGCAGAAAGGTGTTAGAGAAGGACACGTGCAGAGAGAAAATGGCGACGATCAGTTTCTAAAAATAGAACAGGCTAAGTTAGGGTTTAAACTTAGAAAAAATTTATTGGACATATGCAAATTAATTCCCGCATATAATCCTAAAATACATGTTTGCAGAAATTCAGAGATATTTGAAAGTTCCATTGAGAAGTTAAATTTAACCAATAGTGAGACGAATCAGTTATTCCGTATGTGGATACCTCAGCATTTCTTTAGACAATTGGCATTAAAAAAGTCTTCTGACAATGAGACATTTGATTGTTCAAATGATAACGATATCATAAGGTTGAAAAATCTCATCTTCTGTGCAAGGAATGAATCTGATCAAAATTATGAGATGTTGAAGGAATTACAAATTGAACAGAATGAGAGTACGTTCTCATTTATGTCCGTTTTTGAACGTTTGTATAGGGCAGTCATTCCAAATGTCAGATTGGATGGAATGATACATTTATTCATCAAGAAATTTAGTTTCCTTGATAATGTAGCTTGTGCGGTGGCAGTAAATAAAAAGTCCCTATTCGAATGTACGACATTTATTGATTTTGTTAGAAAAAGTCAATCAAAACAGAAATTAATTAATTCTGAAAAACCAACACGAAAAAGGGAGAGTTTCTGTAAAAAACCAACAGTGTCTCCCAGATCCAGATATTTTTGTGACAGGATATATGAAATTCGTAGGAGATTGCATACGTGTTACAAACCATACAATCCATCCCAATTATCATCTAAAAATCTTTTTTCACAGGAAAAACCCTTGTCTCCAGTGGAGGGATTGGTCACTGGGATTGATGACCCCAGACAAATGATGAGTAAAAGCTTTGAAAGACAGAAACAGGTGTCTTGTGGAGATCCACTCCCTGGGTTAGAATTTGATAGCCAGCGACAGCTGGGTGGTCTTTCAGAGAGAGACATTCTCTCTCATTTAAGAGAAAACCTTGAATTACATAAGTTCAGAGATTCCTATAAGTTCAAAGTGAATCTAATAAATCGAATCTTTGAAGAAAAAATTAGGTATGGTCTTCAGTTAAATAAAGTGGATTTCTGGGTAAATTAATTTTATTGTTTGATGAGTATGTTTATTCATATACAGTGAATCAATGCATATATATATATATATATATATATATATATATATATATATATTAAAGGTAGTGATAGTAAATCAAGGTCATGTTTTCATTTAGTAAAATGATAGTTTAATGTTATAAATAAATAATTTGATCTCTGTATATGAATAATAATATTTAAAATAAAATAATAAGAGAAAATAACGGATTTTAAGTGTTTCATTTTTATCATAAATATGATAATAATTTTATTCTTTTATTTCCCTCAGAATTTATCAGTAAAGCAGATTGATGAAGTATTAACTTTTTATTTATACATATGTTCTTGTCCTCATCAGGTAACATATATTTTATTGGGTAAGGTTAATCGCGAAAGCACGATTAATAATAATTATTATTTTCTCACGTACCAATTGCTAGAGAATTATTACTTGAACGTTTCTTTTATGAATATATATCTTCTTTAGAGTTATTAGAAATGTAATCTGAGCTTTGGAGTGTAGTAAAACTGCTTGCTGTTTTGGAATGGTGTTCTTTGCACGTAACCAGAGCATGTGACTTGGTACTAAAGCTAATAATAAATGTTTGTTCCATGGTCATATGTACAGTATGTAATACATTGGAATTTGTATTTTTCGAGAAGTACTTCAAATTAGTAACATAATTTTTGAAATGCGCATAGAATAATTGGAAAAAAAAGGGATATGTGTCTGTCCATGTTTCTATGTAGAAGTATATGTTAAAGAACCATGACAGTCTTGTGTGCATAGATGTGTCTATGAATGATTGATTGTTTGAGCAGCTGCTAATGTCAATGTTGAGTACTTGGATCCAGGGAAAAAAAAAAAAAGGGAATTTTTGTTTTAACTTCAAGGTTATAATATATGTATGTATACTATTAGAATAAATAAGTTATAGTACATAAGTATAAATAATGAAGGAATTTATACAGAATATATATCTTATTCTTAGACATATTTCTTTAATATAGAGATGTTAGGATCTTTTGTGTTAGTCACTTCTTTTACTGATACATAGATTGGTAATCATTTTTCTTTTCAAATATGGAAGTGATATTTATAATATGGTCTTGAAGATATACCACACAAATTTTAATTTAATTTAATCTAAACATATTAATTTTTATAATATCATATTTCATGATATTGAAAGGGAGAGGTTTGGTCTCAATCACACACATTTATATTTGATAAATATATGTGTTTACAGGATACTTTAATAATTAATATTTCAAGTACAAAGGAAGAATTGGGAATAAAAAAAATATATTTGAAGTATATCATAATGCATTTATATACTAAGAGAAGTGTATTATTTGCAAGGTTACATGACTTAATTATTTTTATAGGTTGCTGATATGATAGGTAGGGAAATCCTATAAGATACTGGTAACATTAAGGTTATGTATTATTAAAGACATAGGTGTTATATACATAGAAGGCCTTATTTTTATTTCAAGTTTTATTTTTATTCCGATTTTCATTTTTCCTTTGATTCCTATTTTTTATATTAATTATTATTTAATATTCACATTTTTAATCAAAATCTTAATTCTACAATTTTTATTTTTTCCTTCAAATTTTAAATATCTCAATTGAGAAAACACTTCAATATTTAGTTCAGTAATATCTAATATAAGAATATTACTTTATTAAATATGAATCATATTAAAAGGGAAAAGTTCAATTTTTTTGGAAGAAAAGATACTTCCTTCATCAATATATACAATTGTTTACTTTCTGGTAATACATTATTTTTATATTAGTATGTTAACACAATAAGGATGAAATATTACTTATAGTTACACATTTTCTTATAGTAGGTTATTTAATAAATAATAGACAAATCAAATAAATTAAATTAGAGTAATAAAGATGGAAGATCGAGGTACATCTAGGTTTACCTTCCTATATTTACAAATAATATATATTATATTTTTAATCAATAATAATTAATAATGGGTATTATTGTGTTTTGATGGAATCATCCAGTCTTTTCTAAAAGGTTATTTGCTTTGGTTTATAATTTTACAAGTGATCTAACTATATAAGCCACATTGTTGCCTTTCATATTTATAATATGATACATGTTATAGGTACACATTACATTATTTCATATTTTATATTATATTTTGGTTACATTCAACACATTGCCACCTATGGGTTTGGAAGGGTAATGCACCAATGACAAAAAAGGTCATTACAAGAGAATACTATTGTCTATACCATTTTGCAGTATTTTATCATTCTGAGTATCAATTATATTAATACTTCTACGATAATAATAATGACATGGTATTATAGTATTAGAGTTATGATACGCTGTGACATTTATTAGTGATAGTTATTGCCATATTTGGTATTTAGATTAGGGAATGAAGTCTTCAATCAAGATTACAGAAGATAAAAAGACTTTATAATTTTCCTAAAGTTAAAAGGGATTCTGCAAAAAGGTCCAAAAGGTAACGTCTCAAATAAGACTGTGAAACATACAAAATACACTTACCGTGTTTGCACCTCAGAAACACAATGATCTTTTGGTTCGAGGATGGACAATGACACATGGTCTGTGCATTAAGACCTCCCTAAAGTTACTAAGAAGAGCAATGACGTGTTAAAGTTAACCCCTGTCGTGCTGACCAAGAACGTCTTAACATCTGTTCCAGGATTTGACAACAGGCAGCATGGAGGATAAAGGTGACTAATGTAAATTATACTGCACAGACATCAAAGACTTCTGCTATTCTTCTACACTCATGAACTGTGGTTTATCAACATTGGCTATGGACTTTGTATTAAAGAATAAAGTTTATGGACTTGATCTAACGATGATAAACGCAATACGGGACTGTATTAAATTGGTAACCATTCATTTTTATCAAAGGATTTATTTTTAAGAGACTGTGTTTATGCCAGATTATATCGGAGATAAGAAGACATCAACTCAGAGGACATCATATGGTGACCGGATTTGTTTTTTGCATTTCTTTTTAGGTCTAGCGAAGTATAGATATATATTTTTTATGATTGATCAGTCACGGCCTATCATAACAGGAATCAACATTATTATATTATTAAACTTACAACATGAATAATGCAAATTAATTATTATTCATCATTATTATTGATATTAATCCGTTATCGCCAAATAAGGAAAGAAGATTTGTTATTTTAATGATGTATTAATTAATTTTCGGGGTTACTCCACCCGCTTCAAGGGGGGTTTGTAAAAACATTAAAATTAATACATCTAGTTATCAAATATTTCATAGTAAGACATATACGTTCACAGTTCTGTTTATGTTGGAGGGCATAGTTTATTAATTAAGTTTTTATAAGGAATAAGTATTAAAATATCTATATTGAGTATACTTGAGTACTGACATGGAAGGATATATATAAATCCTTCCAGAAGCTTCCAGAAGATTATGTCATATGGAACTATACAACTAAACCACCCTATATGGACTGAACAGCTGGTATATAATACACGATGGAGGGGGCTACTTGCTCGCTCCTACACGATGTCAGCTGTCAGAAGGCTCGAGGCTGTAAGATGAACGCACGCTGTCCGGCCTAAGGGATGACACCCCCTGCCTTGCCATTCAGGACCCAAAGAGAGATGGGTAAAGATTTCCCATTGATCAGTATGGACTAAATGAACTCTTTGCGTAAGCTAACAAAGTTATATTATTTTTCCTTTCTGTAACTGAATCCTGGCAACCATTTTTAAATAGATAAAATATATTTATTTTTTACATTTTTGAAGTCCTTTCTTTCATGCGCTTTTACGTATTTGAAGAAAAATATATTTAAGAGTATATTTTTAACAATCACAGACCAAACCATCAGCATGGATCCACCAGATGACGTCCCTCCCATCACCATCATCATGGATTCATCCACTGAAGTCAGACCCGCCCATCAACAGCAACACAGATCTCCCCATTGGCTAGCCCATGAACTGTCCCACTAAATGGGCATATCTGAAATTGTGTACGCCCCTAGCCTATATCAAGAAGATGCATGCTTGTACTCGCTCTGTTCGGTGCCATTTTTACTGTGACCAATAAGAGATCTCATATCCGACTGTGTCTGGTGTTAATTCTTTACGCATACACTTGGTCTATACCAATTAGGCCAGGCAGTAGGCAACTAGTGATCTCTGATCAAGGGTGCACCCTAACATTAATGGCGTCCAAAACGTGGGGCCAGCATAGGAGAAACTCTACAATGTTGAGGACCGGCGATTGGAATGGCAGGACGTGCTAAATTCCCTGAGCCAAGAGTCTGATCAACTCTATATACGAGAACACGGTAAGTCTGCTGATTTTTATAATCTGAAGTCTTACTTGTGTGTCTCAGGGTGTGTGGCACTGATTGCCTGACCGTGTCCGGTTTTTGTGATCTCTGTGACGGCAGAAGAGTTTCTCCGCTGCTGGCCATATTTAATTGCGGAAGAACCGTCACATATTCAGTTGCCTGCTGCCTCTTGTATATTTGTCTTGAGGGGAGATTGACTGGTAGTTAGGATAGCAAGTGGGTTTTTGAGCGGTGTTTGGAAACGTGGAGGACGCTCCATGCGGTACGGTTTTTGGTTGTTGCCTGTCATATGTTTTGCGGTTCTGGTAGAGATTTAAATAGAGTTGTGGCTCGAGGCCTAGAGTGAATGACTCGGCTCGAGGTGTAGTAAATTGAGTTTTTGGCACGCAGTCTAGAGTGAATGACTCGACACGGGGCCTAGTAAATTGAGTTCTTGGCTCGAGGCCTAGAGTGAATGACTCCGCTCGAGGGGTAGTAAATAGAGTTTTGGCTTCAGGCCTAAAGTGAATGACTCGGCAAGAGGCCTAGACATAAAGTGCAAGTTTTAATTGGTCAGGTTAGGCATGTGTTTTTCACAGGCTCTCAAAGCTGGTTAGAGAGGCTAGTTACAAGTCCTCCAAGAGAGGCTTGTTAATGGGAGCCTGTGTTAGAGAGGCTAGTTACAAGTCCTCCAAGAAAGGCTTGTTAACGGGAGCCTGTGTTAGAGAGGCTAGTTTCAAGTCCTCCAAGAGAGGCTTGTTAACGGGAGTCTGTGTTAGAGAGGCTAGTTACAAGTCCTCCAAGAGAGGTTTGTTAACAGGAGCCTGGGTTAAAAAGGATGGGTAGAAGACATCCAAATAGGGCTTATTACAGGAGCCTGGGTGTTATAGAGGCTGGGTACAGGGCTACACAGAAGCTGGGTACAGGTCTACATAGAGGCCAGGTACAGGGCTAGATTGAGGCAATTAGAGCCCTGGTAGTGTAAGTGGTTTTTTAGAGTTTAGAACAAAGTGCAGGACGTAAATCTGACTCATTAAAAAAGTGTTTTCTAGGACGTGAATTGGCTGGTATAGACACCTTGAAGTCAGGGGTATCTCTGGAGGTGTTTTTGTAAATTACGGAATGCAGAAATCAGACAGGGACCACGTGGCAGTATAAGGAAGAATTTGGAAGTGTGTGCTGCAAACTGCAAGTTTCTTTAGTGTTTCAGTTGTGTCATCTCCCTCCGTCTTTTTGTTTGTCTGTTGTTTTTATCTGGTATGCATAGAGAAAGATTGCTTGTTTGGTGTTGTTTATCTTGAGAGAAAGATGGAGAAATTGATGAAGTTGTGTGTAGTTGTGGTCGGAAAAAATCCGGATGAGAGTAGACTTTGTTGAGATGTGGGGACTCTAGGCCGCAATCCTGTGATAAACCATGTGCTATTTTTGGTGGCAGCCATTTTAGGTCAGATTTTAAAATGGTGGATGAAGCACATGGTGGCTGAGGCATGCATGGTTTAAACAAAGAAAAGGAAGTGAGTCGGGGGATGTGTGAAGATCATGTGCTCTGAAAATGTTTGAACAATGGATTCAATGGAGTACTATATACTTAGACAGAAAAATAAGTGTTTTTATCTATAATTAGACTTAGATCATGGACATATGGGTGTGTGTGTGTGTGTGTGTGTGTGTGTGTCTATATATATATATATATATTATATATATATATATATATATATATATATATATATATAGTACAGACTATAGAAAAGAGGGGAGAAAGAGTTTGAGCAGATGTGAGGTCAGTTTTCCCTTTTCTCTGCCACATGCTCCTACAGATGCAAAATGGTGGACGAAGCACATGGCTGAGGCATGATTGAGACAAAGACAGAGAGGGAGTAGGGGGATGTGTAAAGTAACCAGAAGACCATCGGTTGTATGAAAGTCTGAACAATGGATTGGATGGAGTAGTACATACTTAGACAGAAAAATGAGTGTTTTTAACTGTAGTTGGACCAGGACTGTGGATATGTAAATCTGTGTGTGTATATGTATAAAGTATGGAATATAGGCAGGAAGGATAATTGTTTAAACTTGTAAGTTTAGCAGAAGTAAAATCAGTTTCTCCTTTCCCCCACTCACATGGTTAAGCCAGCCTTACACAAAGAAGACATGTGCTATTCTGGCAGTGGCCATTTTGTTAGTAAATCTGTGTGGAGCCCTCAGTGAAGTTGACAAAACTGCTCTCACTGAATAACCTATGAAGTGTTAGTAAACGTTTATAGTACTAAAAGATGGAATATTGAATGATTGGGTAGTTGTGGAAGACACTTAATATACAGTCATGGCCAAAAGTTTTGAGAATGCTACAAATATTAATTTTTACAGTCTACTGCTTAAGTTTTTCTAATGGCAATTTGCATATACTCCAGAATGTCATAAAGAGTGATCAGCTTAACAGCAATTACTTGAAAAGTCAATATTGGCTAATAAAATGAACGTTAAACCCCAAAACACATTTCAACATCATTGCATTCCTGCCTTAAAAGGAGCAGTTAACATTGTTTTAGTGATTGTTCCATTAACACAGGTGTGGGTGTTGATGAGGACAGGGCTGGCGATCAATCAGTCATGATTAAGTAAGAATGACACCACTGGACACTTTAACCCCTTAACGACCCATGACGTACTGGGTACGTCATGGATTGTGTGCCGGTAAGCCCCGCCCCCTGCCGCCGGCAGGCGGCGGCGATCCGCGCACATACCAGCTGTTATCAACAGCTGACATGTGTGCCTGCTAGCCGCGGGTGGAATCGCTTCCACCCGCGGCCATTAACCCCTTACATTTTGCTACCAAAATCTGGCAGCGATATGTATATGGGCGCCGCCAAGACAGTCAACTTACCCCGCCCCCACCGGAAGTCACGTGACATGATCACATGACTTTCGGTGGTTGCCATGGTAGCACAGGGTCATGTGATGACGCCTGTAGCTAACATGACTCACTTCCTCTCAATGCCGGAATATAGCCGGCATTGAAAGTAAAGCAGCAAATCTGCAGTTCTCAGCTCTGTAGCTGAGATCTGCAGATAGTGCAGAGCGATCGGATTGCTGATCGCTATAGCCCCCTAGGGGGACTAGTAAAATAAAAAAAAAAAAGTGAAAAAAAAAAGTTTTAAAAAAATTAAAAAAAAATAAAAAAACCTAAAAGTTCAAATCACCCCCCTTTCACCCCATTGAAAATTAAAGGGTTAAAAAAATAAAAAATACACACATATTTGGTATCGCCGTGTTCAGAAATGCCCGATCTATCAAAATATAAAATCAATGAATCTGATCAGTAAACGGCGTAGCAGCAAAAAAATTCCAAACGCCAAAATTACGTTTTTTGGTCGCCGCAAATTTTGCGCAAAATGCAATAACAGGCGATCAAAACGTAGCATCTGAGCAAAAATAGTACCGTTAAAAACGTCAGGTCGAGACGCAAAAAATAAGCCATCACTGAGCCTCAGATCCCGAAAAATGAGAACGCTACGGATTTTGGAAAATGGCGCAAAATGTGCTACACTTTTTTTGGACAAGCTTGTGAATTTTTTTAACCCCTTAGATACAAGTAAACCTATACATGTTTTGTGTCTACAAACTCACACTAACCTGAGGCATCACATAGATACCTCAGTCTTACCATATAGTGAACACAGTGAATAAAATATCCCAAAAACTATTGTACGATCACACTTTTTTTTGCAATTTTTCCACACTTGGAATTTTTTTGCCGTTTTCCAGTACGCTATATGGTAAAACTTATGGTTTCATTTAAAAGTACAACTCTTCCCGCAAAAAACAAGCCCTCATATGGCAAGATTGATGGAAAAATAAAAAAGTTACGCCTCTCGGAAGGGGAGCAAAAAACAAAAACGCAAAAACGGAAAGTGCCCGGGGGCTGAAGGGGTTAAAAGGAGGCTGGTGCTTGGTATCATTGTTTCTCTTCAGTTAACCATGGTTATCTCTAAAGAAACACGTGCAGCCATCATTGCTCTGCACAAAAATGTTCTAACAGGGAAGAGTATTGCAGCTACAAAGATTGCACCTCAGTCAACAATCTATCGCATCATCAAGAACTTCAAGGAGAGAGCTTCCATTGTTGCCAAAAAGGCTCCAGGGTGCCCAAGAAGGACCAGCAAATGCCAGGACCGTATCTTAAAACTGCTTCAGCTGCGGGATCGGACTACCAGCAGTGCCGAGCTAGCTCAGCAATGGCAGCAGGCTGGTGTGAGTGCTTCTGCACGCACTGTGAGGCGGAGACTCTTTGAGCAATGCCTGGTTTCAAGGAGGGCAGCAAAGAAGCCACTTCTCTGCAGAAAAAACATCAGGGACCGACTGATATTCTGCAAAAGGTACAGGGAGTGGACTGCTGAGGACTGGGGCAGTCATTTTCTCAGATGAATCCCCTTTTCGATTGTTTGGGACATCTGGAAAACAGCTTATTAGGAGAAGAAGAGGTGAGCGCTACCACCAGTCTTGTCTCATGCCAACTGTTAAGCATCCTGAAACGATTAATGTGTGGTGTTGCTTCTCAGCCAAGGGAATCGGCTCACTCACAGTCTTGCCTAAAAACACAGCCATGAATAAAGAATGGTACCAGAATGTCCTCCAAGAGCAACTTCTCCCAACTGTCCAAGAGCAGTTTGGTTCCCAACAATGCCTTTTCCAGCATGATGGAGCACCTTGCCATAAAGCAAAGGTGATCACTAAATGGCTCCTGGAACAAAACATAGAGATTTTGGGTCCATGGCCTGGAAACTCCCCAGATCTTAATCCCATTGAGAACTTGTGGGCAATCATCAAGGGACAGGTGGACAAACAAAAACCAACAAATTCTGGCAAAATGCAAGCATTGCTTATGCAAGAATGGACAGCTATCAGTCAGGATTTGGTCCAGAAGTTGATTGAGAGCATGCCAGGGATAATTGCAGAGGTCCTGAAGAAGAAGGGTCAACACTGCAAAAATTGACTTGCTGCATTAACTCATTCTAACTGTCAATATAACCTTTTGGTACTCATAATATGATTGCAATTATATTTCTGTATGTGATGTAAACATCAGACAAACACAATTAGAAACTAGAGGGCAACAGATCATGTGAAAATATAATTTTGGTGTCATTCTCAAAACTTTTGGCCATGGCTGTAGATCCAGTGTGCAGGTTGGATTGAGTCAGGACAGTCACAAGGAGCAATATCTTATTAATTATTAAGCAATAAAACAATAAGAGAAAAACCTTAAAATAAACGTACCTTAAAACAGATCTGATGAAAATAAATAAATATTCCAGTTATGGATCTGATAGATTGATCCTGAGAGTTGCATGTTTTAAAAATAAATAAATAAAATAATTAAAATAAAAATAAAATAAATAACAATAATATATCCAAGGGAAGAGATGAACACCAACTTGCATCTTGCAGAGAGAGAAAAAAATGCTTGCTTATGGCTTCAGAGGGATCAGAGGGAGGAGGGAAATACAGGTTTTTCCACTAGAGTTTCAGGTTACAAGGGGGGTTCGTCCTATCTATTGTTTTGTCATAAAAAGGCCAAAAGAAAAAAAAAAAAAAAAAAAAAAAAAGAGAGGTTTCCACATTTAATTCATTGTAAATTATAGTGGAAAAAGTAATTGCAAATAGTTTATTTTACTAATTTAATCCCAAATGAATAAAAATTAATTGCGGACATGTTTAGATTTATTGATAGATATTCGAGTATAGAAGTCTGTTATCCAGAGGTTGTGTTACGTTATTATTGTTGTTAATAATAATAATAATAATCTTTATTAATAATATATTTATTAATAATTACAATAATTTGGTTTAAAAGTATGTGGATGATTTATGCCATTCTGTGTTTGATATATAATGTATTGAATCATCTGTTTTCTTTTTTTATAGAAAGAAAGATTGTAACGCAGATTTCTGTGGTTCAAGCGAAGGTTAAAAAAGCCATTGAAATAGTTTTCCATTATAAGGTTACACATAACATGATATTTATGGTGTTCCCGGTTAGGTACAATCTATACAATGTGACTTTCATGCCTAAATGTTGCCCTCCGGGGCCACACACTTTTTTTGAATCTAATTATGTTTTGGATAATAGATTCAAAAAGGGGGGGAAAGATGATGGGGAAAATCACACATATTATTTAAGGTTTTAATTTGTTCATCAAATTGAGTTTTTCTATTAAGTTGTCTTTATATTTTTATCTGTGAGGAGGATACAGCAGACATACATATATCTCATGATTGCTCTGATGTAACAAGAATCGTCAGGTTTTGAACATGTCTCAGATGAGCCCATTGCTCATGCAGATTTAGAGTTTTTTCGTAGATGGATCCAGATACCAAGATGCTGGTTGATTCTACATTAGACATGCTGAGGTTACACAACATGAGGTAATAAAAATCGAACCACTTGCTCCTCTCCCATCGGAATAGGAGAATGAGATGAAGATTTGCAATCACTGTAGTTTGTAGAGCGGAGGGCGGTAAGATAGTCAAAATGTGGATATAGGCAGCAGCCGGAGGAGATGCTCGCACAGGTGCAGACAACAAAGAAGCAGTGAACGGGCCTAGAGTTGAGAGTCCTTTACCAATGCAGACCAGTACCTGAACCTCGGTGGCTCCTGTCACGTCCGTGACATTGGTCACTCCTTGTGTTTTTAAATCCCTACAGGAACAAGCGATTCAGCAAGGAATGGAGTGTGAGACGCAGGGAGCCAGCTGACTGAGGAAGGTCTGTGGATAAAGGGCGGTAAGCTTTCTCTGCCATGAGCGTTCTACTAAATAATGGCCCAGGTAACACGTGACAAAGGTGTTGGGATGGACAAGATATGGGTGGGACCACTGCTTCAGTACCCAGGTGGCCAGACACCTCCAGTCTTGTAAGACGTGTGCCTATTAAGGTAGAAAAAACTGTAAAGACCTCGTAGAAACACCCCCTCATCCGCTCTACTGCTCCAGTGATATCAGATTAGTCATATACATCTTCCATGTGTAGGTTTATATATGAGTTTTTTTCTTGTTGTGTGCATTTCTTTTCAGGCCTGCTCTGAAACATATCCAGTATGGAAAACATTGCTGCTGAAAAACTCATGATGGTGGTGGTATGTAAAAATGGAGTTCCTAAAAAGCGGTAAAAGTACATATTCTATAACAGAGGTCATTATAGAGATCAGTACATGGGGATGTCCCTGATGAACCCCTGTCTGCCATTGTGAAGAGGGGAGAAACGCGTTGGGCTTCTTTCATGCTAAGTGTCTGACAAATATGCGTTTATTTTATTAGTCTGAGTGTGAATTGGACAGTGGAGGGTCTGTGATTGGACAAGATCTCCTCATGACTTTACCTAGCCTTATTATTATATTGATACAGTGGGTACATGTTATACATGTGAGATATTTAATTTCTTTTAGGGTTTGGTCCTTGAATTTGCTGTATCATATTGATTTAAGCTACCAAACAGCTATGTAAAATATAGAGTTTGAATATTTAATCTTTGGGAATGAATTGGATATATATAATTGCATATTGACGCCTCTTTATCCCCTGTATCTCACGTTTCTATATTTCCTCATTGATATTAGCAGCATGTATTAGCTTAGCAGTGTAGGGATAGGGAGGGTGAGCCGTCGGTGAGTGAGGGCACCAATTTGCCTTATAAGGTGTCGACCTCCGCTGCGAGGTAGGGAGAGTTTAGGGCTATTGCCCCAATCCCTGCCCCCTCCTTTATTGGAATAACTAATTGTGTCTATAATTACTCACATGGGTGTATGTATGTTTGGCATTTTAATGATTATAACATAAACATGTAGCGATCCACAAGATAATGGTGGACGCTGGCAAATCATGTAACAAATGTTCGTTTTCCTTAATAATTAGATCTTTACATAAGATATTTTTGGTTTAGCACCTAGAATGTGATTATATTTCTCATAGATACTTCAGATACAGTGTGATATCCTGACCAGTGATGTACGAGCCTTATACAACTGCCTATATAGTGTGTTAAACATGTGTATCCTCCAATTCCAGATCCTAAATCAGTGTCAGGAGCACATGGTCTCCAGCCAGGAGACTGGGTGATCCTAAAAAGACAAGTCAGAAAGAGCCATGAGTCAGAATCAGATGGACCGGTCCAACTTTTCCCAACCACAGCAACTTCCATGAAGCTTGAGGGAAAACCCATCTGGAGACAACAGCCGCTGTAAAGAGTCCATCGTACCGGCAGAATGAGGGTCACAACACACATAGTGCTGGATTATCTCACATAGAACCTTATGGAGAATTTCTAGATTGGGGCTGATACATGGGAAATAACCATGATAAGGGCACAATGGGTACAGGAACATTATACAAATAAGGGCTCATGGTGGGAATAACATTATCTGACCTGAACCAGCTCATTAGTTTGAGGGTGTAAGTGACGTTTTAAGGGTAACACACACCTGTAGGTAACTGGTATTGTCTTATTTGTTGGTATTTGAAGCCGTAAAAGTGCTACTCTGTGTTACTGAAGGTAATCAGATGCATGTGTAAAGGAAATCTTGTTAAAGGCCTCCTGGTGATAGATTATGGACCCAAGACAAGAAGAGATCCATTAGAGTTGTGATAAAATCAGGTGTAATCAGGTAGAAAAGTCTCGAAGACTCGGACAGAACTCAGATGTTGACTAAGTATCAATCTTTCAGAAACAGTAATGCTAAAAGCTGCAGCATAACGGTAAGAAGCTTATTCTTACAATTGCCTTACTCTTTCTAATCGATTAATCTCAAAATCTGGGTGAGCTCTTCGGCATTAAATAGTCTGTTCTAAGGACTGGTTTGTTACCTGTACCTCTGTGAACTGTGTGTGCGGGATGTGATCAACTCTCTGATCAACAGTCTGTATCAGCGGGGGCAAAGGCTTAGCATTGCTTGTATAGTAGATAGAAAAATGAAAAAAGTTGCAGTTAACTGCTGAGCAGAGCCATAAGATGAAATACTTGATTAACCTCTGGACATAGAGCACTGTGAGAAGTGTGTTTAATTAAATAAATTCTCTATACATAAGCCAGTCACTTTTCAGAGGAAGCCAAGATGGCCCCCGATGACATAACAGACCCTACCATCAGCATGGATCCACCAGATGACGTTCCTCCCATCACCATCACCATGGATTGATCCACTGAAGTCAGAGCCGCCCATCAACAACAACACAGATCTCCCCATTGGCTAGCCCATGAACTGTCCCACTAAATGGGCATATCTGAACTTGTGTGCGCCCCTAGCCTATATCAGAAACCACACGGGTTCTCCCGTTCTCTTTGGCTGCCATTTTTACTGTGACCAAGAAGAGACTTCATATCCGACTGTGTCTGGTGTTAATTCTTTACGCATCCACTTGGTCTATACCAATTAGGCCAGGCAGTAGGCAACTAGTGATCTCTGGTTAAGAGTTCACCCTAACACTACCACTTTAGCGCTCCTCTCCACTATTAGTCTACTCCTCTGCTGCGATGAGGAGTTCGATATCACACATGACCGTTACATCACCTACACTGTGAGGCCAGTGATGGGCTGCAGCGGTCACATGTTGTATGTGGCACATTATGGCTGCAGTAAGGTACACAAAGGCCAGAGTTAAGATGCAGCAGGGGCTGTGACTGGCGAGTAATGCGTCTCTTATTTATTTTTTCTCTTAATCACATACTTCCCCCGGCCCCGGGAGGTGGTGAAACGAAATTCTGCCCCAACTTCTTTAACAAGTCTAATTAATCGAATGCCCCATTAAGTCAAAGCTGGAAGCAGAGTAAGACATTAATGACCCCTGTAACAGACCACAGGCCCAGCTCTAAGAAAGAAGTAAATCCACTAAGTACGTCCATAGTAAGTTCTGCTAAGTGAATATTGACAGAAGTTAAAATAATTGGTGACATCCCGGCCTCCTGATCAAAGCTGAGGGACGTCATGTAGGGGGAACAATTGTGTTATTTAGACATTTCCTAAATGTATCTGTAAATTGTCACTTTCCAATAATCTTTAGACAATGTTCCCATGGAGTAGATTTGCTGTGGACCTCCAGCAGTGGAGGACCCGCATGATAACAGACTGGTAAATCCCGCTGCAGATATCATTGTGATAAATGTACGGGGAAGCTGCATATGTCACCTTTGTGAGTGAGGCTCGCACCTATATCAGCAGCATCAATTACATACTGAGGTCACAAACCTGCAGCTATCGTCAGTTTACACTGCAGATATGAGATTTCTGAAAATATGTAAAACACAGAGGATTTCACTGATAACACTAATTATAGCAAAAAGCAACTGAAATACCCCAAATGACAAATATATATATATATAATAGCTGGGTAATATTAAAATATAACTTTTAATAATAAATATTTAAAATAATTAGGGGGAAACCGATAAGGACACACACAACTAATATGTATAAAAAAGGCCTCTTATAAATGAAGGGAGCCAATCCCCTGATGATAATTATTGGGCAACAATAAATCATAGACTGAGGCAGGAGAAAAATATATCAGTCCCTAATGTCCCCAATTGCTAAAAGTGTAAAGATTCTAAGGTCAATATTAACCCCAACATCAATCAGGGAAAACCAGAGAAGTGAGAACCCCCCTATAAATAATAATGGTGTATAGGCTAAACTGTTACTATGTTAATTAGCGCCTCTATATAAACCTGAGGAAATGAAACTACGATGTTTGTATGTAACATACATAGTGAGAGATTGCATGAAATAGCGTCAATAGCAAAAATAGATATGGAATGGTCTCACCGGTGTTGAGGTTGAAGTCCGGTGAAGTTTGCCATGAAATAATTGCTGGATCTACGAGAGGGAGCGATAGTAAAAAGCTTCACCATACCCCTTAATGATGACCGGAAAAGGGTGTGCTCATAGGTCTCTACGCATTTCATGTAAGACTCATCAGGGAGCTTCACTATGGTACACATAAAACACCTAACAGAGGTAGACGCCAAACCAGAATGAGGGAATCACCGCATATAAATAGAGGCAGGATTCAACAATTCTAATTCTAATTGGATGTCTTAAGATCACACACTGCGTTTTTTTGACACTGCGTTTTTGTGCATTTTTTGCTGCAAAAAACGCACAAAAATGCATCCGCGGCAAAAAAAGTTGTAAAAAACACGTGCGTTTTTACCGCCTTTTGGTGCGTTTTTTGCGGCGTTTTTGCTCACTGAATTTTTATGCGTTTTTTATCAGTGAACAATGTCATTAAAGATTGTTGGAAAATAAAAATAAGGTCTGATGTCATTTCCTTCTTCCATATGTTCTTCATTCTCCACTAGTGTATGCAGGAGAGCAGACAGCTGCAGAACTACAAGGCTCAGCATGCTCCCTCCAGGACTGTATGCTGGAGAGAGAGGCAAGGGCAGCAGAACTACAAGGCTCAGCATCCTCCATCCAGGACTGCATGCAGGAGTTTTTTGCCCCCAAAAAAATGACGTGGGCTTCGCCATATTTTTGCATGCTAGTCAGGTACAGCAGTCAGGTACGGGCTGCCCCCAACCCCCAGCTGCCTATTTGTACCCGGCTTGGAGCCAAAAATATAGGGAAGCCCATTTTTTTAAATTATTTAATTATTTAATGAATTTCATGAAATAATTTTAAAAAAAATGATTCTTCGCCC